>NC_041232.1:34743122-34833088 GCF_002837175.3 Physeter macrocephalus
TTTTTTTGTGGTATGTGGGCCTTCCTCTGCTGTGGCCTCTCCCGTTGCGGGGCGCAGGCTCAGCGGCCATGGCTCATGGGCCCAGCCGCTCCGCGGCACGTGGGATCCTCCCACACCGGGGCGTGAACCCGGTTCCCCTGCATCGGCAGGCGGACGCGCAACCACTGCGCCACCAGGGAAGCCCCTTTCATTTCATTTTTTAAAGATCAGATTCACCTCAAGAATTTATAAAATTTCAGTGTAGACAAAATATTTTCAATACTTATCTCTGGTAAAGCAAAACATGCATTTAATCTATAGTAGCAGAACCCATATGTCTTCCTCATTGCAGATTGATAATATACTCTCCTTTCACATTAATTTTGGAAAAGTCAAGGCTTATCTATTACAAGCTACATGCAGTTCTCATGTTCTGAATTGATTTTAGTCTTATTTGGATATTCATGGATAACATTCTTGTAAATATACTTTATTCCAGGAATTAAATCTTTTTATTATTGCTCATTGCCAATGTTTTGGTTACAGTAGTTCTAGGGCATCTGAATTTTTTCTCCTAATATGATAGAAAGAAACATTGTAATTTTATGCATTGTTAAAAAGAAAATCATTGGGACTTCCCTGGTGGCACAGTGGTTAAGAATCCGCCTGCCAGTGCAGGGGACACGGGTTCGATCCCTGGTCTGGGAAGATCCCACATGCTGCAGAGCAACTAAGCCCATGAGTCACAACTGTTGAGCCTGCGCTCTAGAGCCTGCAAGTCACAACTACTGAGCTCACGAGCCACAACTACTGAAGCCCATGCACCGCTAAGAGAAGCCACTGCAACGAGAAGCACGCACACTGCAATGAAGAGTAGCCCCTGCTCGCCACAGCTATTGCTCACCACAACTAGAGAACGCCCTCGCACAGCAACGAAGACCCAAGGCAGCCAAAAAAAAAAATAAAAAATAAAGAATAAAAAAATTTAAAAAAAAAAAGAGGGCTTCCCTGGTGGCGCAGTGGTTGAGAGTCCTCTTGCCGATGCAGGGGACACGGGTTCGTGCCCCGGTCCGGGAGGATCCCACATGCCGCAGAGCGGCTAGGCCCGTGAGCCATGGCCGCTGGGCCTGCACGTCCGGAGCCTGTGCTCCACAATGGGAGAGGCCACAGCAGTGAGAGGCCCGCGTACTGCAAAAAAAAAAAAAAAGAAAAAAAAATCATTTAGCAATAAAAAAAGAATGAGCAACTGATAAATGCTGGAAAAATTATGCTGAGTGAAGGAAGCCAGTCAAAAAGACCACGTGTTGTATTGTTCCATTTATATGAAATGCCCCCACAATGGGCATACCCATAGAAATAGAAAGCAGATTAGTGGTTGGAAATGGTGGGGGAGGGGTGGGATGGGAAGTAACTCTTAATGGGTACAGGGTTTCTTTTGGGGGTGATGAAAATGTTCTAAAATTGATAGTGGTAATGGCTGCAAAACTCTTAAAAAATCTTAAATGGGGGAATTTTATGGTATACAAATTATATCTCAGTAAAGCTTTTAAATGAGAAAACATTTCATCGAAACTGAGTAATCTGAAAGTTTTACTTCCCAAATAGTTTTATTCGGCATAGTTTATTGTCTTAGGTTGAAAGGTTAGGTTACATAAAAAAGAGATTTTATAACTAAAAGTGGGGTTTTTTTGTTTGTTTGTTTTTCAGGGTTTTTGTTTTGTTTTTTGGTTTGAAGCAGAAATAATGCAGTTGTGATTTTGCATGGCCTTATTCCCTTAATTCATGTAACTTTTTTTTTTTTTTTTTTTTTTGCTGTGTTGGATCTTCATTGCTGCGCATGGGCTTTCTCTAGTTGCGGCAAGCAGGGGCTACTCTTCATGGTCGTGTGCGGGCTTCTCATTGCGGTGGCTTCTCTTGTTGCTGAGCACAGGCTCTAGGCACACAGGCTTCAGCAGTTTCAGCACACAGGCTCAGGAGTTGTGACTCAACGGTTCTAGAGTGCAGGCTCAGTAGTGGTGGTGCACGGGCTTAGTTGCTCCACGACGTGGGAGCTTCCTGGACCGGGGATTAAACCCATGTCCCTTGCGTTGGCAGGCGGATTCTTAACCACTGTGCCACCAGGGATGTCCTGTAATCTATTTTTTAAATATTATTCTTGGAGTTTAATTCTTGATCAAATGAATGCGTAAATAAAAATGGAAGTAATACTTCTTGTCTATTTCAGATACAAGATGACACTGCAATAGATCGTGTCCTGAGCTGTGGTCTACCTTGTGGTAATTGTTGTTTTATGTGTTGCAGGGAAGGAGACTGGTGGGAAGCAAGATCAATTGCTACAGGAAAGAATGGCTATATCCCTAGCAATTATGTAGCCCCTGCAGATTCCATTCAGGCAGAAGAGTATGGCACTGCTTCATATTTTATTAATTATTTTGATTTTTAAAATGTCTTAATGCACATTCTACTTAGCCACAACTTTACACACGTGCAATTATATACCAGTCTTAATACAGCTAATATATCGTATTAATAGGAGATGTTACTTGAAAATTAATAATTAATGCCATAGTATTTGCTTACAGTAGGATCATAAATGAATCTGCATTTATAATATTGTATTATGCCTAGTCCCTAGCCTTTATTTTTTCACTTTAAAATAATTGCATTAACCCTTTTTATATTCTGCAGACTCTTTCACTTCAAAAATGTATCCTCCGTTGATGTTATTGTATCAGTGTTAACTTCTTGACTTAGGTGCTTGCTCCATGGCTATGGAGAGAGAATATCTTTGTCTTTTAGGATGTACACACTGAAGCATTTAGAGGTAATGATTCAGCATGTTTGCAACTATCATTCAGTTCAGAAGGAAATACACACACCGACACAAACACACACACAGGGAAAGAGAGAATATGACAAAGCAAAATGTTAACAGGAAACCTGGGTGGAGGGTATATCGGAGTTCTATGTACCATTCTTACAACTTTCAAAAAGTTAAAGTTCACCTTCAGTGACATATTACAGGCATACTCGGAGAGTATGGATTTGGTTCTAGACAGCCCTAATAACGCAAATATTGCAGTAAAGTGAGTTGGTTTCCCAGTGCATATGAAAGTTATGGTTACACTCCACTGTAGTATATTAAGTGTGCAACAGTCTATGTCTAAAAAAACAATGTACATACCTTAATTAAAAATACTTTATTTCTAAAAAAATGCTAACCATTGTCTGAGCTTTCAGCAAGCCATAGTTGTTTTGCTGTAGAGGGTCCTGCCTCCATGTTGGTGGCTGCTGATTGGAGTGGTGGCTGCTGACGGCTGGGATGGCCGTGGCAGTTTCTTAAAATGAATCAACAACGAAGTTTGCCACGTTGATCGACTCTTCCTTTCACTCAGAGAAAGGAACACTTAGAGACCATTGTAGGGTTATTACTTGGCCTAATTTCAGCATTGTGTATCCCAGGGAGTTGGGAGGCATGAGGAGAGGGAGTTGGGGAAACAGCCAGTTGGTGGAGCAGTCAGATCACACACAACATTTATCAGTTAAGTTTGCTGTCTTATGTGGAAGAAAATGTTTGAAATACTGCAAGACTTAGCAAAATGTGACACAGAGACGCGAAGTTAGCAAATACTATTGGAAAAATGACTCTGATAGACTTGCTTGACCAGGGTTGCCACAAACCTACAATTTTTAAAAAGACGCAATAAAGCAAAACACAATAAAATGAGGTATGTCTGTACTTTTATGTCAAAGCAGGTTTATCTGGGATCCATAAATAATGCATCATCTTCATATCACAGCACTTAACCCAGCATCTTACACATAGTAGGTGCTCTATCAATATTTGTTTGCTTTTTTATTAGTGATGTGTAATTTGTCTCCATAACTCTCTGTTCTGCTTTGGCACTTGTTACTTTCCATTTTGTCCTTTGGTCTTTCTTCTCCACTATTCTGTGGCTCCTCCTCAGCAAAAATTGCATTTTTATTCACAAAACTGTATTAAATGAACCCACACTAATTTAGAGTCCCTAATAATTTGGATATGGTTTACTTGCATCTTACTGAATACAAATGATCACACTGTTGCCAGAGAACCACTTTTACTTTTCCTGCTATAATCTTAATATTTTCATCTGTCATTGACTAAAAGGCTGTCATTGTTGCCTTTCCTTCTGTATTTATGGTTCCTGTGACTGCCAGGTGGAGTTTAAGAGACTTGTTGAGTAGTTAATACATGAAAATACTATGACAGAATATATTCTGATAGTAATACTTGTAATATTTAAGAAAGATCTTTCATTCTGTTTTACTGTATTTTAAAGCTGTGTTCTATTCTTTGTCATCCTCCCTTTTCCACTCCATTCTTACTAATATCTATATATAATTTTTCTGATGCTTATTACACCCTTCTAACTCAGAACAGTACTCATTTTTTTTTCCAGATGGTATTTTGGCAAAATGGGGAGAAAAGATGCTGAAAGATTACTTCTGAATCCTGGGAATCAACGAGGTATTTTCTTAGTAAGAGAGAGTGAAACTACTAAAGGTATGAATATTGTTAATATAGGTATAAAAATTTTCTTGGGCAGTATTTTAAGAAAGGTATAGTAGAAGTGTTCATTTTCCCTTCTAGGTGCTTATTCCCTCTCTATTCGTGATTGGGATGAGGTAAGGGGTGACAATGTGAAACACTACAAAATTAGGAAACTTGACAATGGTGGATACTATATCACAACCAGAGCACAATTTGATACTCTGCAGAAATTGGTAAAACACTATACAGGTACGTGAATATTTCAAAGGTGAAAATTATTTCTTCATGTTCAGTTTTATGAGGACAGCATCCATGTCTTCATGTCTCTTAAGGTCTAGCCTGCTACTTTATACACAGTATGTGCCCAATGTATTTTAGTTTTAAAATGAGGAACAGATAATACTTACTATTGAGTTGGGTTCTTTTTTTTTTTTTTTTTTTTGCTGCATTGTTTGTGGTATGCGGGCTTCTCACTGTGGTGGCTTCTCTAGAGCGCAGGCTCAGTAGTTGTGGTACATGGGCTTAGTTGCCCCGCAGCATGTGGGATCTTCCCGGACCAGGGATCGAACACGTCGCCTGCATTGACAGGCGGATTCTTAACCACTGCACCACCAGGGGAGTCCCTGAGTTGGGTTCTTGGATGATTTGCTAAATCAGACTATCATCATTTGCGTCCTTATATCTTAGTGGCACAATGTTTGTTTACATCGCAGTTCCATTTCGTAACAGCTAAATACCAAATAGATGTGACAATAAATAAAAAAGCAAAAATTTTATTTTGGGACACTTACTAAGTAGGTAAAACTAAACACTTAAGTAAGAAGCTGTATCATATGTCCTGTTGGATTACGTTCCTCAGCGTGGGCTGAACCACATAAGACTTCCTAAAGTGTAAATCCAATGAAATTTGATCTGAAGATGCATTTTTCTTGTCATGGAAAATTAAGTTATAGCAACTGTAGACATTCATCAGTCTTTCAAGGACCTTTGAAAGGTATTCAGTATTAGAGTCTTCTCTCTCAAAATTTTTAATCTCCAGTTTGATACATGAATGAATCTGAAAGTCTTTAAATGTTTAATACTAGGGGAGGGGAAGCTTCCACGACGATTTCTTCTTCAGTGACAGCTGACTGCAAATTAAGTCTGTCAAGTCAGTCACCAATCTTGACACTGATTAAACATGTTACCAAGCAGTGTCATCAGTTGTAATTGGATGTGATGTGGATGTTGAGAATGGAAGGGAACATGTCATATTTACCATAAGAAAGATTGTCTAAGCAGGATTCACAAGTCAAGCCATTATAAATTTGGGATTCACTGTTTTTGTGTCTCCTATATTTGAAGATCAGTCCTCTAAGTAAAGAAGTTTTTCCTTGATTTTCGGTGTGCTTCTTATGCTTGTGGTTTTTATTTTATTTTATTTTATTTATTTATTTAAATATTTATTTATTTATTATTTTTGGCTGTGTTGGGTCTTCGTTGCTGCTCGTGGGCTTTCTCTAGTTGGGGAGAGCGGGGGCTACTCTTCATTGCAGTGCACGGGCTTCTCATTGCAGGGGCTTCTCTTGTTGCGGACCATGGGCTCTAGGCGTGCAGGCTTCATTAGTTGTGGCACGCGGTCTCAGTAGTTGTGGCACGCGGTCTCAGTAGTTGTGGCGCGCAGGCTCTAGAGCACAGGCTCAGTAGTTGTGGCGCACAGGCTTAGTTGCTCCGCGGCATGTGGGATCTTCCCGGACCAGGGGTCGAACCTGTGTCCCCTGCATTGGCAGGCGGATTCTCAACCACTGCGCCACCAGGGAAGTCCCTCACTTGTGGTTTTTAGAAATAACAATTAATGGTAACATTCTCTTTGGGAAGAAATGAAGCACAGTGGTCAAAAGCAGAACTTTGGAGGCAGTCAGATCTAGGGTTTGAAACCCATCTCTATCATGTATTTACTGGGTCACCTTGTGAAAGTTGCTTAAGTTTTCTAAGTCTCCTTTATTTATATGAGATATTTGTAAAGGGCTGAATTAGCACAATAGCTGGGACATAATAAGTATTTAATAAATAATAACTTTTAAAATGTATTTAATAAAATGTTTCACTTGTATGTTTTGTTTCTTTTATGCAACTCCCTTTTTGTGTTTGTGCTTTTGTAATAAAACTGATAGAACATTGTTTTTATTTCCTATAATTTAAACTTTTAAAAGCACTGGTACAACTATATGTACCTTAATTTTTGTAAGTTATTCATTTTACAGTGTAGTTTATTCATTTATCTAGAACATGCTGATGGTTTATGCCATAAGTTAACAACTGTGTGTCCAACTGTGAAACCCCAGACTCAAGGTCTAGCAAAAGATGCTTGGGAAATCCCTCGAGAATCTTTGCGACTGGAGGTTAAACTAGGACAAGGATGTTTTGGTGAAGTATGGATGGGTAAGGAACCTGAACTTTTGTTTTTTGTCATTGTTTAGCCATAGATGAAAATGCCCCAATTTGTGATAAGATATGTTGAAATATTTAAGGTTACTGCTGCTCATTGAAGTTTGTTGTAAATCTCTTAAAATATAGGTTAAAATAGTGAAATGTGGGTTGTTTCTCTAGGAACATGGAATGGAACCACAAAAGTTGCAATCAAAACACTAAAACCAGGTACAATGATGCCAGAAGCTTTTCTTCAAGAGGCTCAGATAATGAAAAAGTTAAGACATGATAAACTTGTTCCACTATATGCTGTTGTTTCTGAAGAGCCAATTTACATTGTCACTGAATTTATGTCAAAAGGTATGTGTATGTTAGTATCTCATGGGGTATTCATGTTATTAATAAATTTTAAGTCTTCATCTCTATATTTATGCATACAGATTTTTACTGCATTTTCTAACTTTTAAGATTTTTTATGTAGACATGTGAAAAGAGAAAACCTGACATTTTGTTTACTGGAAATTAGCTCCAGTTATTCCAAATGATAGTACAGAGTTTAAAAAGGAAATAAGGCACTGAATTTATTTTGAAAGTAAATAGTCCTTCATTCCATTTGACTAAAGTCAGTGGAATAGCTGGGAAGGTGAAAAAGAAAAAAAGTATTCACACTAGTTGATTTAAAATAAAGCAATCAGAAAGCTATTTATATCTTTAGTACTAAAGCAAAGAAGTAGATAAAGATAAGGAAATTAACTTTACCTAGTTTTAATAATCTCACTCAGGAATCCCAGAAACTGCTTTTTTCCACTACTGTCAACTGCAATTTCTCCGTTTCCCCAAACCCCAGACCCCAAGGTATGGGATTTTCAGTAACAGGGTTGGTTAGGGCCAGGGAAAGGAGAAGGGAAGGCTGTCGCTCTTCTTTTTCCCTTTGCTGATGATGCATTAGAAGAGGAACTAGTAAGTCACCAAATATGCTTGCTGACAGGCCTGCTTTTTATCCTCTTGAATTTTATCTCCTTTTTTTAGTCTTAATGAGTCACTAATCTGCAGTTAAAGCCACTGATGGAGTCATCCCTCACCATTTGTCCATCTTGGTCAGAGATGTAGTTCCATCTAGTGGTGACAGGACCAACTGCAAGCTACACATTGACCATAAGAAAATATTTCCTCCCAAAAGAAACAGAAAAACCAAAAGTTAAGAATTGACATAGCCTACTAATTGAGAGCCAAAACATTACCTAAAGCTCCCAAAGCACATGGCACTTTTGGCAAAGAATCTCTACATCAAACAACTGCCAGATATCCCATGTCAGAGCATATTAAATGAACTAGAAGGGAGAAAAGGGACAAGGTGAAAGTTTAAATCAGGATATTGATAGCATAAGAATATAGTGGAGATAAAGCTGATGGTCCGTTTAGCTTTGTATATTGATTTCAAGAAGTATTTAATTGGGGAATATGGTAGAAGTCTATGTTGTCAGAATGCTGGGTTAGGATTATTTCTAGATGGGAGGTTTAGAATACAAGATCACAAATGCCCCTTCTAGTTTATTTTTTTTTTAAGTATAATTTCCATTTTATTGTCTTTCCAGGGGACAGTATTTCTTTAGTCTTTAAGGACTTAGCGTCTTACATGGGCTTTGGTGGAGGTCATGGGGCAGCACCTGCAGGTCTAAATCGGGGTGGAGGTGTTCGGTCCTTCTGGGCTTCCCGAGAACGATTCCTGACTACCTTGCTGTGTATGGCACAACTCACGCAGTAATGCAGTTTCACATACAGCTTGGGAAGCACACAGGCGTCGAAAACACTCGCTTCAGAAATGTCCCTGACGGCTGCAGCCTCTACAATGTTCCGAATGACGAGCTTCTTAAATGGCCTTATCCTTGGGCACGCATCGGGCACAGTTGGTGCAGCGAATAGGCTGCACGTGGCCGCGGCCCTCTTTGGGACGACCATTATTCCTTCTTTTCTTGGTCATCTTGGAAGTGAGGAGGCGAGAGAGGCCCTTCTAGTTTTAAACTCTGTAATTCTCCATCTTGCTATTTAGGCACTTAGAACTTGGCCCTCCATAATCTATCCAAACTCATTGCCTCGTGTGTTCTTTTTGTAATCAGAATACTCTAGAAATTGTTAACAATTCAAATGTATTGAATGCTTCTAATATATAAACAGTGTGCCAGTATTATAAGGTATCAAGGAAATAAAGCCATCTAACCAACATCCATTGAATTTGGAGAGAAAAGTCCTAACCCGATGAGTTAATTTTCAGTATAAAAGTAAATAACAGCTCGCTATAAACAAACAAGTTCAAAGCATAATGGATTTCTAGGTGTTTTGACACATTCAGTAAGTAACATAGAAATTGAGGAAGAGATAACATAGGTTGGAATAAAATGAGAAATATCAGTAGAAAAGACAAGTCTTGAAATACGCTTTAAGATTATGAAGGACACGAATAAGTAAAGTGAAGGGTACCAGTATTTTTCTGCAGAGCTATGAGGAAATGGGGAACAAAACCATGGGTAGTGGAAAATATAGAAGGTAACTGGTTGGAAATAAGGCCAGAGGGGTATATGAGACAAACTTAAGGACTGCTCTGAATTGGTTTCATAATTACTTATCAGGTACATGCTCTCTCTGCCATGAATGAGCTTCAGAGGGTCAGTGAACTTCCTCTGAAGTTCTCTGTCAATTTTTGCACAGTTATGTGTGTTTTTCTAGAAAGAGAGTCCATAGACTCTCATTCATCAGATTCTCAAAATAACCCATGACCAAAAAAAGGTTAAGGACCCACTGATATGATCCAAAATGCTTTGATAAATGGATATAAGAAACTTTTAAGGGAGGGGGGATTTGTTGTAATTAGTTAAAGATCAGAAAAAAGGAATTGTCAAAGTAATACACATTCCAGTCCTGGATTTCTGTGCTCTGCAACCTTTGCACAGTTTTAGCAATTATTATTACACTGAATGATGTTCTACATAGTGGATTGATCATGGCTCCTTATCTAGATTCTAAATCCCGAAACAAAGAACTGTAGCTTTTGCTTCTTTCTGTATATTCAGCATTGTCATGCAGAGTATTTATATAACATCAGTCTGTCTTGCAGGCTAAGAAAAAGAAGTGTTCCTTCCTCTGTTTAAGGACAGTTAAATCCTTCCTTTCGTTTAAAAGGAAAACCCTCTCTTGGTCCCAACATCTGCTTTTCACTGACTTCTCTTTACCTTTTGCTTCCCTTCACAGCCAAGATTCTTTTTTTTTTTTTTTAATTAATTTATTTGTTTATTTTGGTCTGCATTGGGTCTTCGTTGCTGTGCGTGGGCTTTCTCTAGTTGCGGCGAGTGAGGGCTACTCTTTGTTGCGGTGCGTGGGCTTCTCATTGCTGTGGCTTCTCTTGTTGGGGAGCACAGGCTCTAGGCACGTGGGCTTCAGTAGTTGTGGCTCGTGGGCTCTAGAGTGCAGGCTCAGTAGTTGCGGCGCACGGGCTTAGTTGCTCTGTGGCATGTGGGATCTTCCGGGACCAGGGCTTGAACCCCTGTCCCCCTGCGTTGGCAGGTGGATTCTTAACCACTGCACCACCAGGGAAGCCCCAAGATTCTTTAAAGAACAGACAATATTATTACATCTTTACTTCCTAACTAGCCATCTTACTCTTTTTAAATTACAGAATATTTCAAACATACAAAGAATACCATAACACCCATGTCCCTACCATCCAAATTTAACTAATGTTTACATTTTGCTATATTTGCTTCAGATCTTTCTACTAAGGAAACAACACATTAAAGATCTAACTGAATCCTTGTTTTTACCCCTCCTTGAGCCCATTCCCTTCAGAGGTAACCTCAGTTTTGAAGTTGTTGCTTTTCCCATCTCTGTTTTTCATGTTGATATACTTTTACTAATGTATAGTTACCTATTAACAGTATTTGTATGTTTTTAAATTACATAAATTTAACCAGCTTTATTTTCGTTCAACATTACGTGCTTGAGAGTTATTCATGTGGATAAGGGAAGATCTCATTTGTGTACTTTTTTCTTTTTTTTAATTTTATTTTTTTGCGGTACGCGGGCCTCTCACTGTCGTGGCCTCTCCCGTTGCGGAGTACAGGCTCCGGACACGCAGGCCCAGCGGCCATGGCTTACGGGCCCAGCCGCTCTGCGGCATGTGGGATCTTCCCGGACCGGGGCACGAACCCGCGTTCCCTGCATCGGCAGGCGGACTCTCAACCACTGCGCCACCAGGGAAGCTCCATTGTTATTTTTTTTAAGAGAACAAAGTTGTTTTATAAAATGTGCCTTAATTTGGGTTTGTCTGATATTTTCTCTTGATTAAATTCAGGTACATGGTAAGTTTTTAACCTGTAATAGAATAGCAATTAGACGTTTTCTTTCCAGACTTTATCTCTGCTGTAATGCATAGTACTTTGCTGTTGCATGGTATCTTCTGCTAAAATTGAGAGAAGTTGGTTGTACTAACACTTCACATCAACTCATTTATTTAGCCACCTACCTTTAGTTTCAAGTACCCCAAGATGTCCTCAAGTTGTCTGAGCTCTTATTACAGATTGACTTAAAAATATAAGTATCTAATACTACTTTTTGACTAAAGATTGGACTGATTTTGATCAAAGCAAACAAGGAAAGAATGTCTGTAATCTGGTGAGATGATTGCATTTTCCCTTTTTTTTTTTCATGTTATCAGAAGTTTTAAAAAATTCAGTTTAGGGCCCTCTTCTAGAATCTTAAAGATAATTATTCAGAAATTCCAAAGCTGCAAAAAATATTGAAGAATAAAAAGCTGAAGTTTTGTATTGTGATATGATTTGTTTGGAGGTAGGGGAATGTTTGTTGCAATTCTGATTTAAGATTTGCTTATTTTTCACGAATGTCTTGCTATCTGTTACAGGGAGCTTATTAGATTTCCTGAAGGAGGGAGATGGAAAGTACTTGAAGCTCCCACAACTGGTTGACATGGCTGCTCAGGTACTTGTGTGTTTATACATGTGTCCATTTGAATTGCAAGTGTACATTAAAAATGTAAACTAATCTTAGTAGATACTGTTTTTCAAATAGTGAAATCATGGAATTTTAGAGCTGGGAGGAACATTACAGATAATCCAGTCTGAACTCCATGTTACAGATACTGTAGTATCTTGAGGACCCAGGTATCTAAAAGTCATATAACTTATTAGCATTAGAATCAGGTAAGTAACCCCCAGTACAGTGCTGTCCTGTATCATATGGCCTTTCAGAAACATATGCATCCACAAATATAAAATCTATATGTATTTATATTTCAGTAGATAAATTTTAAGACAATGAATAATCGCTATTCCAAACAAAATATTAGAAATCTAAAGTGTATGCTGCAAAAGGCCCTGAACAAAGCTGGGAGGGGGATGCCGTAGATAGGCAGATATTAAGCAACATAGAATCATACTGATCCTACAAGGATAGAAGGTTGGAAAGTAATATACCTAAAATAATTAATAATATTGGTCTTTAAATAAGTAAGTAAATAAATATAAAGTATGTGCTGAATTTCTTATTTAATATAGTCCAAAACAAGAATTAAGATGGCAGTATACAGTTATAGATGGGATAGTTTTACTATTCTCGATTTTTGTTTTTAAATATAAATGAAAACTATTAAAAGTTATATTCAGATGTGTGGTAGGTATTCAAGGGGCCTTTTATTGGCTTTGGTTGACACATTGGGTCTAAGACTCCTCTCTCCGTGAGTGTCCAGATGTCCATGGGATCTAGCAATTTAGAGAAACTTTATACCAAGAAACCGTACCTATGAGACTTTAGTATACGTCAAGCCTCGTCCACACACCTGAGCTTAAGGCTCTGAGCCCCTCTATACTAGGGGCCGGCAAACTTTCTGGAAAGGGCCCGGTAAATGCTTCAGGCTTTGTGGGCCTTTCTCCTACTCCCTTATCCCCTCTCTCCTTCTCTGCTTCCCTCTCTGTCCCTCTCTCCCTCCGTATCCCCTCTCCCTCCCCCTCCATTAAAAGGTTTTCTGTTCTTCTTATTATCTGCTAGACTATGCCCGTTACCATCATCTCTTTTGAAGATATATGATTCTTCAGCGATCTGACTTAACATTAACCAGAATTGTCCTCTCCCTCCTTCCCTTTGTATCATATATGTTTTTTTTCTTCCCAAGATTGCTGATGGTATGGCATATATTGAAAGAATGAACTATATTCATCGAGATCTTCGGGCTGCTAACATTCTTGTAGGAGAAAACCTTGTGTGCAAAATAGCAGATTTTGGCTTAGCAAGGTTAATTGAAGACAATGAGTATACAGCTAGACAAGGTAAAATGACTTTTTAATAAATGCTTGTAACCTCATTTTCGATGGATTTTTCTTACCATTCTTTGGAATGTACAGGGTTTTACAGAATAAGAAGAACAGCTCTTGGTCTGCTCAGAAGAGTCATAGAAACATTAGCAACTGTACTCCAATAAAAAAGAAAGGAGGGCTTCCCTGGTGGCGCAGCGGTTGCGCGTCCGCCTGCCGATGCAGGGGAACCGGGTTCGCGCCCCGGTCTGGGAAGATCCCACGTGCCGCGGAGTGGCTGGGCCCGTGAGCCATGGCCAATGAGCCTGCGCGTCCGGAGCCTGTGCCCCGCAACGGGAGAGGCCGCAACAGAGGGAGGCCCGCATACCACCAAAAAAAAAAAGAAAGGAAAATAAAAAAAGTCATAAAAACATTGGTTTTTATTCATAAAATTATACACGGTGCATAGTACTGTGGCTTTCTGATAGTTATTTCCCCCAAGGAAGAATCTGACTGTGGGTGTTCTTTGCATTATAAATATAGCAAGCAGTATTCTCTTCACACTTCCTTTGGCATGCCAACAAATAAGAAACATCTTAAAATAACTTCTGTAACAAACTTCAGAACCATCCAGTTTTTACTACACTAAGGACTAGGAGTTAATATATTAAGAAATAGCATACAGTTTTATAAAGGCTTTGGAAACCAATTCCATGCCAGATTTACAATAATTCTTTATTATATATAAAATTGTAGTAAATAAAAACACTTATAAGATTGACACTGTAAACAGTGAGGGAGGGGAGCTTACAGAAATTAACACAGGCCAGTTCTTTTGTTTGGTGTCTGTCTCTCTGAGCTCTCATTCAGTACACATTTAAAGGACAAAATATATGCATACAGAAAGAGTATGGGTTTTTGAGTTCCAGTTCCATCTCCTATTAGCCCAGAGATTTCACCCAAGTTACCTCACCTTTTTGACTGGGCCTCAGTCTCCTCACTTATAAATATTAGATGGTAATACTTACTTTTCAAGATTGTTGTGAAACTTAATGCATTAATAGATGTAGAATGCCTGACATTACCTAACATAGTGGACGCTTAGTCCACTATGAAAAGCAAGAGTGTAACTTTGACAGGCAGAGAGTAAGTAAGGTCGAGTGCAGATTAGCACATAGGTTGTTCATCCTGATGAAACCTTCAGGCCTCCACACCTATAAAAAAGATACCTTGGCATTCAGCATCTCCTACTGTCTAGTTCCAGCTTGTCTTTAACAAACATTTGAGTCCTTCCACGTGCTGGACGTCAGGGCACAGCTGTAAGAGGCATGATTTCTGCTGTCAAGGAGCTCACTGACTAATGTCTGTCTGCAACTGAATTATAAACAGACTATTTCATTACAAACTAGTAAGACCAACGTAAAGGTTAGCAAAGATTTATTTAGTAGATATACCTAAAAAACCCTTTTTTCAGCTATCCACTATTACCATCATTTCATAAAAGAAAGAGCATTTTAACACTTCACAAGCAGGAAGAATGTAATCAGAATAAAGGATATACCTATAAATTAATGATATTAGCTTTATGAATTGATATGTGATCTTTTTTCTCTTTTTTTCATTGGACTGTATCTTTTTGTCCCTGACCATATTGGTACACAGACCACTGGGAACTGTTCCCTAGATCGCAGTTCTCAACCAGGGGTGGTGGTACTGCTCCCCGAGGGACATTTGGCAACGTCTTGAGACATTTTTATTTTTATTTTATTACTTATTTTTTTGGCCACGCCACGCACCATGAGGGATCTTAGTTCTCCGATCAGGGATCGAACCCATGCCCCCTGCAGTGGAAGTGCGGAGTCTTACCCACTAGACCACCAGAGAAGTCCCTTTAGACATTTTTAGTTGTTACAACTGGGAGGCTGCTACTGGCATCTACTGGGGGTGGCCCAGCATACCACTAAACACCCTGCAAAGTACAAGCTAGCCCCGACCAAGCAGAGAATTATCCAGCCCCAAATGCCAGTAGTCCCCAGGTTGAGAAACCCTGTCTTCAACACAGTGCTTTCTTTTCAATCTCCATGCGTTTGTGCTGTTCCCTCCAGCTGAAATATCTTCCTATTGTTCTTTAATCTTTACCTGCAAAAATTCTAAGCATTCTTTAAGGCTAAACTTAGCCTCCACTTTTTAAATGAAACCTTTTGTGATTGTGCTAATGAAAATTGATCTTCTGTTTGAACATCTAAAGAACTATTTTACAATATTATGTACATGTATAAGCAACTTCAAGTATTTAAGACACCTATAATCTCAGTTTCACTATAAGTGTATAAACGTCACAAAGGCTGTGTTTTTGTGTCTCCTGTAACAATTAGCATAATGTCTTGTGCATAAAATAAGTATACAGTAAATGTTTGACTAAATATTTTTTAGTCTTTTAGGCTTTTAAAAATGATAGTACAATAAAATTTTCCAGAGAGATATAAAATATTTAGAAAGGAGATTGTGGTCGAAAACCAGTAGATGTTAGAACCGATAGAATAGGTTCTTGGCAACCAACAGTTAGAACTACTAGGAGCTAGACTGACTTAAAAGTTATAGATCCGATAACCCATGTATTTGGTTGCTTCTTACTAGAGCTTTTACCTCTCTTTTCTTTTTTTAAAAAAATTTATTCATTTATTTTTGGCTGCGTTGGGTCTTCGTTGCTGCACGCAGGCTACTGTTCGTTGAGGTGCACGGGCTTCTCATTGCAGTGGCTTCTCTTGTCGCGGAGCACAGGCTCTAGGCGCATGGGCTTCAGTAGTTGTGGCTCTCAGGCTTAGTTGCTCCATGGCATGTGGGATATTCCTGGACCAGGGCTCGAACCCGTGTCCCCTGCATTGGCAGGCGGATTCTTAACCACTGCACCACCAGGGAAGCCCCCACCTCTATTTTCTTGAATGATTTTCTATCCCCACCAGCCATTCTGTCATTGAATATCTTATCAGGAAGAAATATGATTTTTATTAATGCAAATTTTAAATAGTATTAAAGAAAATTTTCCCATGTATCATGTACTTTTGAAGAATTTGACACTGATGACATGTACAGTAGGGATAGTGACAAAAAATTAACCTTGCTTTTACCATATTTACACAAATAGAGAAAAACAAGTTACTGAAGCAAGCTTGTCAATACTGTTTTAGGTGCAAAATTTCCAATCAAATGGACAGCTCCTGAGGCTGCACTATATGGTCGATTTACAATAAAGTCTGATGTATGGTCATTTGGAATTCTGCAGACGGAACTGGTAACAAAGGGCAGAGTGCCATATCCAGGTAAGTTTGCATTTCATGTAACTGGAGTTTATTATGAGCAAAAGTGTAAGGGGTTGGGGGAGACCTTTATTTTTCTCTCTCTGTCTCTTTTTTTTTTTTTTGGTCATTGGATGGGGAGCAGTCTATGAGAGCCACAATCCTTGAGATAGTGTAAGGTGTGCGCAGTTTTCTCCTTTTAGGGCATTTTCTTTTCTTTTTTTTTTTTTTAACATCTTTATTGGAGTATAACTGTTTTACAATAGTGTGTTAGTTTCTGCTTTACAACAAAGTGAATCAGTTTTACATATACATATGTTCCCATATCTCTTCCCTCTTGCATCTCCCTCCCTCCCAGCCTCCCTATCCCACCCTTCTAAGGGCATTTTCTAAAAGGACCTTTTTGCTCTACTGTTCTCTTAGGAGATGAGCATAAATATATCCTAGTCCTCTCCTTCCCCAGGTAATTGAGGGTATGCTTACCCTGTGATAACACAGGGTGCACTGCAAATGGGGTTGGTGGGGATTACAGAGGAATACAAGAAAGGAACTGTAATAACTTGAGGTAAGTCAAACAGGTGACAGTTGATAAGAAAACTGTTTCAAGGAAGTGACTTGATATAAAATAACATAATTAGTATATTTGGCAAAACCAGGACTAGCACTCTTTCTTCTGAATTCCTGTTTGAAAGTTCTTTCAGACACTGTCTTGCCACTGTTCCTCATTAGCCCAAGTTCGGTCATTATTAACTGTTAGTATCAGAAAGTATCAATACCTCAGAGTAGCACTCTGAATTCTCATTGAAGGTATTAGTATTAAAAGCCAGATTTTAGGTGGAATGAAAAAAGATATGTTGAAACAGATTAGCATTTTCTAAGCTCTTGTTGATGTACTTTGACATTTAAAATTTACTTTATTTCTTTGTTGAAAGAATCGTTTCACTAAATAAACTCACTTGAATATACTTCCAGTTAGTTAGTGGTTAGGGGATTTGTTCTTTTTGCTAGTGGTGTTTGGCGTCACTGTTTTTTGGTGTTTGAATCTTGCGTGATAGGTATGGTAAACCGCGAGGTGCTGGAACAGGTGGAACGAGGGTACAGGATGCCGTGCCCGCAGGGCTGTCCAGAGTCCCTACATGAATTGATGAATCTTTGTTGGAAGAAGGACCCTGATGAAAGACCAACGTTTGAATATATCCAGTCCTTCTTGGAAGACTACTTCACTGCTACAGAGCCACAGTACCAGCCAGGAGAAAATTTATAATCCAAGAAGCCAATTTTATATGCACAAATCTGCCAAAATGTAAAGAACATGTGTAGACTTCCTCACTTACGTACAGGAATCAAAAGAAGAAAATCTTCTTCACCCTGCATGTTTTTGATGGTAAACTGGAATTACAGATGTGGTTGCACAAAACCACTTTTTTTTTTTTTTTTTCCAAGTGTTAAACTCTAAAGTACCAATGATGAATTTTTCAGCTTATTTCAGGGTCCAAAGAAAGTATAGTTAAGATATTGATGACTGTGTGAGTGATAGCATGACAAGGAAGAGCAACAAGGCTACTGTTTATGAATCACTACCTTTCTTTTATTCCCCAAACTCATAATTAAGAGAAATTTATCAATCAGTATAGACAAAGCTTGGGAGATTAAAAAGTTATACCATAATAAAATCTAGAATTACAGAACTTCATGGGACCAAACAATTCCATTCCAATTTTTAAAAATTTCTTGCATTTATTATTCTTAAAAGTTTTTTCTAAGTTGAACAGTTAATATGCAACCTTAATATATGCCTCTGTTTGCATGGAAGTGGGCTAGGTCTTTAGATGCAAAAAGGAATATAAACAGCATCTAAAACTTGATTAAATGTTAGACAACAGCAGTGGAATTTGAAAGTATAATGCACTATGTTAATACTCAGTATACTCATGGAACTGGAAAGTAGAAGAAATTTTTCATTTTAATCATTTCTGAATAGCTCAGTTTAAAATAATGAAGGTAACTAGAATATGAGTTAATCTTTTATAAGGTTGCACTGATTTTTTTAAAGGCAATATGTAATTGAAATCATACTATCCAATCCAAGGGGAAATCTTTTAATCTTTAGATAGCATGAAAAAAAATAAACCCAGCATTTAAATAGTCCTTTTTGAAAAACAGACTGGTACTGTGAGATTGCTAATATGTACTTATGATGATGGGTGCCACAAATATAAAATATCACTAGATCAGGGACTTGAATGCACTTTTGCTCTTACTGAATATAGACTAACAGAGAGGAAAATGTATTTAAAGAAATATGAGAAAAGAAAATGTGAAAGTTTTACAGATAGAGAGATGGAATGTAATGTTTAATGTTGACGTTACAGAGTGACAAAATGGCTTTGCTGGCACTCAAAGCTCCTCACTTATTTTCTGAGATTTTAAGAGTTATAAGGTATGACTATAAAACTAATCTTTCTTAACATAAATACTAAATGAGTGCTATAGCCTCAAAGTAGCTAAGTTAAGGCTTCCCACTAATTCCAGTGATACAGCTTTTATGCAAAACATTTTTAGAACTCCAGTTTTCAAATCCATGTTTGAATCTACATTCACTTTTTAAATATACTTAATGATGATCATTTTTTCCCTTTTAGAATTTAGTTGATTTGAGGAGGAAAACATATTCGGAATAATAGCAGTGGTAAAAAGAGGGGGACAGATTTTGCCTATTTAAAGTACAGAAGTGAAATGTACAGAATAATACTGATTTTTATGACTAACTCAGAAAGAAAATTCCAAAATACGAATTTGAATAGCAGCATCACTGGTTTAAGTGTCTAGCAAAGGGACTGAATCTGACAAATAAAAGTCTGGTATTTACGTTTGAAAATACTCTCTTTTATAGTCACACTTTAAATAAAGCAACACATCAGGTCCCAGTATTTTAGGAATATTTCTACTGACTACCATCACATACCTGATTTGATCATTAAATTTAAAATTCTGTGCTGTGGTATCTATGTTGAGATTCAAACCATTTTAAAATGTGACAGATGAGCTTCATGCAGGTTGGCAACAGTTCTGGTACTAAAAATTGTGGTGGCTTCTTATGTTTACGTAACCTGCTTAGTATTGAATCCCTCTTCCAAGAGGATTTTCCCAAGAAGACTGCTGTCATCACTTACCTTTAACGTCTACAACCTGTGACATCAGAGTTTTAAAGGGCTTTGTGTGAACTATGATATTACAAAAAATTTTTCTAAGCATTTTAAAAAGGATAAAATTATATGTTTATGTACTAATTCTCTTCCGAAAAATAGGCCAGAAAAAGTTGATGGTATTCATTAGGTTTTAACTGAATGGAGCAGTTCTTTATAATATGGATTGTATAGTTAGGAAATAAAACACTAACTTAATGTGTATTCAGTTTAAATGGTTATGTATTTTTAAATTGCTGAGAAAAATAAACAACTTTGTACATTTGAAGATTTTTTCCAACAGCTTTTCTTCTTAAACCTCTTAATGTGTTTTCCTTACCAAAAGAGGAAGTTGGCAAAAATAGCCTTCTAGCACACTTTTTTAAATGAATAATGGTAGCCTAAAACTTAATATTTTTATAAAGTGTTATTATATTGTTTTGTGTATAATTGAAATAAAAATTTCATTGAATGTACCCATTTATCTTTTTAGCCACTACTCATACTTTCTCATCAGTTTTTTAAGAATTGGTATTTAAAGTAAAGTATATTGTTTCTTCTTCCATTGGGGAAAAAAAGTGTTGAGTTATGACTCTTGAGCAGAGTTAAATCAATTCTTTATTAAATTCAGAACATTATTGAACTCATTCTTTGTGGTTAATTTTCCATGTCAGGTGAGTGACATTATTTTTACAGGTTTTTTAAAAAATTATATCAGCAACTACAGTTTTAATGTATTATACAGAGAAACCTAAGTGGTTTAAGTGAAGCTATTCACAGAAGAATCTGTGTGAAGGGTATAAAATAGAATAACTACTTTTGATCATAAGGGATTCAATTTTCTAAAAATGAAAAATATGTGAGCCTTATTTCTATGTGTGTTTTACACTTCTATTATAGGTTTAATGAAAATAAGATACTAAATTATGAATGGCCAATCAAAAGCATTTGTTATTTTCAATAAGGTAATAATATTAATTGCCGTTTACTGTTATATTATCAAAATTATTAGCTTTGTTTTTCCCTAATGATTTCAGAAAAGTAACATTTAATAAACAAACACATCATTTAGTAAACATTTATTAAATATTTTTATACAGTACAGTAATAGTTTCTCAACTTAAAAATGTTTTCCTAGTTTGCTGTTTGCCTTTTAAGTTTGCATGTAATTTTTTTGACATTTAAGTTGTACATTTGTATGTTATCAAATCTTTTTTATGCCTAAACAGTCCTTTGCATCCCAAGATTAAATATTCATCTCATCTGTTACATTTTATGCTTTTGTGTTTTACATCACTCTTTAATTCGTTTGGAAGTTATTTGGGTATAAAATGTGACTTATGAGTCTAGCATGATTGTTTCCCATACAGTTAATTTTCCCAGCACCAATTTTGGTTAATCCATGCCCACTGTATTGGTTTTGTCCAGTTAACTGGCCATTCTGGCGTCAGTATAATACTTTCAATGACTAATCACTTGATAATGCATTTTAATAACTAAGCAAGTTGCCTTTGCGATTCCTTTTTTTTTTCCTTCATCTTGGTATTCTGGCAAATTCTTGATGAAGTTTAGACTTTATTTTTCATACTCCAAAAAAGTTCAAGTGAGATTTTGGTTAGGATTACATTATGTTTATAAGTCAATTTGTAAGAAATAACATCTTTCCAATCAGTTTTCCCATCCCGTCTATTCAAATATTTATTCATCCCTTGATTTATTCTTTTAATCAAGATTTAAATCTCCTAGTAAAGTTCTCTGAGACTTTTCTCCATGGAGTTGGAAGATGAGTCATCCTTTGTCTGATTATACTGCTCTAAAGATCTACTCCAGTGCTCTTGGAGTCCAGGTCCCCACTTGGATACAAAACAAACAAGCATATGCAGAGATGAGGAGGAGAGTGTGTGCCTAAACAGCATTTATTGCCCTAAAATCAGCTCCTCCCCTGCCTTTCTTCCATTTTCTTTCTTTCTTTCCTTTTTTTTTTTTTAAGACATCAAGTTGAGTTTCCTTCAACAGCAATCAGAGTCCCGATTAATTAACATTCAAATTGTCGATACAGAAAGGAATATTTCTGATTAAAATAAGCAATGTGTGCCCGGTATCTTCCATTTGTCCTTCCACAGCCATACTCTGCTGGAAGGCTGGCCTGTACTCACCAATGGGTTCCCTCGCTCTGAATTCCTCTTGGGCTGAGCCAACGAGGAGCTCTAGCAGAAGACCGGAGGAAATCTGAAAGAGAGGTCAAGGTATTTATTCCCCTGGTTCACTCCCTGTGAGGTTGGGCTGGCTATGTCCTCCAACTGAAGGGACCTCCTCTCCTTTGGGGGACCTCCCATCCCCTATCTTTTCTGCCTTAGGGGTGCTTCTGTTAATGTTGGTTGCTGCATTAATTCTTATGGTTCCCTTATCCTGCCCCCCTCTTTGTAAATATCCTTGATTTATCTTAATTCGAGTGTGCCATTTGTTTCCAGCTGGGACCCTGACTGATGCTCATCATACCACCACTAGATGTATCAGTAGAAAATTCGAAACTCTTATGTTATATGTCAAAGTGAGAGTTAATACAAAACAGTAACATTTTTGGTACAGTAGCAATATACAATATTCTGTTAAATGTGAAGTTACCATAAGACCTTATTAAATGGAGAGAACATATCAAATGTTGAGCATATTCAAAACTCTCATTTCTAAATTGGAACCTTTTAAGAATTTTTCAATTAAATTTCTGTTTTTTAAAAATTGGTAGCCATATATGTTAAAACTCCATGAACAGACTAGTTAGATATAACACTCCAAGAATGAATGAATCATTCAATTCATGAGTAGAATGAAAAATGAATAGGAATGAGGGGGTGGGAGGGCTGACCTAAGAAAAAGAGGAAATGGAAGAAAAAGGAGGTACCCAGAAAATTAGTAAAACAATAAAAGCCAAGTTAAATGATGTGAGAACCCCACAGTAGCAGGAAAGGCTGACAGACCTTCAAGAAACAAGATGTCTAAGATGCTTGGTCAGCTCTCCTCTGTTACCACAAACTTTCCTTCAACTCTGCTGCACACCCTGGGTGGGTGGCATTTAGGGAAGTAAAGGGATTAGGGGAATGTCCAGAGAGTTGACAAGGTACAAAAAAGGGGAGGGATGGATTTCACACGTAAGAGTTTAAATGTTGTGATGAAATAAAAGTCCGCCAAGCACTTCAGAGACACTGGGAGGGACACTAGATTTCCCACATACACAAGGGAGCAGGTGAGTACAGCTTCACTCACATCTTAAAGGTCAAGTTAGTGTGAGGAAGCTGGAGGACTTCGAGAATCCAACGTAAAAAATTGCCTCCAGCCCAAGTGGTAATAGGGACAAGAGAAATAAAAAGAAACAATTTTGCAGTTGGCCAGAAGGAGTGACAGTGATCCTAATAGAAAAACTGAATTATTTAAAGTGGTGTGTCCCTTAAATGTTATGAGAGTCCTTTTACTCACTTAAAATTGCTATTTATAATTACTGTTTTCAAGGACAGCCTCAGCTTTGGTCTCCTAAAACATTGAGAGAATATACTGTGGAATTAGCGAACTACATGTATGCTTTTACGTCTCATGATCCCAAACTCTTTGAAAGGATCAAAGATCTTGGGTTGTTGGTTGTCTGTTTTCGTAATCCTTACCACTGCTAGAAAATTAGAAAGATGACATCAATCCAGAAATTTTGAGAAACTCCTGGAACAAGAAGAAACCCAGTCCAAAATAAATACAAGAGAAAATTCTTGGAGAGTTTTAAGTGCAATTTCAGAGAATTCAAACTCAAAATCAACAAATAGGAGGAGGGAGTCCCAGCGCAACATTTTTTTGTTTTATTGAGGTATAATTGCATAAAATAAAATTCACCATTTTAAGTGTACAATTGATGAGTCTTGACAAACGTATACAGTCATGAAACCGCTACCAGAATCATGATCTAGAACTTTTTCATCTTTCCAGAAAGTTCCCTCATGCCCCTTTAGTCAGTCCTCTCCATTCACTCCTGACCCATGGCAACCACTGAGGGCCTTCTGCCACTCCAGTTCTACATTTCTAGGTTTTCACATAAATGGAATCACACAGTATGTAGTCACTTGTGTCTGGCATCTTTCGCTTAGCACATGCTTTTGATATTCATCTTTTTATGGCTTAGAAATTTCCCCTTGTATGAATGTACCACAATTTGATTTTGTCCATTTACCAAGTGATGGATGTTTGGGGCTATTATGAATAAGGCTGCTATATTAAAAAAGAGTCTTTTCATAAGCTTATTTCAAATTCATACATCTTTTCTGGTGGAGGGTCTGTTTTGCCCATCTTTTGATACCAAGTTGTCTTATTACTGAGTTGTAATTCTTTCAGTATTCTGTATACACGTACATGTTTTACAAATATTTTTCTCCCATTCTGCACCTTGCATTTTCATGTCCTTAATGGTGTCTGTTGAAGAGAAAACATTTTCAATCTTGATGAAGTGCAATTTATCATTTTTTTCCTTTTATGATTTACGCTCTTTGTATTTTAAGAAAATTTGCCTTACCCAAGTTCACAAAGATTTTCTCCATTGTTTTCTACAGAAGTTTTATAATTTTAGCTCTTAGTTTATGTCTGCATTCCAAGATAACTTTTGTATATGATATAAGGTAAAGGCCAAGGGTAGTGTTTTGTTTGTTTTTCCATACAAATATCCATTTGTTCTGGCACCATTTGTTGCAAAGACTTCTACCCATTGAATTTCCTTGGCATCTTTTTCAAATCAGTTGACTGTATATGTGTGGGTCTATTTCAAGACTCTTGTTTCATTGATCTACATGTATCATTATGTCAATATCACATTGTCTTAATTAGTGTGGCTTTTATAATATTAAGTCTTAAAATCAAGTAGTTTAAATTGTTTGGCTTTGTTCTTTTCAAGATTATTTTGGCTATTCTGGTTCTTTAAATTTCCATGGGAATTTTAGAATCAAGTCCTTAATAGCTACAAAAAATCCTGCTGGGATTCTGATTAGATTGCATCAAATCAGTAGTTCAATTTGGTAAGAACTGATGATATCTCAACAGTATTGAATTTTCCAAGATTATGAACTTTCTGTACGTTTAGGTCTTAAGTTTTCAGTGTATAGATCTTGCTTTTTTGTTGTCGTTAAATTTGTGTCTTAAGTACTCCAGACTTTTAATACAAAGAGGTATTGTTTTCTAATTTTAATTTCCAGTTTTTAGTTATATTAAATGTAATTGATTTTATTTTATATTTTTAATATTTAATTTAATTAATTAATTTATTTATTTGGCTTCACTGGGTCTCAGTTGCGGCACGCGGGATCTTCGTTGTGACACGCAGGCTATTTTAGTTATGGCATGCAGGCTCTTAGTTGTGGCATGCGGGAGCTAGTTCACTGACCAGGGATTGAACCAGGGCCCCCTGCACTGGGAGCATGGAGTTTTAACCGCTGGACCACCAGGGAGGTCCCTAATTGATTTTAAATTGACCTTGAATCCTAAAACTTGCTAAACTCGTTAATTCTAATAGCTTTTTTTGGTAAATTCTACAAAGTTGATTTTCTTTTTTAAAGTTTTATTGGAGTATAGTTGATTTGCAATGTTGTGTTAGTTTCTGGTATACAGCAAAGTGATTCAGTTATACATATATATATATTCTTTTTCATATTCTTTTTCGTTATAGGTTATTACAAGATATTAATAGAGTTCCCTGTACTCTACAGTAGGACTTTGTTACTTATCTGTTTTATATATAGTAGTTTGTATCTGCTAATCCCAAACCCCTAATTTATCCTTCCCCCCCACTCCCACTTTCCCCTTTGGTAACCGTAAGTTTGTTCTCTATGTCTGTGAGTCAATGTTGATTTTCTACAAAGACCATCAATCATGTCATCCAAGAATAAAGAGGCTTACTTTATTCTTTCCAATATGCCTTTTGTTTCTTTTTCTTGCCATATTACACTAACTAGGACTTTCAGAACTTTGTTGAATAGAAGTGGTGAAAGCAGATATCCTTGCCTTGTTTCTAATCTTAGGGGGAAAGCATTAATTTTTTATTATAAAGTCAGATGGTGGCAATAGTTTTTTCCTAATGTCCTTTATCATGTTGAAGAAGTTTCTTTTCTACTTTGCTAAGAGATTTTTTTTTTTAATCATGAATTGTTGTTGAATTGTGTCAAATTTTGTCAAATACTTCTTCAGTCTGTATGAAGCATATAGTTTCTCTTTTTTAGTCTATTATTAAGAAGAATAATTACATTAATGATTTTTGAATGCTAAACTAAATCTGACCCAGTCATAATGTTTACTGGGATAAATCTCACCCAGTCATGATGTTTTGTCTTTTTTATATAGTGCTAGTGTCAGATTTGGTTTTTTTTTTTTTTTTTTTTTTTTTTTTTTTTTGTGCAGTATGCGGGCCTCTCACTGCTGTGGCCTCTCCTGTTGCGGAGCACAGGCTCCAGATGGCAGGCTTAGCAGCCATTGGCCCACAGGCCCAGCCGCTCCACGGCATGTGGGATCCTCCCGGACCGGGGCACAAACCCGTGTCCTCTGCATTGGCAGGGGGACTCTCAACCGCTGCGCCACCAGGGAAGCCCCAGATTTGCTATTTTTTAAAAAGATTTTTGTGTATATGTTCATGAGTGCTATTCTGCAGTTTTGTTTTCTTGTAATATCTTTGTTTTAGTATCAGGGTAATACTAACCTCTATTTAAAAGCTGGGAAATGTTCCCTCATATTTTCTTGAGGAGTTTACATAGAATTGCTATTGTTTCATAAATATTTGGTAAACAGTGAAGCTGAGATGGCCTGGAATTTACTTTGAGGGAAAATTTTTCACTTTGAATTAAATTATTAAACTTTGTAATAGTTATAGGATTATTTCTCTATTTCTTCTTGAATGAACTTTGGTGGTTTGTACATAATCTACCCTTATTATTGTTTAGTGTTTGTAGGATCTGTAGTGCTGCCTCCACTTTTATTTGTAATCTTGGTAATTTGTGTCTTCTCTCCTTTTTTTTTCCCCATTAGTCTGGCTAGTGATTTATCAATTTTAGTGATTTGTCTCAAAGAACTAGCTTTTGGTTTTATTGATTTGCTCTATATGTGTGTAGTTTTGTGTGTGTATGTGTGCATGTGTGCATGATCACCCATGTGCATGTGTGTTCTGTTTCACTGATTTCCTGTCTTCACTTATTTCATCCTTTTGGGTTTTATTTGCTCTGTCATTTTGGAGTTTACTCTTCTTTTTCTAGCTTTTTTTAAGGTGGAAGATCAGATCATTGATTTGAGACTTTCCTTCTTTTCTAATACAAACATTTAATGTTATAAATTTCCCTTTAAATACTACTTTAACTGCATTCCACATATTTTGATATGTTTTTATCATATCAAAATATTTTCTGATTTCCCTTGTGAGTTCTTTTTTGACTCGTGGCTTATTTATATGTTTGCTATTTAATTGTTAATTATTTAGGGATTTTCCAGATATCTCTCTTTTATTCTAGTTTATTTCTGTTTTGGCCAGAGAACATATTTTGTATAATTTCAATCCTCTCAAATATATAACTGTACTAAAACTCTGTTTTATGGCCCAGAATATGTTCTACCTTGATGTATGTTCTGTTTGTACTTGAAAATAATATGCATCCTGCTTTTGTCAGCTAGAGTGTTCTAGAAATGTCAGTTTGGTCAAATTAATTGATAGTATTGCTCAGTCTTCTATATTTTTATTGCTTTTCTGTTGGCTTTTCCTATCAATTACTGAAAGGAATGTTGAAATCCTCAACTATAATTGTAGATTTTTCTGTTTCTCCTTTTAATTCTATCTTTTTTGTTTCATGTGTTGTGTAACTCTTATTAGGTGCATATACATTTATGATTATTGTGTCACAGGACGAATTGACTCCTTTATCATTATTAAATATTTCCCTTGGGCTTCCCTGGTGGCGCAGTGGTTGAGAATCCGCCTGCCGATGCAGGGGACACGGGTTCGTGCCCCAGTCCGGGAGGATCCCATATGCCACGGAGCGGCTGGGCCCGTGAGCCATGGCCGCTGAGCCTGCGCGTCCGGAGCCTGTGCTCCACAACGGGAGAGGCCACAGCAGTGAGAGGCCCACATACCACAAAAAAAAAAAAAAAAAAAAAAAAAAAATTTCCCTTTATCCTTGATAATATTCCTTTTCATAGATCCAGATTTCTTCTGATATCGTTTTCCTTCTCCATGAAGAGCTTCCTTTAATATTTCTTCTTGCACAGGTCTGATAGTACTGCATTTTAAAAGTTTTTATTTGACTTCCTTTTTGAAATGTTTTAGTTCAGTTAAGAATTCTAGGTTGACAGGGTTTTTTTTTTTCCCTTTAGTACTTTATAGATGTCTCTTCACTGTCTTCTAACTTGCATTATTCCTGACAAAAAGTCTTCTGTTGTCCTCAATTTTATTTCTTTAAATGTAGTGTCTTTTTTTTTCAGAATGTTTTAAAAATAGTCTTTTATTCCTGGTTTTCAGCAATTTATTTATGATGTACCTTCACATGACTTTCTTAAAGGTTATTCTACTTAGAGTTTGAGATGCTTGATTCAGTGGATTATAGTTTTCATCAAAGTTGGAAATTTGGGGCCATTATTTTTCAATTTGTTTTCTGTATTCACTTCTGGAACTCTGCATGTCTACTGAGCCATTTACTATTGTCTCACAGGTCAGTGATGCTCTGTTCTATTCTTTTTCTGTTTAGTCCTTCTTTTTGCTTCATAATGGATACTATCTTTTGCTCTGTCTTCATATTCACTAATCTTTTCTTTTGCAGTGTCTTTTCTGCTTATAATCCCATACAGTGTATTTTTTTAATCTTAGAAATTGTAGCTTTCATTTTTTTCTTTTCTGTATCTTTCATACCTCTCCTCCTTATGCTTGTAGTTTCCATCTTGAAGGTCCTTGTCTGAATTTTAGGACTGTTGGGTCTGTTTCTGTTCATTGACCTTTATCTTGTTAAGGGGCTGTATGTTCCTGCTTTTATATATGCCTAGTAAATTTGATTGGATGCTGGACACTATAAATTGTAATTTTTGGTTGCTAGAACTTGGAGGGGGGGCATTCCTTTAAATAATGTTGAATTTTGATTCATGTACACTTTCTACCCTGGCTCATGGGGACAGGAACTATTTTAAGCCCTGTGGAATCTCCAGGTATTATTTTGTCTAGTCTTAACTTGCAATCAGTTGAATCCTTCCAAGTTTTGCATTCAAGCTCTGTTAGATCCAAAACAATCTTTAGTCTTAGGAGACTTTTTCTGCTAGTAAGGCAATACCCCATTGAGGATTCTACCTGATGCCCCATGTATTACTAAATCTTCTCACTCTGGCTGGCAGGAATAGGTACCATTCCCTACCTTGTGCAACCTCCAATAATTTTTTTGCCTATTCCTTTCTGGTGACTTTCCTCAAATTTGAAGTTTCCTCTAATTCATGTGCATATCCACACATATCCACACTCAGCCAAAGATTAGAAGAGATCCTTCTGTTTTCTGCCTCTCAAATTACAGCCACATTGGCCTCCTCAAACACTAATATTAGTCTTCTCAAGTCAGTAAGGCTGCTAGGCTCAGTTTGGGACCCCCCTTTCCAGTAGCCGCCAGCCTCCAGACAGTAAGCTGGTGCAGCTGTAGGGTGCTTTGTTTGTTTTTCTTCTCTCCAAGATCACAGTTCTGCTCTCCTGTGGTCCAGTGTCTGAAGTCCTTTCTTCCAAATATTTTAGCTGGTTTTCTAGCTGTGTAAGATGGGAGTGTAAATCCTGTCCCTTTTACTTTATTTTTCCTAGAAGTAATGGGGCTATTAATTATAGGGATCTGGATGGGGGGTGTGGTCAGCATTTGGAATAGGTGGGTAGCCAGGCCTCTCCCTGTATGATAAACTGATCCAGTCAGTGAGCTGGAATAGTAAACCAAAGGATATGCCCAGAACTCAACAAAGAGTCAAAAAAGTTGTGGTTTTTTTGTTTTTGTTTAAGTTAAAGCATGGGTGACAGATTCAGAGGTTTAGTATCAAACCAATATAAGTTCCAGATGAAGAGGAAGAACCAGTGAAAGGAACAGTAGAGAAAACTTTCCAGAGCAATATATTGCTTCTGGCTTGAAAGAATCCATCAGTTGTGGAGTAAGATTAATACTTATGTTAATCATAAACATATATTAGTAATATTTTAAAACCATAGAGAGAAAATCAAAACATTTTCCAGAGAGTGGAAAAAAAAAAACTCAGCTTATTCTTTAAAGAATGAGACTTAACATTACGTTAAAAAGTATTCAAGACATCTTCAGAACACAAAGTACTCGGAATATATCACCCAGGCCAGAGACACATTCTGAAAAAAAAAATTGAGCATATATTCCAGCCACACACTCCCAACCTCCAAAATCAAGAAAGCAAAAAATAGGGGTGAACAAATAGGTAACACAATTAAGTGTTAATAAATGTTGATCCATATGTAAAATTATCTCTGTCTAAATGGCAAAGTGGGTAGGACAGGGAAAAGAAGGGCTATTTCCTATTAACATTCGAATTTCAGACTTCCCTTGGAAAATGTGAAGATGCAGCAATCCGGGCTCTAATTCCCACAGGGCCACATCAGCTGGAGCTAACTGGCTGCCCCTTAGCTGCTGTGACTGCCTCTTGCCTCACGCCCCCCTCCCCCCCGCCCGCCGCCTTTGCTTCTTGGTGTCCACCCAGCCTCTGTAGGCGTTTGAGTTAACCATCTCAGTCTTTAGCCAAAGGAATTCATTCAACGGGGTTTGCATCCTTGAGCAGCAGAGGTGACCTGGGTATCCCTGAAAACATCCTTGCCATACCAACAGGAACATACATTAATGGACTATCTATACAGCACTGCTTCCCAAACATTTAATTTTCAAAGCAGTCCCTGGAAGTAGGAACTGAAAGGTGGCCTGCTGTACTACAAGGCAAGGGGTCAGTGACCCCCGCCCCCTAAAATGGTATAAAAACTTACATGTGCACATTGGAGGGGGTGGTGTCCATAGCCTTAACCATGCTGTCAGAGGGATCCTATAGCTCTGCAACCCAGAGGACAGAGCCCTGGGTTTGCAGCTAGAACTCTCAGCCACTTAACTAGCTGTGTGGCCTTGGGCAAGTCTCTTAATCTCTCGGAATCCCCATTCCTTCACCAATAAAGTGGACATGACCTGCCTACCTTGTAAGAGGTCATGTATTTAAAGCACTCTGCATCAGCAAGGGTGTAATAAAATGGTGACCCGCCTCTTAATTTATCAGGTGGTAAACGGGCTGAGGTCACTTAAAGACCCTTAGGATCTTCTAGCCCAAGGCTATCCTGGCTGACCTGCCGACTGAGGTCAGGCGCTGAGCTGGCCCGAATCTGCTGCTAGGCAATCGCACTCTGACCGGACTCGTACTCGGGCACCGCTCCCGGTAAGGTCACTTTGCGTGTTTCTAGTCTAGGCGGAGCAGGGTCCTGCGGGTCGCCGATGAGGAGTCGCCAATGAGGAGCGAGGTGGGTGGAGAACCCGAACGAGTCAGCCTGTGGTGCAGCTCCCCCGGTACGGGGCGGAAACTTGGCGCGAAAAACGTGTGAGTCATGGGACCCTGAACTGGGCTGGCCACTCCAGTCGGGCCAAGTTCGCCAAGTTCTTGAGCGCAGCCACGCCCCTGGGCCGCACGGCCAATCAGCGCCCACTGCGCCGGGCTCTGCACATAACACTCACACACAGAAACACACACACACACACACACACACACACACACACACACAAACACCCCACCCCCCACCCCCCCCCCGCAGAGTTGGCGGCCCCGGGGTGCGGGCGACATGGTGCGCGGCAGGATCTCTCGGCTCTCGGTCCGCGACGTGCGCTTCCCCACGTCGCTCGGGGGCCACGGCTCGGACGCAATGGTAAGCGCTGCCTGACCGCCGGTGCCCTCCCGCCCCGCCGACGCTGGGCCCTTTAGGCGCGGGGCACCCTACGGGCCCCAGGAAGGTTCCCAACCTTGGAACCGTTGCTTTTGTAAGTGGAGAGGTCGGAAAGGGGAATGAGGGTATCTAGAGACTCTCCACCCTCCTAGGTTTTTTTCTTTTTCTTACTGTTCCTTTCTTTGCTGACGTTTAGTATATCCTGTTTTTACATTTACAATTCTCATTTTGCTGGAAGTGCAAATCGTACTTGCAAAACGATGTTGTTAGGTTCCCACCAGTGAAACCCTAAAACACAGCGCTAGCTTCTCAACCAGAAGGAGACCAGAAAGCCCCGGGCAGGGTGTTTTAGGTGGTGATCCTGTTTCCGCCACAGCTTGCTGTGTGACCTGGAAAATCTCCTAACCCAAGAGGCCCATCTGCGAAGTGAAGGAGTCACAGCCTGGCTGGAAAACCAGACGAACAAACTCGCAGTAACTGGGTCGTGTGAGGGGGCTCTCATGAAATTACCTGAAAACATGATTATAGAGGATGTGTCACATAAAGAGTTAAGTCGATGTCGGCCTTTGGAGATGCAGTAAAGTAAGCACTGAAGGGCATTTTTGCTCCCTGAGAGTGTTAACGGGACAGCCCACGCCACCACAACCTTCTAGTGCAGTGGTTCCCAAATATGAGTCCTGTGCAGGGTCTCCTCCAGGCCTGTCCCCACTGAATCCTCACTGCCCCTCCCGGCCCACTCACACATGGCACACTGGAAAAACAAAGTTGCAGGGTATGTAATGAATGTGTGAAACATCCGTGTTAGGATAATGATTATCTGTTACTTGTATGGAGGGAGGGGAATGGGTACCCAAGGACTTTCATTCACACTGTAAAGTTTTGCCTCTTAAGCTGGGTGGAGGGCACCCTGATGTTTATTACATTCCCTATGCTCTTTATGTACCTGAAATGGCCTCTTGTTAAAAAGTGCTAAAGTTACTTAAAAGAATGTCCTTTATTCTGAGATTACATTCTTCCTGCTTTTAAAAACCCTTATTTGTCCTTTCTTTTATGATGTTATGGTAAATGACAAAAAACACCCACTGGGCAATCCTTTGTGGATCTCCAAACAAATGTTTGCAATTTTACTGACTTGTAAAATTTGAATACCTGATCATGTGCTATCGCCTCTGCTCCTCTGAGGTGTAGCAGCTGTGGGGAAACCACACAATATCTCCAGGCCTGGATTTTCTCATCTGTAAAATGGGTATAACAGTGTCTGCTTTATACATGTAAATGAAATGTGTGTAGAGAGCCTGACACAGAGAAGGCTGGCAATAACTGTGGCTGTAATTACTGTTTAGATATGAAGAAACTGAAGCAGAAGAGCGCTGACCTCCACTTTTCTCTTCTTTGAATTTGTGAAGTGTTAAGGTTGCTGGCTTACCGTGGAATAATTTAGGAAATGGAATTTGTCTCTGGCCTGAGTGGTTTATGACCTCTGGGTCAGGAGAGATTATTATCTGACACCTGTATTGCAAGCTCATAAATACTGAAGTATTATCTCCCAGAGATATGGTGTGTGTTGTATGCTGATTTCCAAGTGCCTTCCTTTTAATTAATTAATTAACTTATTTATTTGGCCACCCCGAGGCATGCAGGATCTTAGGGGAATCTAACTCGTAAAAAAAAAATTGAGCATATATTCCAGCCACACACTCCCAACCTCCAAAATCAAGAAAGCAAAAAATAGGGGTGAACAAATAGGTAACACAATTAAGTGTTAATAAATGTTGATCCATATGTAAAATTATCTCTGTCTAAATGGCAAAGTGGGTAGGACAGGGAAAAGAAGGGCTATTTCCTATTAACATTCGAATTTCAGACTTCCCTTGGAAAATGTGAAGATGCAGCAATCCGGGCTCTAATTCCCACAGGGCCACATCAGCTGGAGCTAACTGGCTGCCCCTTAGCTGCTGTGACTGCCTCTTGCCTCACGCCCCCCTCCCCCCCGCCCGCCGCCTTTGCTTCTTGGTGTCCACCCAGCCTCTGTAGGCGTTTGAGTTAACCATCTCAGTCTTTAGCCAAAGGAATTCATTCAACGGGGTTTGCATCCTTGAGCAGCAGAGGTGACCTGGGTATCCCTGAAAACATCCTTGCCATACCAACAGGAACATACATTAATGGACTATCTATACAGCACTGCTTCCCAAACATTTAATTTTCAAAGCAGTCCCTGGAAGTAGGAACTGAAAGGTGGCCTGCTGTACTACAAGGCAAGGGGTCAGTGACCCCCGCCCCCTAAAATGGTATAAAAACTTACATGTGCACATTGGAGGGGGTGGTGTCCATAGCCTTAACCATGCTGTCAGAGGAATCCTATAGCTCTGCAACCCAGAGGACAGAGCCCTGGGTTTGCAGCTAGAACTCTCAGCCACTTAACTAGCTGTGTGGCCTTGGGCAAGTCTCTTAATCTCTCGGAATCCCCATTCCTTCACCAATAAAGTGGACATGACCTGCCTACCTTGTAAGAGGTCATGTATTTAAAGCACTCTGCATCAGCAAGGGTGTAATAAAATGGTGACCCGCCTCTTAATTTATCAGGTGGTAAACGGGCTGAGGTCACTTAAAGACCCTTAGGATCTTCTAGCCCAAGGCTATCCTGGCTGACCTGCCGACTGAGGTCAGGCGCTGAGCTGGCCCGAATCTGCTGCTAGGCAATCGCACTCTGACCGGACTCGTACTCGGGCACCGCTCCCGGTAAGGTCACTTTGCGTGTTTCTAGTCTAGGCGGAGCAGGGTCCTGCGGGTCGCCGATGAGGAGTCGCCAATGAGGAGCGAGGTGGGTGGAGAACCCGAACGAGTCAGCCTGTGGTGCAGCTCCCCCGGTACGGGGCGGAAACTTGGCGCGAAAAACGTGTGAGTCATGGGACCCTGAACTGGGCTGGCCACTCCAGTCGGGCCAAGTTCGCCAAGTTCTTGAGCGCAGCCACGCCCCTGGGCCGCACGGCCAATCAGCGCCCACTGCGCCGGGCTCTGCACATAACACTCACACACAGAAACACACACACACACACACACACACACACACACACACACACATACACTTTTTAAGCGCTGCCTGACCGCCGGTGCCCTCCCGCCCCGCCGACGCTGGGCCCTTTAGGCGCGGGGCACCCTACGGGCCCCAGGAAGGTTCCCAACCTTGGAACCGTTGCTTTTGTAAGTGGAGAGGTCGGAAAGGGGAATGAGGGTATCTAGAGACTCTCCACCCTCCTAGGTTTTTTTCTTTTTCTTACTGTTCCTTTCTTTGCTGACGTTTAGTATATCCTGTTTTTACATTTACAATTCTCATTTTGCTGGAAGTGCAAATCGTACTTGCAAAACGATGTTGTTAGGTTCCCACCAGTGAAACCCTAAAACACAGCGCTAGCTTCTCAACCAGAAGGAGACCAGAAAGCCCCGGGCAGGGTGTTTTAGGTGGTGATCCTGTTTCCGCCACAGCTTGCTGTGTGACCTGGAAAATCTCCTAACCCAAGAGGCCCATCTGCGAAGTGAAGGAGTCACAGCCTGGCTGGAAAACCAGACGAACAAACTCGCAGTAACTGGGTCGTGTGAGGGGGCTCTCATGAAATTACCTGAAAACATGATTATAGAGGATGTGTCACATAAAGAGTTAAGTCGATGTCGGCCTTTGGAGATGCAGTAAAGTAAGCACTGAAGGGCATTTTTGCTCCCTGAGAGTGTTAACGGGACAGCCCACGCCACCACAACCTTCTAGTGCAGTGGTTCCCAAATATGAGTCCTGTGCAGGGTCTCCTCCAGGCCTGTCCCCACTGAATCCTCACTGCCCCTCCCGGCCCACTCACACATGGCACACTGGAAAAACAAAGTTGCAGGGTATGTAATGAATGTGTGAAACATCCGTGTTAGGATAATGATTATCTGTTACTTGTATGGAGGGAGGGGAATGGGTACCCAAGGACTTTCATTCACACTGTAAAGTTTTGCCTCTTAAGCTGGGTGGAGGGCACCCTGATGTTTATTACATTCCCTATGCTCTTTATGTACCTGAAATGGCCTCTTGTTAAAAAGTGCTAAAGTTACTTAAAAGAATGTCCTTTATTCTGAGATTACATTCTTCCTGCTTTTAAAAACCCTTATTTGTCCTTTCTTTTATGATGTTATGGTAAATGACAAAAAACACCCACTGGGCAATCCTTTGTGGATCTCCAAACAAATGTTTGCAATTTTACTGACTTGTAAAATTTGAATACCTGATCATGTGCTATCGCCTCTGCTCCTCTGAGGTGTAGCAGCTGTGGGGAAACCACACAATATCTCCAGGCCTGGATTTTCTCATCTGTAAAATGGGTATAACAGTGTCTGCTTTATACATGTAAATGAAATGTGTGTAGAGAGCCTGACACAGAGAAGGCTGGCAATAACTGTGGCTGTAATTACTGTTTAGATATGAAGAAACTGAAGCAGAAGAGCGCTGACCTCCACTTTTCTCTTCTTTGAATTTGTGAAGTGTTAAGGTTGCTGGCTTACCGTGGAATAATTTAGGAAATGGAATTTGTCTCTGGCCTGAGTGGTTTATGACCTCTGGGTCAGGAGAGATTATTATCTGACACCTGTATTGCAAGCTCATAAATACTGAAGTATTATCTCCCAGAGATATGGTGTGTGTTGTATGCTGATTTCCAAGTGCCTTCCTTTTAATTAATTAATTAACTTATTTATTTGGCCACCCCGAGGCATGCAGGATCTTAGGGGAATCTAACTCGTGCCCCCTGCAGTGGAAACGCAGAGTCCTAACCACTGGACCACCAGGGAACTCCCCACAAGTGCCTTCTTAATCGCAAGTCTGCTTGTCAGTTCCTCAGCAGTACTGCCATGGCTCTGAGGATTGCTCCCCGCACCCTCACTGCACGCAGCACTCAGCAGTTCAGCTCCCTCAGCACTTAGCAGCAGAGCGAGCCTTCCTGATCACAAGTAGGGTATTTTCATGAAGGAGCCCTGAAACTGTTCCCCATATTTGTTCAAGCAGTGGGTTCCAGTTACGATTTCTTACCAGCCTTTTAAGAAACGTGGAGCCCTCGGGCCTGCGGTGCTCTTACCAGAGCTTATCCAGGCGCTCACTACGGTTCCAGAGAGCCCAGCTCCAGCTGAGCCTGCCACTTCCCAGCCAGACTTTTTTTTTTCTTTTCCATTATAGTTTATATTAGATATTGAATGTAGTTCCTTCTGCTATACAGTAAATACTTCTTGTTTATTTTATATATAGTAGTTTGTATATGTTAATTCTAAACTCCTAATTTATCCCTACCCACCTTCTCCTTTGGTAAGCATAAGTTTGTTGTCTGTCTGTGACTGTTTCTGTTTTGTAAAGTCCATTTGTGTGTCATATTTTAGATTCCACATATAAGTGATATCGTATGGTATTTGTCTTTCTCTGTCTGACTGACTTCACTTAGTGTGATAATCTCTAGGTCCATCCATGTTGCTGCAAATGACATTACTTCATTCTTTTTTACAGCTGAGTAATATTCCACTGTATAGATGTACCACATCTTCTTTATCCATTCTTCTGTTGATGGACACTTAGGTTGCTTCCATGTCTTGTCCCAGCCATACTTTTCCTCTGCATTCCCCGTTGTCTGCTGAGCTCCCTGGAGCTGCTGTCCAGACCACTCTCTCCCGCCTCTGCCACCCAGTCCTGTGCCACTGTGTCGCCACAAAGACTGAAGACTAATGCGCCCTTGGCCCCATCTCTGCACATCAGCCTGCAGCCATCCCTCTCATCTTTCCCTTTATTCTGTAAGGCACGTCCTTCTCCAGAACTGATTTACGCTTGTGTCCTCATGCCCACCTTTCCTGACTGCCAAGGCCTGTTCCCTTTTCATTTTAAGTCTCTCCTTTTCTAGTGGCCCCTCTCCATCCCACATGGACAGGGCTTCCCACTTTGGAATAGTCTCTACTTGGCCCTTACACCTCTCCACCCTGTTTCTGTCCCTTCCCCACCGAACCCTAGATTACTGGTCCATGCCTATTGCCTCCATCCCATACATCTACTTCCTCCTTAACCTGAAGTCAACCTGTGTCTCCTTCCTTCTCTTGGAACTGCCCTTTCTATTTCTGCTTCCAGTGTCCTTCACCCTGGTCTACATTTCTTGCTGTCTGCTGCCCACCCCTCCCTTGCTGACCACTTGCCTTTCTGGCTGCTCCTTCCTATACTGACCCCCTTCTTCCCTCTCAAGGCTCAGGCCTCAATGCCTTTCCTGTCTCATCACACCACACACTCCCATTAAGACCCCGTCTGTGTTCATGGCTTCAGTGACCACTTTTATGCCAAAGACTCCCAGATCTCATTCCTGGATCTTCACTCTCACCTCAAGTCCAACTGCCATCCTTCAGGAGGACATTCCTTTTGTCCATTCAGAGCTCCTATGTTTTCTTTGGGGAACATGAACAGTTCCCTCTGATGGGAACTCTTGTTGGTGTTTTCTGTCCTTACGTGACGTCATTCCCGGGTTTATTTGGGGATTTCTCACGTTTGCGGATTTGGGGGGAGCATTTCCCCTGCAGCACACAGACCCTGACTACTCAGCTGCCTACGTTGTCTTGGAGACGGATGCGGAAGATGGACTCAAGGGCTACGGAATCACCTTCACTCTGGGGAAGGGCACTGAAGTTGGTGAGTTGAACATCCCTTGAGGTTCCAGAATGCTTAAGTTTCATTTACATTCCAGTTCTGACCTTATTTTCCTCCGTATTTACACTGCTTGAAGTGAGTAAAAACAATAATTGATGGTTTATTTCATTGGGATAAATTTTTAAATAGCAGAATTTGGCTTCTCTCCTTGTAGTCATCCATAGACTGCAGGTGAATCCTTGAATCTCAGCCGATTTCTCTGCAGAGCTTTGAGGATCTGAACTGTGTGAGTGAGTGAGGGGCATGACGTAGGCAGGCATGCATTCACAGAACAAGGCTTATTGTTGTGTGCACAGAGTCTACGTGCTTTTCTGAATATTCCACACCGAGTTGGTTTCAAGTTCACTGCTCTTCTGGGCAGAAAAGGCTGTAGGTCCTGCCCAGTTTCAGAACTCTCATCTGGAAGAGCAGATAGTGAAGAATGCACATTGAGCCGTCAGTTAGCCTGTCTTTTCTCAGAGCTGGATGAGGGCTCAGCGGTCTTGAGTGTCCACATTTTTGGAGATAAGGAAACTGAGGCCCAGACAGCCGCTCTGTTAGTCCTGACTGCCCGAAGTGCTTTCTCTCCAGAATATTTACATACAAATTATTTGCTTGTTTTTTTATTAAATGCATAATTGTTTTTTTAATGCACGCACAGTGTACAAAATTCAGTATGTACAAAAAGAAGACCTCTGACAGATCAATTTCAATGGCTCATTAGGAGCTGAAGCCGAATTATGATAGGTTGAAGGGTGAGGGTCCAGGAAGGGAAGAAATAGATTCTCTAACTTTGGTGGTGATGTGATACCTCCCTCATGGATATTTGTACTGTCAGCCTTTGCCTAGTTGTAGAAGAAAAGTCTTGACCCACTGAACAATTTTAGTATCATCGAGCAGATAAAAGGTGTGTATGTGTGTGTGTGTGTGTGTGTGTAGGATAAGGGATGTCAGCCTTTGCCTAGTTGTAGAAGAAAAGTCTTGACCCACTGAACAATTTTAGTATCATCGAGCAGATAAAAGGTGTGTATGTGTGTGTGTGTGTGTGTGTGTGTGTGTAGGATAAGGGAACCTTTCTTGAGCGTTATGTGGATGCCATCAGGCTGTTCCAGCTCCTCCCAGGGCTGCCGTCAAGTCGTCCGTCAGCTGGGCCTTCCGCAGACGCCTCCTGTGTGCTCCTGTGTGCTCGGCGCTCTGCCAGGCACTGCAGAAATGACTTTACAAAGAGAGAGAAAAAAGGGACAGAGTCCCACGTACAAGGAGAAGGAAAGCACAAACTTCTCAGGGAGACAGACAGACTTTTTTTTTTTTTTTTTTTTTTGAGTACAAGCTACACGGAAAGAGGTTAGTTCATTGCCCAGGAGGGTCAGGACGGCTTCAGAGCAACGGTGAGGTTTTGAGATGAGCCTTGAGGGGTAACTAGGAATTGGCTGGGCGGAAGGAGGCACCTTGGCAATGATTCCCTGACCCCCTCCCCCTAAGTCAGCCATTCACTGTTGCCGTTTTCCCCCAGGCAGTGACCGCTGACCCCCACAGGTTGCCGAGCTGTGTATCAGCTTCTCCTGCAACTCTAATTCTCTGGTGTAAGTCGAGCACTTTATGAAGCTGCTTTCTCCAACCATACAGGGCGGCCCCCAAAGTTTGTACGAAACTCAGCAAGCTTACAAGATGTGTTCTGGGACAAGCCATGAGAACCACTCTCTGTTAACAGCCAGGACCTGGAACTGGGCCCACAGTGGAGGGACGCTGCACTGTCACATGGTCCCTGGGACAGATGTGCTGCTGAGTTCACTGTGTGGGGACCTCCCTGACCCGACCCCTCCCCTCCCCTCCCCACACTGTCCCAATGGATGCCTCGAGCAGGAGAAATCAATTTCCATCTCTCTGTGCCTGGAACAAATGGCTCTTTTGTGGTGATGGAGTTGGCTTCCACCTGTTTCAGACCACAGCATGACAGAACCCATTTTAATTTTAACCTTGTTGCATTTTTCAGGTGACTCACTGCCACTGCCATCTCACTGAACGCGTTAACGTGGTGTTCAAATTAAAGTTGAAAAAAATTCCATTAGCTCATCACGGTTCTTCTGCAGCCTTTATCAGCCTACTTACCTAATCATCTTTTGTGATCCAAGAAAACAGAAAGAAAACAATGCTTTCCTCATTACTGTGAAGAGAGCACCTGTATGTGAGAGAGCAGGGAAAGTTATGGTTGATTTTTTATGTATAGATGAGACCAATATAGTTTCTTTTAACAGGAAAAGAAAAAGAGGTGAAAAAAGCATAATTTTTAAAGAGAAAAAATGGCCATAAGGGTTCTTGCCAGCACGAGAGCTCAGACCCATGGTCCTCCATAGCCTTTACTGACTTGTCCCTCCCGGGCAGGAGGTCCCAGGAAGTGAGTCCTGGACAGATGTAGTCACAGGAGAGAACCCTGGCCTCAGTCAGCACGGAGCTGCCTTCAAGGCCGAGTGTTTCCAGACGGATTTCCCACCCATTGCTTCAGACGTGCACACCTGAAGTAGACTGTTCTCCACACTGGAGTCAGACCACCACCGCCCAAATTTCTATGGAAGGCACCAAATTTTAGTAAACTTCCTGCAGTGGCCTCAGTTTGAGCGAGGAGAATCCACATCCTCTAGATGACTCTATTAGTGTTGCTTGCGCTTCTCTTAGAGCTGTGAAAGATGAGCCCATCCTCAACATTTGTTAAATGTGTTTGCTTTGTGATGCAGACAGTGCATGGTTTTCAGCAACCATCTCAGTAGAACAGAGGTTTGATGCAGATAATGATACAGACTCTCTGAGTCGCTGATTTACTCTTCAGATGTCTTTAATCCAAGAGCACCAACCATCAAGGAGTGAGGAGCACTCTGTCTTCTCACAGTTCTAGGGAATGAGCAGCTGAACTGGAATCAGTCTGCATTCCATTAACAAAAGCCCTAGAGAACACGGAAGGTGTGGATCAGCCCTAAATGCTCTATGTGAGAGCCAGTGCGAAGCATCTGAGGGCTGTGTCACACAGAAGCCAAGCAGATCCTAAGAACATGTTTTAAATACTTTCAAAACATCTTTCTCCTAAGATCTGACTGATAGTAAAATTGTGCCTCTACAACTATCCTGTGAAATGATGTGAGAATTTTAATATTGAAGCAGTGGCTATACCAAACAAAAGTCGATCAAAATTTTTTATAATAAATTCATTGCTTTAGGGCTAAGTTGATGACTTGGTTTGATTATTTTGGCCATTTACACATAGACTGAGTGTTTTATAGACTGAGCAAAGGATAGAAGGATCTTTCCCATACAGTTTGTTACTTTACTTGTTCATCTGAAATAACACAATAAAGTCTTTTTTAAGTAGAACACCAAAGATAAGTAATTGATGGTAATGCTGACCCAAGTGAAGATTAACCTTGAAATTAGTTATGAAAAATGTAGTCTATCACAAGTCAATGGTATGAAATTTAACGTTTATGAAAAGTGTTTTCATGTAGTTTAACATTTTACATGTAAGTATTAAGCTAATTGCAAATTCATTTCATTTTTAATAGAGTTATGCTGTGAATTCAAGATACTTTCTATACTTGAAAATGATGAAAAGGCATTTTTTAAAAAAATTCTAAAGTCAGAGTCTTATTCCTTAGGATCAATGAATTAGCAAGGTTTGGTATGGAAGATGACATATGGACAATTTACAAAGTGAACAGGAAAATGATTTGGGAACATGAATTAAACTTTCAGATCTATGGCTCTGTCAATCAAAATCGGTTTGCTCCTTTCAGAAATTAAGCTCAGTATATAGATTAACAGCTATTCTATTGTGTGCTATTAGTGTGTACTATTAGTTATGACAACCATAGAAGACATATTTGGGGCAATTTTTAAAGGCATGTACCTTTTGTATTTAAAATTATTTTCATTAATGCCCACATTAGATTGTTTGTGGTGCTTGCGTGTCTTAATTTGTTTACACCAGAACTAAACGAGAATTAAATCCCCTTTAATAGTTGTCTGTGCTGTGAATGCCCTGGCCCCCCACCTGCTTAACAAGGACCTCGGGGACATTGTTGGTGATTTCAGAGGCTTCTACAGACAGCTCACGAGTGACGGGCAGCTCAGATGGGTAAGGCACCTGTTTTGTAAAACACTTCTGTAAATAACTCAGGTCTCATGTCCTTTGATTGCAGCATTTGTGAAAATAGAGACAAGTTTACAATTTTAAGGTAAAACATTTTATTCAGATAAATTAGGGCTTGAACCATTTGGACAATCAGTATTTTGAGGTAATCTGTTCCTTTCTGTAAGACTTGAATCTGGACATATTTGGATCCTGAGAGCTATCTCTGTCCTTATGGACCTCATCTCTGCTCCCTGGATGGGGAGAAGCGGTCTAGACCCTCTAGAGGATAAAGTGCTGTATGGGCAACCTTTTTAAGGTAGACGTAATGTGAGTAGAATTGAAGTTGTGGGAGGAGGTTATTAAGGACAAATGTAAGAGAAGAGCAAAGGTTAAGAAGAGAAAGACCAGAGCACCTTTATGTGTATAGGGCTATATTTGAACCCTAAGTTCAAAGCATGAAGAAAATCAGGTTCTAGAGAGAGGATTTTATCACAGTAAGGTCAGTCCAGCAGCCGAGACCTTGCCGATGTCTCCTGACATCAGCTCTGTCTTTTCCTAAGTGCTCAGTCTCCTGTCCATGCACAGAGAAAGGCACATTGTCCACGTTGCCTCGGATTTCATTCTTAACTTCTGCCAACCAAGTGAAACTTGCTTTTAAAGCATCCCCTCGAAGGAGTTCCCACTGGTCGAATCTGGGACAATTCAAGCATCAAAATAAATGTGGTGGTGATGCGTATAAGTCACTGAATAACTTAAGACACCATGAGTCCTTTCAGATAGCAAACAACCAACCAACAAGGGAAACTTTGTCATTACAATCGAATACACACTAATATAACAGGAATGGTAACATTAGAAAACCACCATATTACAACCATACCTGTAATTGAGTGAGGCGAGAATCACCAATGGATGCTAAAACTTGGGGGCAATATTAATCTCCTTACTTAGAAAGGGAAATGGTAACCACACAGTGGGGAAGCCTAAAGGATACTGACTTACCCAAGCACTAAAAGATAATAGCCCTAACAAAAAAATGTGGTGGCAACGTTGCAATCTAATCATGATGGGGCTGCAGACCAACCCAGATGGAGGAACACTGTGTAAGTCAACTGGCCTGTATTCTTTGAGAATTCTTTGTAAGCCAATATTCTTTGAGAATATTGATATCATTTTTAAAAAGAAAATTTGCTCCAGATAAAGAGAGACTAAAGTGACATGTCAGCTAAATGAAATATGTGAATACAAGAAAGTACATTATTGGGACAATTGGTGAAATTTGATTATGGACTGTCTTTGTAGGTAATAGTATTCTATCAATGTTATATTCCCTGAATTTGATCCTTGTTATATGGTCATGTAGGATAACGTCCTTGTTTTTAGGAGCTACATTCCGAAGTATTTAGGGTTAAAGGGGCATGATATTTGCAACTTACTCTCAAATTACTCAGTAAAATAAGTTTATATTATATATTTTATTTTTCTGTACATATGTGTATATGTGTGTACATATGTATATACAAAGAGAGAGAGAGAGAGAAATGTACAGGGGTTCTTTGTACTATTCTTGCACATCTCCTATAGGTTAGAAACTATTGAAAAAGAGCTTACCCTCTAAGTGAGTTTCCATCGCTGCCTTTTAATTCATGAAACGTGTCCCTGGCTAGAAGACCTAAATATCTTTTTCTTTTCTAAGAAGTGCTGGTGTGTTTTGCTTCCTAACCAGATCGGTCCCGAGAAGGGTGCGGTGCATCTGGCCACGGCGGCCGTTCTCAATGCCGTGTGGGACCTGTGGGCCAAGCAGGAGGGAAAGGTAATCCTCCAGGCAGCACCTCTGTGACCCTGCAGCACAAACACTTCCTCTACGAGCAAAGGCAAATGCACAGCAGGCTCCCAAGTGACATACGGAGAATTGTTCGATTATTCGTCTCTGCTGAGAGGTACTGGCCACAGTCAGGTTGTTGTTGGAGTAGGTTAGAAAGGGCTGAGCAAGAAGGGGTGGCAGAGGCGAGGGGCTGGGAGGCAGCATGAGCCGGTGGGCAGGCAGGCAGGTGTTAGTCTGATAGTGGGAATTCGCCACTAGTGCATTTACTGTCAGAAAACAAGTGGGTACTTCACACGTTTTGGGTACTTCACACATTTTACAAATCTTTTCTTTTCTTCAAGCCTCTGTGGAAGTTACTTGTTGACATGGTAAGTAAATTCTTTAATATTCTCATTTCATTGTTTCTGTAAATGAAATGGATTTCATGGATTACTTGCCTTTTGATAATCAGTAAATACATTCAGCACTGTCTCTGGATCAATCACTGTAGTGCTGATCAAACAAAACCCAGTAAAGTCTAATATTCTTTTTTTTTTTTTTTTTTTTTTTTTTGGCTGTGTCGGATCTTTAGTTGTGGCATGACGGATCTTTCTTTGCCACACGCGGGCTCTTCGTTGCGACGTGTGGGCTTGTCTCTAGTTGTGGCGTGTGGGTCTTTTCTCTCTCCAGTTGTGGCGTGCGGGCTTCTCTCTAGTTGTGGTGTGCGGGCTCCAGAGTGCATGGGCTCAGTAGTTGTGGCGCACGGGCTTAGTTGCCCCGTGGCATGTGGGATCTTAGTTCCCCAACTAGGGATTAAACCCGCATCCCCTGCATTGCAGGACGGCTTCTATACCACTGGACCACCAGGGAAGTCCCAAGTCTAATATTCTTTTTCTGGTATTTGAAGTAACAAAGAGCTGTGCTCACGCATGCAGGGAGGTCCGATGGTCCCGCCTCCCCCACTGTGGCACTTGCTTCCACATGCAATACAAATTCTTGAGTTTCCGTTTCCTAACTGTGAAAAGGGGATAATCATAACTTCTCTAGAAGCTCCATAGAATTGGTTTAAAGACCAATTGAGAAAAGTGCCTTACAAACTCTGACGAGCAAGATGTTATTATTAAAATATTATCTGGTCACTTTGACTCCAAGAGCAAATAGCAGATCAGACTCTTGAGGAAGGAGCCCACGGTGAATTCTAAAGATGTGCCCCTGCCGTTTCCTTTCTCCTTGACCTGTTGATATCAGGGATGAGCACCTGGCTGCCAAGGAGGAAAAAACTCTGGGCAGGTTAAGGGGAGTGAACTTCAGACCCAGGCAGACCTGGCTTTGAATCTGGACTCCACCACTTCCTGGCTGCGTGAACTTGAGCATGCCGCTTAACCTCTCTGAGCATCATCTGGCTCAGGGCGATGCCTGAGATGGTTGGTGAAAATCTGGTGTTTAACAAACAAAGGTCCTGGGACTTCCCTGGTGGCGCAGTGGTTAAGAATCCGCCTGCCAACGTAGGGGACACAGGTTCGAGCCCTGGTCTGGGAAGATCCCACATGCCGCGGAGCAACTAAGCCCATGCGCCACAACTACTGAGCCTGTGCTCCAGAGCCCGCGAGCCACAACTACTGAGCCCGTGTGCCCTAGAGCCTGTGCTCCACAACAAGAGAAGTCACAGCAATGAGAAGCCTGCACACCACAACAAAGAGTAGGCGCCCACACGCAGCAACGAAGACCCAACGCAGCCAAAAATAAATAAATTTACTAAAAAAAAAAGGAAAAACAAAGAACCATGGCCTTGAAGACTGTTGGGCCGGCAGACGTTGTCCCTTCTCTGGAGGAAAGTGAAAACGAGAGGCTGTAACATCATCTCTCTGACATGGTTGCGGGTGGCATGGGGGCGCCATCTGAAGGGGAAGGACGTGGACCTCTTGAGCCACCTGCAGGCTAAAGGTTGGCCTCTCAGAGGAGGTGGCCCCCAGAACTGAATGATTTGGGGCCACTAGGAAGGTGCCTGAAATCCCACCTGTGGACTTTTCATTCTTTTGGATCCTGTTCCCTGTTTCAATGCCAGTGGTCTTAAAAGAAGCAGAATCTCAGCATTGAGAGCTTTTATGATATTTAAGGGTTACAGCGGAGTACTATTGGTCACAGTACAACCTGCTTCCAAACTGACTGACTTAGATTGGGGTGGGGAGGTCTCGCCAGAAACCCAGCCGAGAATGTGGGCTTCCCCAGTGAGGCCAAAGCCCCGACTTCAGGGAGGGAGGAGAAGGGGACCCAGAGATCCTTTCCCGGACAGAATAAGCCCATGTCCAGCAGATTCTTAGAAACATAATCCACTTGTGGATTGATGTGGGCCTTTCCTACCTGCTGTCTTGCTGCCAGGACCCCAAGAAGCTGGTATCCTGCCTAGATTTTAGGTACATCACCGACGTCCTAACAGAGGAGGAAGCCTATGGTGAGTCATCCCGAGGAACTGGGAGCTTTCTGGTCCATTCTTATATGGAGGCAACGGGGCCGAGTGCTTTGTTGTCTAAAAGAGTGATAATGCTTTTTATTTTTTCCAGAAATCCTGCGGAAAGGTCAAGTTGGGAAAAAAGAGCGAGGTGGGTTGTGAGGAAATTCTCTTCATTTTTGCTATCATTGTGCACTCTTGAGTGTCCCCATCCTTGAGTGTCCAGGGGTTCGCATCATCCCCCTGCAGCAGGCCCACGGACAGACGGTTGAGTCTAGATGCAGTGGCCTCCTGGTGTGACCTCATAGGTCAGAGTTCACTTCGGCCACTGCTGGGAGCAAGGCTGGTTTTAGGGTTACACCGCACGCCATGGGCAAGGCCTTGGTCAGCAGGGCGTCCCAGAGGGTATCCCGGGCCCTGGGTGTGACATCCTTGGGATCCGCACCGCCTCCGGGTGCCTTTGCAGGGCGGGCAGGAGAACAGCTGGATTCTCCGTGGGCAGCGTCTTAGCCACGGGCGAGTCTAAAGCTGAAGGTCCCGCAAACACAAAGTGTTAATGAGCGTCGTGTTTCCACAGAAGAGCAAATGCTGGCGCACGGCTACCCCGCCTACACCACGTCGTGCGCCTGGCTGGGCTACTCGGACGCCACGCTGAAGCAGGTGGGCGCTTGAACCTGGTTTTCTAGACAGGCTTTCTGGAGAGACGTCATGTTTTCCTCTTAGCCTTTCTGAATCGTTAGGGATCCCAGGCCTCGCCCTGGAGGTTCTTGGATGTGAGGCAAAAGGAAAGCCGTTTCCATTGTGGACACTGGGGCCGTGAGCTGGTGAGCCCCACCTCGGCCCTGGAGGGGGAAGCCGATTCCCGGGCAGAGGCAGCAGCATAACATGGTGCAATGTGAGCCCTAACCGGGCTCTGCCTCAGTTTCCTCACTGCAAAGTGGGGAAATAATAACTGTCCCGGGGGGCGTCTTGAGGATTCCGATGAATGCTGCCGTGGTGTGATGCTCGCAGCACATGGTGGCACCTGGTGGGCGGTCAGCGCCTGGCTGCTTTACTGCCCTTTCCCATCACCCTGCGCTCACCTGCCACTGAGAGAGAGAGAGAGAGGGGAGACTAGCTTCTGTTCGTTACTCTTTTATTCACTCATTCTGTGGATGCCACAGAACATCCTGGCTTTAAAAAGAGGGACAGAAATGCTCCATTCCCCAACCAGGAATGTTGTGACCATTAATGAAATGGTTCCCATAGAGATGAGGAAAGAAAGTCACCAAGCAGTCATGCTCTGTTGGCTAAGCTGTTTCTGCTCTGAATTTCAACACATGGTGGTTCTTCTGGTTCATGGTACAGCCTTAGCGTTTGTGAAGCCAAATCAGAGATGGCCAAGGTGCCGCTTAGACCTAGGAGTGTGTGTGGTGATGGCTCTGCTCCTCTCCCCACAGCTCTGCAGCGAGGCGCTGGAGGACGGCTGGACCAGGTAACTTGTTTGGGTGAACTTGACTCTCCAGTTAGCGAGAGAGGCTGGTCGGTGGAGAGAAGCCAGAATCCAAAGGCACCAAGGAGGCCAGGATTCGCCCGGAGCAGTCTGGTGTGTAAGGACACACCAGGGAAATTTCAGCTGAAGCTCTTTCTCCGAAGACGAGCTATGAGTCTAGTTAGAATCCTGGAACATCAGAGTTGAAAGAGATCATTGATTTCCAGCCCCGATCTAGAAGAGAAATCTACTCTTTACTGTAGTAACAAGCGTTGATTCAGCTTCTACGTGAAAACCTCCAGAGGCAGCGAGCTTGTAGGGTGCTTGTGCGTTGTTGGAAGGCTCTGAGTGTTAGAAGAGCTTCAGTGTAGCAGACCCTTTGCTTCCCTATAACTTCCAGCCACTGGTCACAATAATTCTCTTCAGAGTTCTTCTCCCAAGAGCCTGGCCCCCCTCTTCCCCAGGCCACCTCCTCTCCAGACCGACCCTCTGCCTTCTCTTCTGTCCTTCTCCTGTGTGGTTATGGACCCCTGGGCATCCTGCGGTTTCCTTGGGGTAAACTACGGTGGGCAGTGGCCCCGAATCCCGAAGCTGTGCAGGACACAGAGGGACCATCACCTTTTGATCTGGTCACTGAGTCCATCCATGCGGCTCAAGGTGGCCATTGTGCCTGTGACCCATCACCAGACTCTCTGCACGACAGTCTGGCCACCCGCCTTCTGCTGCTCCAGGTGTGGTCTGTGGAGCAGCACTAGTGTGCCCTGCCGCTGCTTGTGGTAGATTTAGAAAACCATTTATATGGGCTGCTTAATAAATAAGGACCAAAAAAAAGATCTCCGATCAACTTTTTTAAAAAAAGTGCAGAATCTTGGGCCTCACCCCAGACCTGCTGCATCAGAATCTGCATTCTAACAAGATCCCTGGGTGATCTGCATACCCACTGAACTTTGAGAGGCACTGACTGAATTCTGGTTGAATCCTCAGCTAAGTAAAGGGTTGGGCACTGAGAACTTGATGGAGGCAGCATGAAGCAGTGGAAAGAGGCTTGGGATGTGGTGGATTTGGAATCAACATCATGCCTTTTCCCTTCATCTCCTGCAGTGCCTGCCTGCTGTGTGACCATGGGCAAATTGTTCAACCTCTCTGAACCTCATTTTCTCTCTATAAAATGGGAATAATAATATCTCATGGTTCTCCTCAAAGTTGCTGTCTCTGAAAAGGACCAGCACAGCCAGGATTGGTAGCAGGTGCTCAGTAAGTGCTGGCACCTTCCCTCCCAACATGTACCCAGGGAAGGCTGGAGCAGACACCGCTAGGAGTCAGAGAAGGCCGAGGAGAGATTCCTAGGCCCCTGAGCATGGGAAGCCCAGCATCCAGAAGCTAAGGCTTCCTTCCACCCAGGATAGAAAGGTCATCTTTAGTGTGTTTGGTGCTGAGCACAGGGGAGAGAACGGCACAGGCTGTGCGAGGGGCTTTTTTGTCAGCACAGAGGGTGGGTGTTGTGGAAAGGAGGACCTTGGGCCATCCTGGCTCCAAAGCGGCAGCCTGGCGTCCGTGTGTAGGACAGAGGCTGGTGATTGAGGGAGAGGATGCCAGCTCACCCGCCAAGTCTGACTATGCCTTTTCCGTTCTTAAGTCCTCTTCATGGCACAGCAAAAACTCAGTTAATGTTATTAAAGATCTAGCTGCTCTGTCCATTGCTGGACTTCAGGACAGCAGGTAATTTAGAGTTACTGCCCTGATACTGAGTAAAAAGATACACTTACAGGGTTATTTTTGAGTGGCTTGTCTGAAGATTGATTGGGAAAGGGCAAAAGTTTACTAGAAAATGTGACCTGTGAATTATTGACAGAAACAGTCACTTCTGCAGAAAAGCCACGTGTCTTTGCCAAGTCAGGGGGACAGATCTAAATTATGAGACCAAATTTATTTTATAGGTTTAAGGTAAAAGTTGGTGCTGATCTCCAGGATGACATCCGTAGATGCCGACTCATCAGAAACATGATCGGCCCTGAGAAGACGCTGGTAAATAACCTCCCTGCCACTGAGAAGTAAGCAGCTGTATGTGAGAAGCCTTGTCCAGGGCCAAAATACAACTTGTTTCAAGCAAGGATTAAAGAACATTTGGAATTTTAACACCTTATGTCAGAAGTACAGCTTTGAGCTCTTGGAGTAGGCGAATTGTTTAAAAAAACAAAAAACAAAAAACTGAGGGGGCTGATTGATAGTTTTTTATTCTGCAGAACTAATTCAGTAAGATCAGGTTTAGGGATTGTTCCTTTGTGCTAGGACAGATGTGCCTGAGCAAACAGGTCTCCCATTGGCGCCCCGGGTATGTCAATCATTCAACCCCCCTTCTTAAATCCGCCAACCCACCTTCAGGTAGGTGGGTCTCAGGGAGCCATTGCTCAAGAAATGCTGGAACTTCTGCCGAGATAAATGTTAAGGATCAGTCATTCCTACGTATTTTTATAAAACATTTCTTCCTATGTGTAAAATATTTTCATAAAATAGTCACAATAAGATGTTTTCATATCTTTTTGGAGGCATGTTTCATATATTAAAATAGAAATTTGAGTCCTGGACCTAAGATCAAAAGTCCCAGTATTTATACATGGATTAATGCTACTTTTGTCTTGTGAGGTCATTCTCATCCAAATAATTTATGACAAATAGGTTCCCACAGCGTTCCACAAGGGACCTCTTACCACTCAGCACATTCTACTAAAGAAATCCATCTGTGTCTGACTTCTCCAAGTGTGATAGCAGGGATGGAGAGGCCCTTTCTTGTCTCCGCACACCCAGCACCTGGCTTCCTGGCAGTCTCGATGCACACAGAGGGCCCAGGCCTTAGAGTGAGAGGCCTGGATTTGAACTCACCATTTACTTATCGTCCTTGAGCAAGTTACTTCTCTGCATATCAGTTTTCTTGTCTGCAAGATGGGTTAATGTGAACTGCCTCATCGAGTTATTATAAATATTAAATGGGACAAAATCCATTAAATGGGACAAAATCCATTAAATGTCTAGCAGAGTAGATGCCTAATTAATGGTAGAGTTTGGGTTACTTATTATTGTGCCAAACACATAGTAGGCAATAGCCAATAAGTGACTATTGAACAAACTCGGTATTAACTGTGCATGATTCAGAATGTGATAAATAAAACAGTTCCTACAAATGATGAACCCTGCAAGACAAATGTATTTGGGTGGTTTCTAAATGTAGATCAGGCTGGAGCTCCAGGGCCAGCAAGCACTTCTGGGCCCAGGCCAGGGCACTTCTGGACCTCACAGTGGCTCCCTGAGCAACTTGCATCTCCTCTGAGACAGTGTATGGAGCCAGAGTTCATCCTGGTGGCTGCTCTCGGGTTCCCTTTGTTATGGGTGTGTACTGGGCCCCAGCAGTCAGAGGCACCGAGTGACAGCGTTTCCTCCCTGGGAGACACAGCCTGCAGCAAGGTCAGCAGCGGGCACACCTCCCCACGAAGGGTCTCTCCCTCCTTTCAGATGATGGATGCCAACCAGCGCTGGGATGTGCCCGAGGCCGTGGAGTGGATGGCGAAGCTGGCGGAGTTCAAGCCCCTATGGATTGAGGAGCCCACCTCCCCTGATGACATTCTGGGGCATGCCACCATTTCCAAGGTAAAAAACCTGCTGCTGTTGCTAGAGTGGTGGTCACAGATCCTAAGATTCCTGGGCTTATTCCCTTTCACAGTTCTATTTATTTTAGAGAAGTAAATTGCTAAAAGTTGAAAGGCTACCAGCAATCCAAAGGTTAACAGACCTGATTCCCATACTTTGTAAATACAGAAATCTGACTGATACTCAAATATTTTACTAACCCAGACTGAAACAAAGTGTAGATTCCTCTGGCTGATTCACAAGCAAAGGTTTGCTTAGGTAATGTCAAGGTCAGGCCTCCCCGCATGAGATGGCTGCCCATCCGTTTCCACAGAGCCCTTGAACCAGGGCGCTTCCTGGGCAAACTCACCTGAATTCGGGCCGGCTTCTCTCCCTTTCATATGTAAGAATATGTGAGAAATATCCTGTCTCTCAGGGAGAGTCTCCCATTAGCCGGGTTCACAGCACAGATTTATGAGCCAGAGCGCCAGGTGGGTCACTTGTGAGGAGAAAGTGTAACTTCTGGGAGCCCTATATTTTTGCATCCTGACAGAGCAAGCTCCATGAGCAGCCCTATTTAAACCAAAGGCTGCCGGATGGGTGAGAAATCAGGGAGGAACTGGTTGTGGGATGGAACACGTGCTGGCGTCAGACAGAGATGGCCCAGGGCACCCCCCACCCCCATCACCACCCCCACCCCCACCTTCTGCGGCTCCTTAAACTTCACACGGCTCGATGGCAGGGCTGTTTCCTTCTTCAGCTCTAAATAGCTGAACAGCTCTAAATATTTTTGAACATTAGGAGTCTCAGTTCAAAAACTTAGGAAAATAACATCAGGTTGCCTTATATTTTACAGGCACTGGTTCCCCTGGGAATTGGCGTTGCCACCGGAGAACAGGTAAGAGATGTCTCCTCAGGGTCAGCACACACTGGCCACCGACAGGGGACACTGGCATACACTAGGCTACATCACCTGTGTTGTTCTGAGTTGTGAGATTTTCTTAATCTCAGAAATTGGGTCACCTTAGACCACTTCATAGTCTAGAGTAAGATATATATAGTCAAGAGTTTGCATGTTCTTCTACAATTCCTATGACTAAGGTCATTTATCTTTTTCAAAGTAGCTCATCAGAATTTACAAGGCAGCAATTTAAAGCTGCAGGGGCCTAATATGCACCATGTGGTTTTAAGAAAGCCAGCTTCCAAACTGGGTAAACATGATTGCATTCCCTTTTTGTGCTTATAAACGAAGCACAAGTGCCTGCCAAAGCCCGCAGCAGGCGACCCACGAGCGGAGCTGTGTGAGGGAACAGATTCTCGGCTTTCCCAGCAAAAGGAGCAGCGCCGTTCTGCCACGCTTCTGTTTTGTCGCCCGTGCCACCTGCTCATCGCCATCCCCTTATTTCATCCTGATGCTTCATCTCTCACTTAGAGGTGGCGGTTATGCACTGATAGGTGGCGAGTGGTGTGACTTTTATGTGACACACACGTGGTTCCGCCAGCAAATCTGTCACAAAGTGATCAGAAGGTCCCCGCCTGGCCTGTCAGGGCTCACCTTATGCCAAGTGAGAACAAAAAATGAATACAGTCCGGGCTTCCAGGAGGCCACCGATGAGAGACTCGGAATGGGCACAGGTGCCAGGTGTATAGATCCTGAAGGCCGAGGCTGACTTTTCTGTTGGTGTATTTTAATTCTATTTCCAGTGCCACAATAGAGTGATATTTAAGCAACTCCTACAGGCAAAAGCCCTGCAGTTTCTCCAGATCGACAGCTGCAGGCTGGGGAGTGTCAACGAGAACCTCTCAGTGCTGCTGATGGCCAAAAAGTTTGACAGTAAGGGCACCGCGGGGTCACGGACCAAACACCATTTCCCTGCCTGGTTCCCTCTGGAGTTTCCCATTTTGACTTTTTTCTAACTCTCATTTAGGCTTAATCAGGGAATCTTTGATGATTTTCATTCCTAAATATTAATGATTTAATCACCTGCAGGCAACAAGCAAAGCCACAGGTTCTCCTTCACTTCTCCCTTGCTGCCCTACTTGGCACTCAGTGGAAATGTCTTCACTTTTAGTTCCTGTGTGCCCGCATGCTGGTGGACTTGGCCTCTGTGAACTGGTGCAGCACCTGATTATATTTGACTTCATATCAGTCTCTGCAAGCCTCAAAGACAGGTCAGTGATGTGGCATTAACTTCAGTACTGTCTCTCAATCCAGGCCAGACCTCTGGCCACTGGCACATCCCATAACTCAAAGGCAGTTTGAGACCCACTACTGAATAGTCTTTTTTCTTCTGGAGGGTGGTTTCCCGGTAACTGACTTACTGTTTTCTAGGTACATAAGGGGGGGGTGGGGAGAGTCTGCAACCAAGTGGAAACCAGAAACAACTCCTGTTTCTGACTTTCTAAAGCCCCACTTTCATCATATGTATACTCTCTGCTTCTGTCCAGTTTCTTCCCAACACTGGCGTCTTCAGGATCTGGCTGCATCTTTTCGTTCCATCTTATTTCTCAACATGCGCCAGTAGAGCTTTAAATTAGGACAACCTCCTTCCAGTCACCTGCAGACACACGACTTTATTATGCCTTTCTTTCCTCCAAGAATTAAATGCAATCGTGCAGAAAGATCACTAGGAGTATATAGTGAAAGCATGAGGACTCGCATGGGAAAGGTGAACATCAAGTTCAGGGCTGAGAAATGGGACCTGTGAGGGTCCATGGGGACTTCAACTATAAAGTAATGGTTCTTTCTGCAGCTGGGTATTTAAACCTGAGATATTTTAAACCAGAAAAATGAACACTCCTAGATTATTCTGCTTTTGCCCCCTCATTTCAGTTCCTTAAAGCAGGACCAAGGGAAGGGCTCCAGCCAACCTTGACAGGTCCTGCAAAGTTTTGAGGAATGCAAAAAAGAGGGTCGGCCCTGACCCACTGGGCACTATGCCCGCCCATGAGTGGGTGAGAACCTCATGCCACCCCCTGAAAGCAGACCTCACTGCTTGGGAATGCCACCACGCAGGATGGACAGCCACCAGACACAGATGCCGTGTGCTGTCACCTGCTTTGTAATCCTGTGTGTGGATCACTGCTTCCCTATTCATTCTTCAAGGCCCACTGTCCTCTCCCAAGGGGCCGGTTTTTCATCTGTAGCCTGTTCTTTATACACAGTACATATTATAGTCAACAACTTGGTATCTACGACCATTGAAACCACAAGGCCCTCTCTTACCAGTTCCTTTGTGTCTCCAGCACTGGACACAGGGCCTGCTCATCTCAGCTGTTCATTAACCAATGGCTGAAGTAAGGCAATAGTTAGGTCACTTGCCCCAAGTCACAAAATTAGACAGTGGCTGACACCTAATTTGAACAGGTTGGTCTAAAACCTGTTTGATCCTAAAACCTGTGCTCTTCTAAATCATTTGTAGCTGGAAGGGACCTCATTTGGTGACTTTAATCTGTTCATCTTTTGGCTAGAGGCACCCAAATAATCCCAGATACGTCTAAGTCTAAATTGATGCCTTTTGGGTCACAAAACCTTAAGTTAAAAGATACTTCACAGTTCATTTCATCCAAGCCCCCACACTGCTTTATCTCTTACAGAGAAGAACCTGAAGTCCAGAGGCTGAGGGACTTACATAGAAATACATGGTATCAGCCAAGCCTTGGCAGAGTCCATCGTTTCTTAGTGGTGCTTGCCCCTTTGCCCTAACAGCACCACATGAACTATATCTAACTGAAGGCATTGTTACCCCAACCCGATTCCTTCCTCCCAGGATGTGTGAATACGTCGACCACCTGCACGAGCACTTCAAGTACCCCGTGATAATCAAGAAGGCTTCCTATATGCCTCCTAAGGTGAGTTTGGCCAGGGAGGCCACCCTTGAGGAGGCGCTGCCATCCCTGCCCTACTCTTCTCAGGAGCTAGACCCCAGAGCACAGAGCTTTGTCTCCTTCAAGTCTGTTTTCAATATCTAGAAACAAATGGCTCTTCAGTCAAATTCCCCAGGCCTGAAGGTCAGGATGCCCCTGACAAGGCTTCTCTCATGCCAGCCTTTCCTCACCAGCTGGACCTGAAAACATGCACTCCTTGGGCCCTTCCTGCCCAAAACAAAACTAAACTAAAAAAATAAACCCGGCACCATCTAGCAAGTTAGTGAAAGGTTTTGACTGCAGTTGTGTTATCTGCGCCATTCATCCTTCTGTTCAAGAGAGCAGGGCTCATTTTCACCAACACAGGTTGAACTATCAAAGGAAGTGTGAATAGTTAACTATCCTGAGAAGCAGCCAATAAAGTACATCCCTCTCCCCCATTTCAAACAACCTGCAAACTTATTTTTAAAATATTAGTTCAGTTGCCTCTGGCTTAGATTTAAAAGCATTTCTAGGAACAGCAGAAATAAGTAAAATAAATGACTTTTGTTCTAGGTGGTTATTAACATGATTCCATTTTTTGTCTTTGATAGGATGCTGGTTATTCAACAGAAATGAAGGAGGAATCTGTAAAGAAACACCAGTATCCAGATGGTGAAGTTTGGGAGAAGCTCCTTGCTGCTCAAGGGAATTAGAGCTGAATGCTTACCAGCTTTTGCTTTAAGTGAATGAAAAGGCTTAAAATTTCTTGGGTATGGTTTTACAATAATAGAAAAAAAAATTCATCCTACCAATCAGAACAAGTTCAGCTGAAAGTTATACTAACCTCAGGCATCAGCTTAGTCATCATTACTTGATTCTTTTAGCAAAAAACACATTCTCCTGTGTAATCTTTAAACCAAAGTAGATCCAACTGTCTCAAAGTCCAGGAAGATGTTAAATCTTAAAATTTCTATCACGTGCTGGTACCTAGACATTAAATTTTACTTTGAAAATAAGCAGCATGTTGGAATAATTCCTTAATCTTTTTAAAAACACACTTGTCATAAATTAGCATAATAAAACAGTCGTGCAGCACTATGGGGTATCTGATACGCAGCAAAGGTAAAAACATTTCACTGATCAGCCCTGAGGTGGTTTAGCATCTTTCTCTTGCTCAGTCTAAGCACGTTATTAGAGAATTCACACCGTGCTGAAGCTAATGAGGGTAAAGTGATATTTCATAGACTATTTTTATAACCCTTAAAGCCTTTATCCCAAATAATCATTGTATTTTAATGATAAAATGCAGCTAGAATTCGATGACTCATAGAAAAATAGGGTGAAATATAGCTTAGTCAGCATTTCTAAAATATACCTTACCCATCTAAGCAGCATCCAAACGAGAATACAGCATAGGTATGTTTGTTTAGGAGGGTTCAGTTAAATCTGTTTTAGGCAGGAACTGAGCAGATAAATGGCAACATGGAATTAAAAAAAACAAACAAACATGAATGCAGAACATTACAGCAAGATATAAAACAAATATAACTTTATATGTTCATAACCACACTAGGCATTATCATGACTGATGCTGTTATCCAGCTTGCTCCAATTTGGGGCAATAGTTATACATAATTCTTGAAATTCACTGACCATTTTCATAAAAACATTATGAAGTTTGAATTAAGAGTATATAAATTTTCTCTTTCCTGTCTTTATTCACAATCTCTACATTTACATACATCCTCAGTGAGTTACCCTAACTCCAGGTCTTTTATTACTAAGAGAACCAGCACAGTTCTATTTGCCAGTGGCAACATCCTTAAAAGTTAATGAATAATAACTGATAGATCACCAACAGGTTTTGACCTAGTTCCTTCTCCTTTAAGCAAAATGAACTTTCACCTAGGTGTAAATATCCTTCAAACAACTCCTTCAAAAGCACTCTAAACAGCCATTTCCATTTTAATAGTCGGGTGAGGATTGTAGCCTTCAATCTGAAAGTCTTCGGCCTTGAAGTCATCAATTTTCTCAACTTTTCGAAGGATTTTGAGCTTGGGGAAAGGCCTTGGTTCTCGCTGAAGCTAAAAACAACGTAAGGCCATTATTTTGCCAGATCCATACAACCTGCTTTAATTTTGCTCCCTGTGTCCCTTCATGAAACAAATAACGGTATTTTACCAATAAAGTATCAGTATTATTTTGCAGGGGTGGAATACTATAGATACCTTGTCCCTGGTTATTCAATGCTGCTGACCAATTCTCTCACCCACGTGGAGAGTGAAGGGTGTTCAGTAGAATCACATGGTGTCAGGAGCCTTGGTGGCTCACCAGGTTTAAGTTCTTATAATCGACTGCTCTTGGTAAATTTGTTAAAGACAGGGCCTAGTCTTTTATTTTAATAAAAAGTAGCTACAGAATGGTTACTTGAGTCCCTTGAACCCTAGCCCAACTGTCCCTGGCAGAAAGGGCAAGGAAGAGGACACGTGTTGACAACTAAAAGGGATGCAAGCCAGGACTCCCGGGATGAACAGACAGCAGCAATGAGGACATGGACACAGGTCATGACCACACAGTATTCCGTCCAGCATGACTGGAGCAGACTGCCAGAGAGGAGCATCTGGATGAGCCCTGGGTCACCCTCTAATCACAGCAGCCAAGCTCCTCAAAGACTTGCCAAACCCAGACCTAATCCAGAAGGGGCTAAAGGTTTTTGGTTTGAATTTTTTTCCTTGAGGTTCATTAAGCACACTCATTTTTATTGCCATTTTAAATCATCCTTTGTTGGAAATACATAAGACATGACACCATAAAACACCTAGAAGAGAACATAGGTAAAATAGTCTGACATAAATTGTATCCATGTTTTCTTAGGTCAGTCTCCCAAAGCAATGGAAATAAAAACAAAAATAAATGGGACCTAAACTAACTACAAGCTTTTGCATAGCAAAGGAAACCATAAACAAAACCAAAAGACAACCCACAGAATGGGAGAAAATATCTGCAAACAATGCAACAAACAATGGCTTAATTTCCAAAATATCCAAACAGCTCATACAACAACAAAAAAACAACCCAATCGAAAAATGGGCGGAAGACCTAAAGAGACATTTCTCCACAGAAGAAACACAGATAGCCAATAGGCACATGAAAAGATGCTCAACATTGCTGATTATTACAGAAACACAAATCAAAACTACAATGAAGTACCACCTCACACCAGTTAGAATGGCATCATTAAAAAGTCTACAAATAACAAATGCTGGAGAGGGTGTGGAGAAAAGGGAAACCTCCTACACTGTTGGTGGGAATGTAAGTTGGTGCAGCCACTGTGGAAAATATGGAGGTTCCTCAGAAAATGGAAAATAATATTACCATATAATCCAGCAATCCCACTCCTGGGCATATATCCAGACAAAACTGTAATTCAAGGATACACGCACCTCTATGTTCACAGCAGCACTATTCACAATAACCAAGACATGGAAACAAACTAAATGTCCATGGACAGATGAATGGGTAAAGATGTGGTACATATATACAATGAATACTACTCAGCCATAAAAAAGAATGAAATAATGCCACTTGCAGCAGCATGGATGGAACTGGAGATTATCATACTAAGTGAAGTCAGAAAGGGAAAGGCAAATACCTTGAGATATCACTCATATGTGAAATCTAAAATATGACAGAAATGAACCTATCTATGAAACAGAAACATGAACATAGAGAATATACTGGTGGTTGCCAAGGTGGGGAAGGGGTGGGAGTTCAGGATTAGCAGATGCTAACAAGTATATAGAAATGGATAAACAAGGTCCTACTGTATAGTACAGAGAACTATATTCAATATCCTGTGAAACCATAATGGAAAAGAATATGAAAAAAATGTATATACATGTATAACTGAGCCTGCTGTACAACAATAATATACAACAGTAATTAATACAACACTGTAAATCAACTATACTTCAATTAAAAAAACAACAAAAAACATCCAAAAAACAAATCCTTTGTTGGCTGCTGTAACTTATGGAAGTGAACGCAGACTTTTGAAAGTTCAGACCTAAGTACTGTATGTTAGCATAAAACTAAGGGAAAATATTTGCATTTAAACACTCTTCCAAGTAAAAGAATGAATTAAAATGCCACCTCTGGGAAAGTCCTGAACCTTCTGGTCCAAAGATGGCTCCTCCTCTCTGGTACTGGTACTTAATACCTCACAGCACGTGTCATGTAAAGTGTCTGTGGCCATTGAGGCCTGTCTGCCTTGTCCCTGCCTGCCCACCACCACCCGCAAACCTGGAAGCAGGTCCTCTTATCTCTGTCAGAGCACTAAGGAGAACACCTATTACAGGAGGGATGTTTTCCATATCGACCTTTTATCAAGAGAAGGTACCAAACCCCAAAGTGTGACAGATACATTTCTTACCTGAATTTTCAGCGGCTCAATGTGATTCAGGTAAATGTGCGCATCTCCCAAAGTGTGTACAAAGTCACCTGGCTAAACCCCATGGGAGAAAGCAGAACAGTAAATGCTTTAGTTTGAATTCCTTTAAAACACACCATGTAAAAACACATAATACAGAGTATGCAGACATCCCAAAGCTTTTCACAAGGAATTTAACCAGCGTCAATTTTGAGAAAAGTTGATTCATCAAAGTTATAATAAATAACCTATACGATCCCGTTAGTTTATACGGAGACGAAATTCTCTGCAATTAGTTCTTCCACGTTACAGGATCTAAGAGCTCAGTGCTTGGGACTTCCCTGGTGGCAAAGTGGTTAAGAATCCACCTGCCAATGCAGGGGACACGGGTTTGAGCCCTGGTCTGGGAAGATCCCACATGCTGCGGAGCAACTAAGCCCGTGTGCCACAACTACTGAGCCTGCACTCTAGAGCCCGCGAGCCACAACTACCGAGCCCACGTGCCACAACTACTGAAGCCCGTGCACTTAGAGCCCGCGCTCCGCAAAAGAGAAGCCACAGCAATGAGAAGCCCGCGCACCGCAACGAAGAGTAGCCCCCGCTCGCCGCAACTAGAGAAAGCCCGCACGCAGCAACGAAGACCCAACGCAGCCAAAAATAAATAAATTAATTAATTTTAAAAAAATCATTAAAAATAAGAGCTCAGTGCTTTAGGCTGGCAACAGCCGTTCCTCCCCGAGAGAAGCCCACCTTCAGGCCCGTGATGTGTGCGATCATGTAGGTGAGCAGGGCGTAGCTGGCGATGTTGAAGGGCACACCCAGGCCCATGTCTCCTGACCTCTGGTACAGCTGGCAGGACAGCTCACCGTTCACCACGTAGAACTGGCAAAGGGCGTGGCACGGGGGTAGGGCCATGAGAGGGAGATCTGAGGAGCCGGCAGAGGAAAGTCAGGAGGGGCAGTGGTTTTAAAGAACACAGCTCTAGGCAAAGCGAAACAGAACCAACTCATACAGCGGAGATGGTAAGAAAAAGCCACTGGGCCAGCGACCCCCATGACCCTCACAGACCATTCCAACCCCAGGGATGGCATAAGGCCGACGACAGAGACCTGTCCATCGACGTGAGACTTCTGTGGATGCACGCTGACAACTGAAGCCATGCTCTCCTATCCGAGCTGAAATGAATTAGAATTACTTGTGCTACCACCATGGCACCAAACCACAAGTACAGGAGGAATGAATTCATTTGCAGGAGCCACAGGATATTGGCCACTCAGGCACACCCTCCCGTATTCAAAATCTCTATCATAAATGCAAATATTCCACTCTGGGTATTTAGTACACCTTGGAAGAGTTTAGTTTTACAATATAATTGTTTAAAATGTTCATAATATATAGTGAGGGGGGAGGTGATCTGAAATTCCATCTGCCCCAATTTAAAATGTTAAAATTTTCATGTGTATTTTTATAGGCAATTTAAAGCCCATAAAATACGAATTTCATCTGGGCCCAACCTCACCCTCTGAAGGTGAAAATAGAACCGCGTGCGACATGGCCAGGGTCATAGGGGCAGCCGGGCAGCCTGAAGCAGTTCCCAGGACCACCTCCCGCCCGCTGCCTCTGCAGGAGGTAGTTAAGACATGGCAGGGTGACTGGGATGCAATCAACCTTTTGGATTCCAAGCACATAGGATGATTCTTCTGTCGTCAGGGTTGGTTTTGATTGTGTCAATCACTTTTTGCAGTTGATCTACTCCTTGATGTGAATAATCTGAGTTGGCAAAAAGAGAGAACACCTCACATGTGAATCTCAGCATCCCATGAGAGGGTCTCAGAGGTCATTGACCACACTGTCCTCCCACAGCCTCCCCTGGCCCACAGTTACACGATAGCCAATGAACAATACAAATGTCTCATATTTCGTCGGGTTATATTGAGTCTTGGCTCCTAGGTCTGTCCTCTGGGACCATAACAATGTCTATTTCTTACCTACTGAAGAGTCCTTTAAATACTTGGCCGTGGTGCCCCTACTCCCCCTTCTCCTATTGCTAACCTTCTTCAGTCTCAACAATCTGTTTCTTCCAGTGGTCCCCACAGGACATAGTCTCTATACCATCAACCAATCATTTCATGCTCCACTTCCAGGCACAGGGCTGGATTTTCACTAATTTACCCTACCATACACGGTCCAACTAACTGAGGACAAGAATTCCTTTTTGTCATCTAGACACTATCCTTCCAACACTCCCACCCAAAATTACAATTTAAGAGCCAAGTACCCACTGACTGTAAATATCAGGAAACCTCTAATTATTATACCACCTTATACTTTTGTCCCATTTCTGGTCTCTGGACTTTAAGTCCCTGCCTCCTTCTGAAATGAACTGGAAGCCGAGATGTGCAGAGCTTCACACCCCTCTGGTTAAACTTCCACTTATTGGAGTCAGACTATGCTCAAGTCCAGTAGTTCTAAATTTGGGGAAGAAAGTCCCGTCACCATCACAGTTCCAGAAAAGTAATATCAAAGATTTAAAAAAAGATGAACTGTGAAGGAACAGTTCTGTATCTTGATTGTGGTGGTGGTTACATAAATCTACAGGTGCTAAACTTGCACTCAAATTTATAAAGCTGGAGAAATCTGCTAAGTGCTGTGGGTTTTACAAATGTTAATTTATGTGAGAGGTTACACTTTTCTGGGCAATTTCCTGTGAACCTATAATTATTTCAGGGTAAAAATTAAAAACAAAACAAAACAAAAACTCTTGTACTGAAATCCAACAGCTAAACGATCATACAACTCTACACTAAGGCCATAATTTCATCAGGTCCCTCAAGGAAGAATAAGTAATTGAACACGAGGCAGGATTTAAGGCACAATTAAGCCAGGGGTGTAGCCTCACATCCTGAGGATGTCCTAGGACGGAGGCTACATTCTAACAACAGAAAGACCATTCACCTGCAGAGAAATTGTTTGGCCCACAGAGCATTTTTTTGGTGTGTGGCAAAATTTATATAACATTAAGTTCACCATTTTAACCATTTTAAAGTGTGCAGTCGGTGGCGTTAAGTACATTCCCAATGTTGTGCAACCATCACCACTATCCATTCTAGATCTTCATTTTCCCAAACTGAAATTCTGTACCCATTAAACAACTCCCCATCCACTTTTGGTCTCTGTGAATTTGCCTATTTCAGATTGGCATGGCATTTTTAACTTACCAAAGTTGCCAACATTCCAAAGACTTAGGCTTTTATTGAAGAACCCGACAACATCAGGCCCAAATCCCTCCAGCTGGCTAGAGCTGAGGTGTGACTGTCCCCTTTAGATGGCACATGCTTTCCAGGTAACTGTTTTTTGCCCAGCCAGCAAACTGTTACTTCCTGTGTGTATGCACATGCGCGTGCGCGCGCACACACACACGGCCCCACCCCTAGGTACGCATTTACTTTCGCAACCTCTGACCTAGGGATGGGGGGACAGGAAGGGTCAAAGGACCTGGACTGGATTCTGTGACACTCAGCAAGTGGAGCCACCAAGTGACAGAGGAGGGTAGGCGTCCAGGGGTGAGATGTTTCACCTTCCTCCATCCCACCAGGACGGGGAAGAGAGGGTGACCAGAGACCGGTCCCCAGCACCACTACATTATGCTGGGCAGCTCAGTCTTTAAAAGGGGAGATCAAGGCCGCCACAGGGCAATTCCTGGGACTCTTGTCCCCTAGATGAACTTCCAACCCTACTCTACGCCCAACACAGTGACCAACCACCAACCGGGTCACTATCTGCTGATGAACAAGGTATGGAAGATGCTAAGACCCAGCAAGTGCTAACCACCCTGCTATGATCTGATCTGATCCTCCACCTGAATCTGAAGCAGCCCCTCACAAGGTCCAAGTTATACATCCACTTCCCCATCACTGGCTTCCTATCCCCCAGGCTTTACTTGCAACAATGGAACACTCAGGCTGTGAGAGGCACTCAGGAAATCTGAGGCCCCACTCCGTCTCCTCACCTGAATCCATATCTTTGTATTCGGCGCCAAAATGCCTCCACTGAAAGCCATAAACTGGGCCTAAATCCCCTTCTGCTCTGGTGGAGAATCCCAGGCTGTCCAAGAAGTCTCGGGACCCATTGGCATCCCAGATTTTCACTCCCTTGGAAGACAGCTCCTTAGCATTTGTGGATCCCTGGAAGAGATGGGAGAGAGCAGCATCCAGTGAATTCTGTGCCATCAGAGTCGATCCCCCAAAAGCCTCCCCCCAAGTGGGCCTGTGTTGCTGACAGACAGGGGATAGCACCTGACACATCCCATCATTAAGCAGGCTGGTCTCAGTCCAAACTTTCTGAGGGCCCCCAGGATGGTCCAATCCTTCTTTGCAATCACGATCTCAAATCTTTTTTCCTATTCCCCTCAACTAAAATTCGAAACACCTCCAAGTCCTTTAATTACTTCCATCTCATCTAACAGTTTTGTGTTTCTTAACTAAATGTGTTCTGTGTCTAAGTGTGATGCCCCAGGATGAATCTAACGCCTCATGTGCAATCTGTTTGGTGTATCTTAGACCTGGTATATCAGATATTTCCACCGATTGGCCTAATCAGTCTTAGCTTTTCTGGCAAATATGTCAGTCATACATCTTACAAGTGCCACTATCAAGTCATGTTTACCCCCAACCTATACTTGCAAAGTTAAGGTGTGGGTTTTAGGGGGGTTACTTTTTTTTTTTTTTGGTGCCAAATACAAGCTTTATTTTCCTCTTATATAGATTTTACCTCATTAGATTTGGCCCATGTCATCCTAACCTGTATCCTGATGGTGCATCCAGGTCAAGGACAGACCCCACTGGCCTCTGGGTATGATACGCTGTAAGGTTCCAAGCAAGGCTATGAGGCCACACACGTGTGGGCCCCATGCCTGCCCTCTCCTCCTCCCTCCTCTGACCAGCTTCCTGACCCCTCTAACCTCACCATCTGCACCCAAAAAAGAGCTCAGCAGTAGTAACCACTACCCATATTACTGTGAGTAGAAAATACAAGCAAAACGCTTGGCACTCAACCCAATATTAATTATTGCACAGACCATACGTCTCCATATTGCCCAAAGATCCCAGCTGAAGTGCAGGTAAACTCTGACCCCTGTATTTTTTTTTTTTTTTGCACCGCACCGCATGTGGAACTTCCTCGACCAGGGGTCGAACCTGTGCCCCCTGCAGTGGAAGCACAGGGTCTTAACCACTGGACCACCAGGGAAGTCCCTAACTCCTGTATTTTTGAGTCACCCATGGAGTGATGATCAGAGGTGAGTCCGATGTGTTCCTGACAAGGATTTATTAGAATCCTGCACTCAAGCTTTAAAACAAGCGAATACATTTTATTTCTGAGCATCTCAGTTCCTCCCTTTCTGTCACTGAGTTTGTACTAATTTTTTTTCCACTTCCAACAACTCATTTCTCAAACTTTCGCATGTGGCTTCAAAAGTCTCCCTTCCCATCCATTCAGACTGGGCTCTAGCTGCTTTACAAACGTCCTCTTCTGAGATTTGCACTGATGTATTTGGAAGTAGAAGCTCGCTGTCAGTTGAGATAGGCCAATGCAGAAGAAAATACCCCGAGAATACAGAACTAAGGGAGACTGGATTGAATCCAAATCTAAACCTTTTCTAAAAGGTGTTAAGAGGTCTTGGGCCTGCTTTGGCCCAAGACAATACAAGCCACATAAGTGCCCTGTAGAAGGGATCCCAACCTCTAGCCCAGCCCAGAACAGAGCCCATTTCCTCAGGTAGCCTGTGACCAGCACTGGCCAGAATATCACTGGTCTGAAGCAGGAGATGGAGCGAGGGGAAGCCCAGGTGTGGCTGCTGCCCATCATCACTGCACTCTAGCTTGTTACTCAAGAGACCCTTCCAGCTTATCCCAACACGAGAGCACAGCTGGGATCTATATTCAGTGATCACTCCATGTTGAGTGCCTACTGTGTGTCAGGCTGTGTCTCAGGGGATGCAACAGTGGACAAGAGAAATTCTCTGCCCTCATGGAGCTTCTAATACTTTTCTAAATTTTTTTAAAAATTGTATTTATTTTTAAATATATTTTCATTTAAAAATTTTTATTTATTTGATTGTCTGCCTTCGCCCTTGAAAGGGGTAAAGGGGGAGGGCAGACCTTATACATAAGATATTTCTTTGCAGAGAAAACAAAGGAGGGGTGGGAGGAGAGGGTGGGGAGGTAATCACAGTTTTAGATCCGAGGCAGGGAAAGCTCACGGAGCAGAGACTGAGGGTGAGGGAGCGAGTCATGCTACATGGAGCAGAAGGTTTCAGGGAGCAGGACCAGCGGGTGCCTGGGCCCTAGGTGGGAATGTCTGGTGTGCTCGAAGATTAGCCAGGAGGCCGGGATGGGAGGAGCAGAGTGAGGACTCTGGCTGAGGCAGAGCTGAGACAGGACTGTAAGGAGCTCGGCTCCTACTGAGTGAAATGGGAGCCACTGAGGGCTTTAGGCCGAGGACTGACATGACGTGACTTTTAAGAGGATCTTGCTGATGCTGTACTGAGAACAGATGATTGATTTCCAATAGCAGCAACTTCTTTACCTTGATAAACCACAGCAACTCCTCCAAAACACCCTTCCAGAAAACACGTTTGGTTGTCAGCAGAGGAAATTCATCTGGAAAACAAAGTTTATTGTATAATTTCAAGATGGGAAAACAGAACATGCCATCCAACTTTCTCTGTAAAAAGCAAACTGCTCCAGGACATAAGGCCCTGGAGTGACCACAGAGCAGCTGGAAAACTGCAACCTCTGGCACGTGGGCACCCCCGGATCAGACTGGAGCTCCCAAGGCTGCAGCCCCAAGTCAGTGACACAATTCAGACCGAGACCACCCTCCTGTGCCCCTTGACCACCAGACACAGGAATTCCACACAGTGATTTGGGGCAGGGAACAGGCAGGGATGCCCGTGTGCACAGGGAAAGAGCTACCACCCACTACCTGGTTAGTGTGAACCCTTCACCACAGAGGTGCGAAGACAACACAGAATGTGACCTAGGACAAAGCCTGAAGGCTCCTATTCCATGATTATCCTGCCAGGGATAACTTGCTCAAGACCAGGGAAAAACAGATACTGCCCTGGCCCAAAATGAATAGTTTCTAGATAGTCGAAAAGAAAATTAACCTCTATTTTTTTAAGTGTAATAAAAATAGTTAACTGTTTAAACACTTCATATGCATGATCCTATTTGATCCTCAAAACCCTCCTTGAAGCTCCATTATGACCTCCCTTTTTACAGACACCAGGAGGTAATAAGTTTGCGTCAAGCAATAGAGAAAACTGTAAAAGCTTCTCTCTAAATTTGGTACCTCTTCAGTCGACATTATTACTTGTACACGTGATACTCATGTAACAAGAACAGATTCTTCAAGCACCTGCTTCCCTCCACTTTGAGGATGACTTCCTCCATTTTGAGCACATGGGGACGCTGAAGATGGGAGAAGTTAAGCCACTTGCCAGAGGTCTAAGCAGAGGGGCGGGAGTAGAAACGAGGTCTATGGCTCCCCGGAGGCCACTGCGCTGGAGCTGCAGGAAGGTGGATTCCTCTGCTCAGACAAAACTCCCTAGGCTGGGCTTCCCTGGTGGCGCAGTGGTTGGGAGTCCGCCTGCCGATGCAGGGGACACGGATTCGTGCCCCGGTCCGGGAGGATCCCACATGCCTTAGAGCGTCTGGGCCCGTGAGCCATGGCCGCTGGGCCTGCGCGTCCGGAGCCTGTGCCCCGCAACGGGAGAGGCCAAGGCGGTGAGAAGCCCGCGTACCACACACAAACAAAAAAAACAAAAACAAACTCCCTAGGCTGTCCAAGCCACATCTGCCACTGCAGCCCCGTATTTTCCAGTCTCTCCAGTGGGTGCGCGGCGGAGGGTTTCTCCCCCGACCTGGGTCAATCTGCTTCACCAATAGTTGGTCTCCCCACTCACAACCGCCCTCCACACCTGTTTCAACTTTCGTCCGGTGCCGACCCCCCACCCCGCCCCTCTGTCTCCTGAAAGCCCGACCGTAACAACCCCCTAGACACACTTCTTCCCAGGAGCCACCCTGTTTTAAAGACAAAGACAAAGACAAAGAAATATTAACTCCTACTCGGACTCTCGCGTTCCTGTTTCAAGGTTTAAGAGGAAAGCTGGTTCGCGGGACCAGATGGCAAAACTGTCGTGAACCACAAGTTCCCGCCCCTGCTTTTCGGCTCGGTCCTCCCAATGCGGCCCCGCCCACGTCATCTACGCTCCAATTTTTAAAAACTTTGCAAAGCGGAACAGCACACGCGGAGCGAAGAGGAGGGGCAGAAAAGGGGCCCTCCAGCCAAGGCCCTGGTCAAGCCCCAGCAGATCCTCTCCCACCCTCTAATCTGGGGCAAACGCTGCAGGATCGCGCCCGCTTTGGGGAGACAGCATAACTGGGTGATTAAGAGCCAGAGGACCCGGTTTTACCTCCCAGCTCTGTCCCTCCAGCCCGTGTGACCCTACGCAAACCATCTCTCTAATCCGAGCCTCAGTTTTGGTGTCTGCAAAGTGGGGCCAAGGCCACTTCCCCTCCTCGCGGGGTTGAGGTTGACTAAACGCCGACCGCGGGGCCCGGCCTGTCCGGAACGCTCTCCCCACTGCAGCTCCGCGCGCACCTGGCGCGTCCGCCTCACCTCTCAGGCTGTAGCGCGCCTGCATGCCGAACACCGACAGGGTGCCGGTGCCCGTGCGGTCATCCTTCCGAAAGCCGCAGCGGAGGATGTGCTCGATCTGCCCCAAGTACTGCAGCTCGCCGTGCGGCGGCGGCGGCCGCGACTCGGCGCCCTGCTCCTGCGCGGCGGGCGGCGACGTCGGGTGCGGCAGCTCGGAGCCGGCGGCGGGCATAGCTCGGCAGCGGGCGCGGCAGCGGAGACAGGACTGCAGCGGGCGAGGCGGCCCAGCGCTTTCAACGGTCCTCTTTTCCCGCCGCCGCTCTTGAGACTCCGCCTCTTCTGGTGACGTTTCGGGGACGTAGGCCCCGCCCCTCGCATCCCAGGGCGCGCTGGGCCGCCAGCTGGGGTCGCGATCGCCTTCCCGAATCGGGTAACCTTTATGGCATTTTAAAAGTCAAGAACCTTTGGCCTAGAAGGAAATCCTAAAGCTATATCTTGGTGCGTTGCCTGAGACAGGCCGCTCTCGTTGGAAAGATTCAGGGTCGACCGCGCCTTTCGGTGATCAAGGGGACCCTGAAACAATTTACACGTGTTCGTGCAGTCGAAAAACAAACAAAACCCTGTTATTTGAGGTGTTTCCTACAACTGAGAAGGGCTGGTGCAAGTGATTTGCATTACCATTTTCCCCCATCCTCACTCAAGGCCGGCAGCTGGAGCAAATAGAATTAAGGCAGCTTTTTTACTTGATTAATAACAACCAGCCGTTTTCAGTTTTGAATACCAAATTTTTCAGTTTTAGTGAAACGTTTATAATATAAACACTGGTGGGTAGAAAATATTTGCTAATGAGTTTAAAAGGTACTAATACATGTACATGCAACAGCAGTCTTTTGAATCACCTGTTTATTGAGCACATAGTAGATGCTCAATAAATTTCTTGATGTCGCTGCGTCTACGGTTACCAAGGAGATGTGGGCTCTCTCTGAAACATACTAAACACTATTTCTTTCCATTCAATAAAGTCGATGGTTTTTCTTTTTTCTCCCCCCTCCTCCCCCAATCTCAACTTTATTGTCTGTGGAAGATTCTGGAATCTTTCTGCTAAAGGGCACTTCTCAAACTCAAGGTTAAAATTTTTGCAACAGGAAAACATTCTGGGAGGAGATAAATATCTTTCACCTGCAGCTCTGCCTAATCTGCTCGGCAAAAACAATGTTACATTTGTGTTTTCTTTTGGGTGGAATGTTCTTGCTGTTTGGTTGTATGAGTGCTCACAAAGGGTAAAGTGAAATGCACTGGATAGCAGATGTTTTAGATATATTTAATCTATTAAACCTATCTAATTCGACACCTGCTAGGCTGGCCTTTCCCAGGTCAACTAGATTTATCCTTCCCCTCCCCCAGCACCTTCCTCATCCCACCCCCCCACGCCCACACCAGTGGAATAATAGTATTAAAAAGTCACCTGTATCTGCTTTGGGGATGATGGGCGTCCTGTGTTGCGCTGTACTGCTTGGATGGGGTGGACGTGGTGGCTGTCTCCAGACGCAGCGGGCTTTTTTTCTGATGGTTATTTGGGCAGAGACTGCTCTGTGGGAAACCTGAACTCAGAAAACAGGCTTTAGACAAGGATGGGGACTCACGTTGTCTGCCTTAGCTTGAGAGCGCCCCTGGGTGTGAGAAGCTAAAATGCGGTGTGGAGGTGCAGTCTTCGCTGCGAGGGATCGTCCCGCACATTAATTACCGCAGGGCTGTAGATGCCTGCGCAAGGCCAACTAAATCCAGATAGATATTCCCCCAACCCCACGCCGAGCAAATGTCTCCACACATTTCCAACCATGTGCCTGGTCCCAGGCTGAAAATCTCCCAGATTACCTAGTTGCAGTTACTCTCTGTGTTTATTTCCCTTTTGTTATTTTGAGCTGAGTTTAATTGTTCCCATCGAATATCACTTGTACCACAGGGTGAATCTTGGGACACAAGTGTAGACCCCCCCTGCCTGCGAAGAGACACCTCTTCCATTGTAGTACTTGGAGGACCTTGGTTTGATGATAATGGAGAGAGAATGGTTTCCTTCCCGGTTGCTGCTCCATAAACGAATGATCCTCTCAGACAAGCGTATCATTCATTCATTCATTCATCCAACAGCGTTTACATCATAGTGCCTACCATGAGTCACCAAGGAGCAAGATAGACAAGGTCACTCTCACTGACACTGACACAGTTCTAGGCTAGAACTGACACTCTAGCCTAGAGGAACAATTCGTTACGTCTGAGAACAAGACATCTGCAGAGAGAGACAAGTGCTATGATGATTACATAACCAGGTTCAGAGAGACCAGTTTAGATCCCACCATCAGGTGAGGCCTCCCTGAGGCGGTCACATTTGAGCTTAGACCTAAATAGTGAGAAGAAACCAGCAGGGGATGATCTGGGGAAAGAGCATTCTAACCTCGAATGCATTATACCAGCAGCTTTCACAGCACTCACATCTATAAAAACGCAAAATAAGGATGATATTGATGCTGAATCCTATCTCCTTCTAGGAAGAAATAATAATTATTAATGGATCCGTTAACTTACTGGAGGAAAAAAAGCTTTTTCTTCTCATTTAGAGATCTATTTCTGTTAAAAATTTCACTGTTTAATAGCCATAGAAATGTGTAATATATTTATTTTGATCAATTATGTACAAGTAATAAATTACAATGATAACTCAATCCAGAATGAATATTTGATACCTAGATTTTTGTGTCCCAGGAAATTTTTAATTTTCAAAATTTAAAAATATTTATATTTTATTGATCAATAAAGATGTTTAAGCATAAAATATATTAGAATAAAATTCTCTGAAGAAAGAATGAAAATATAAGAGTTTAAGGAGAAAATGGAATGAGATAAAATTTCTTACCGTTAAAGAAAAACTTGTTTGTGTATTTGTTTAAATGGATGATACTGGATGTCAAATTGCCATGATATGTAGATTCCATTGGGCACATTTCAAAAAAGGATGAGATATTTTTAAAGATGCTATTTACAATACATGGGAAAATTAAAATTTCCTATTCTTTCAACTTATATCGAAAAATCATGTGCAAGAGCATATATACGTTTTACAGTTTCCTTTTCAGTGTGTATGAGAGCAAGAACATTTGAATATTATTGGTCTGGAAACTGATTCTTCTTTACATGACAAATTCTCAAAAATGTTGGCACAATTAGGTAAAGGAAAGCAGGAAACTAAAATTTTTGAGAGCCAACTATGAGTCAGATACTAAATAATAGTATTATTTATATAGTCAAAGCTACCATCTACCATCAACTGATGCTTATCATTATGGATTATTTACTGTAGCTCTCACAACTACCCAATAAAAAACTATTACTTTTATCATTTTATAGATTAAAAACAGAGGTTCAGAGAGATTAAGGATCTTGCCTAGTCAAACACCTATGAAATCTGGCAGCCAGGATTAAAATCCAGGTCAGCCTGCACGGAAAGGCTTTTCTCTGCCAGATGCTTTGAGGCCAATATCTTCCTTTCCTTTCTTCACTCTACAAGGTTTTGATGGCACATTGGCTATAAAATAGTCAGGTCCCCTTTATAACTTATATTTTGGCACCTTCTCTGACAAATATATCAAATGTATGGCTGAATAGGCTCTATTTATTTGAGATTTCCTGTACATTAAGGTATCCAGGATTCTATCAAGAGTATCCTTTTTTTTAATATAGCCTTCAGTTATGATAAAAACAGCTTTGTCTTCATTTGGAACTGACTATATTCGATGGGCTGCCTTTGAACTCTAAGTCTCTCTGACAAGCTTTCCTACCAAATAGCTCGACTGGGTGAAAAATGCTTTAAAGGTTTCAAGTCCTCTCTTTATATTTCTTTTTATAATTTGAAAGACTGACTATAAATATATCCCCAGTGTAATCCTTAGTGACATATACTGGCAAAAGATTCTCCTGTATTACACCAAGGTCCAAATTCTGAGGTTAAGTAAGTGTCAGTCAAAAACACTTTGTGGGGCTTCCCTGGTGGCGCGGTGGTTGGGGGTCCGCCTGGCGGTGCAGGGGATACGGGTTCGTGCCCCGGTCTGGGAGGATCCCACGTGCCGCGGAGCGGCTGGGCCCGTGAGCCATGGCCGCTGAGCCTGCGCGTCCGGAGCCTGTGCTCCGCGACGGGAGAGGCCACAGCAGAGAGAGGCCCGCGTACCGCAAAAAAAAAAACAAAAAAACACACTTTGTGTTTTATATAAAATCTGTATGGCCTTGTTAAAAAACAGCACTGTTGCGTTAATTTTTAAAAGAAACCATGCAGTACACCCATACGCATGGCAGCACTCTCCACAATGGCCAAAAGATGTGAGCCACCCAAGTGTCCCACTGCAGATGAATGGATAAACAAAATGTGATACTCACGTACAATGGAGTAAGTAGTATTCAGCCTTAAAAAGAAAAGGAATTCCAGCATATGCTACCACGTGGATGAACCTTGAGGACACTACCCTACGTGAAATAAGCCAGCTGCAAAAGGACAAATACTGTATGATTCCACTTATCTGAGGTCCCTAGAGTAGTCAGAGTCGGACAGATCGTGGCTGTCAAGGGCTGGGGGACAGGGGAGAAATGGGAGTTATTGCTTAATGGGGACAGAGTTTCAGTTTGGGAAGATGAAAAAAGTTCTGGAGATGGTTGATGGTGATGGTTGCATAACATTGTGAATTTACTTAATGCTACTGAACTGTGCACTTAAAAATGATTAAAACAGTAAATTTTGTTACGCATATTTTGCCACACACAAAAAATTCTATGCAGAAGCTATAGATCTTTACTAAACAAAGGAATGAATTACAGATTTTTTTCAAGAAGCCGAATATTTTATATTGTAAAAGCAAATTGAAAAAAAGAATCTTTGTTAATTAGAAAGTGGCACATTTGTAGTAGAAGTGATAGAACACAGACCCCTTGGTGATTTAATATTTAATATACAAACTATGAATATACCATACAGTAATATTTACATTTGAGTTTTTAAAAAGGAATTTTCATTTTAACTCAATTTGAATAGTAATTAACCTGCCATTCAACATAAGAAAATTAATAGTACTTTACAATATATAACTGACATACTCTCCTGCAACTACATTTCCTGCATTATCTTATGTATTTCTGGATATTCAGGTCTCAGCTGAAGAGGTAATTCTACTTGCCGCATATAGGATGCATCAGTTCTTACCTTAAAAAAGCATCAATAATCAAAATATTAATAAATTACCTATAGACTGAGTGCATTTTTTCTTGGAATAAAGTCCAGAATAAATACCCTTGTCTTTTGAAAAAATTAATACATAGCAAAATAACAGAAAGCTCATCTGTATGGATATTTTTAATAACACTATTCAAAGGGATCTTCTCAGTTCCCCTGGATTATTAAACCTCTACAATGGCCCCTGACTCTGATGTGAAGATACTCATTCTCTATTCTACATGCACATAGTATTTGTTCGATAAACTTCTATTGTTTACGACACATTATTTTAGTCAAGGTGTTTCTTTCCTATGTGTGCCTTTCATTCTGATAACGATGGTAAGAAACAATCACCAAAAAAAAAAAAAAAGAAACAATCACCAAATGCTTATTGGATATTTGGGATATGCAAGACATTCTGTTACAGCCTGTAACTGTGGATCCCAGACACAGTTACAGCTGTGAAAGTCTGGAATAGGGAAATAAACACATCCCAAATCAATAAATCAAGTTAGGCATTTAGGATGCTAGATGACTAGATGAGAATTCCAGAGGAGGGTTCTTAATATATGTTCTACCCTATAGAATTGGGATTCATGTTTTAACGAGCTACATTCTTGGAGTAAGGACCTAACAAATATCCATATATTTGAATGGAAATGACAGGGTGATTCTTTTCCCCCATCTTTCCTGTTATTTTCCTTAGTATGTTGATATTTCACTGTTGGCAGGTTTGAGAGCTTGGTGTGTTGATCTAATCAGAACACACAAAATCTTACCCACTGAATTAAATAGGATGCACAAAAGAAGAAATTCAGGTAGTAAGCAAACTTGGAAAAATGTACATTATCATCAAAAACATAAAAGTTGTAATAGTAAGAAAAGTTTTCATTTATTAGTAAAGTTTTTTTTTAATTGAAATGTTAGGATATGAGAAAGTAGTACTTTAGACATTGCTGCTATCAAATTTGGCAATATATATCCATAAAATGTTAACCTTTAAACAAATAATTCAATTTTTTGGAATCCATCTAAGAAAATAAGTGGAAAATGTGAATAAGAAAAAGTAAGATGATAACAGTTTTGTGAAGATGGTGGGACTGTGGATAATCTTTGTCTTCTAAATTTGGGGGGCAATTCCCTGGCAGTCCAGTGGTTAGGACTCCGTACTCTCGTTGCGGGGCCTGGGTTCGATCCCTGATGGGGGAACTAAGATCCTGCAAGCTGGGTGGCATGGCAAAAAAAAAAAAAATTAAGAGAAAAAGAAAGTTTTGGAATTTGTGATTTTGTTACTTTTAGAATTAAAGAACTATAAATTAAAAAGAAAAAAATTAACACTGCCTTTATGAAAGATCATTTTGTGAGCCATATTAGTAAATAATTTGTTCACTATCTCAATTTTTCTACATATTTTCCATTGTCATTGCAGCCTCTTCATTCCAAAATCTGTGAAAAGATTTTATTGAAAATATTTTTATTATTCAGTCATAAATAGATCATTAATACCCATTTGAACACTAGCACACTGTTTCTTCCCTCAAAATCCTGCAGTGTCTCACTGTGGCCTACTGAGTTTGGGCCCTAGGCACAGCTGCCCAGCTTCCCCACTCATTTTGTGAGGCAGACAGTATCTTTCCATGTCTTTTTTTTTATATATATATAGAATATAGGAAGGTGTTTAAGCCCTTCCTATATTCTTTTTTTTAAAATAAATTTATTTATGTTTTGTTTATTTATTTTTGGCTGCGTTGAGTCTTTGTTGCTGCACGCAGGCTTTCTCTAGTTGTGGTGGGCGGGGGCTACTCTTCGTTGCAGTGCATGGGCTTCTCACCGCAGTGGCTTCTCTTTGTTGCAGAGCACGGGCTCTAGGCACATTGGCTTCATTAGTTGTGGCTCGCGGGCTCAGTGGTTGTGGCTCGCAGGCTCTAGAGCTCAGGCTCAGTAGTTGTGGCGCACGGGCTTAGTTGCTCTGCGGCATGTGGGATCTTCCTGGACCAGGGCTCGAACCTGTGTCCCCTGCATTAGCAGGCGGGTTCGTAACCACTGCCCCACCAGGGAAGCCCCCTTCCATGCTTACAAGTGAAGAAAGAACACAGACTCATATGGGGGAGGTTCCCGGATAGAGGGAGGCGCAAAGGGCCCTGGTGGGAGTAGATTCATTTAATAGGACTTCTCAGCATCCCTAGTATCTAGACACTCCAGTCTTTCTGGCCCCATTTGCTCACATTTTCCCTTATTTTTGGAATCATTTTGGAATATTCTCACCTTTATATTTTGACCATATATATATATGCACATATGATCAAACATATTATTTGATCATATATATATGATCAAACATATATGATATATATCATATATATTTTGGTGGGGGATGAAGGGAGAAGAGAGGAGGGAGGGAGGGAAGGAGGGAGGGAAAGAGAAAAGAAGAGGAAAAGATGAGGGGGATAGAAGACCGATGGAAAACGAAGAGGAAAAAAATGGAAATGTACCATACTGAGAAGTTTCTCCTCCATGGTAAAGTAAAGACACTCCCCTCAACTCCCAGAGGGCCCCCTTGGGCACTCACTAAATGCTGCCTCCTATTACTGTTCTGTGTGTCTTGTATCTCCCAAATTCATCATTTTCTCCTCCACCATACCTGGGTCTTGTGCCTTCACTTAGTAGATGCTAAAAAGATATTGGTTGATTGATGTAACTTGAACAAAAGCTTCTCCAAAATTCAGAGGTAAAGGGAGAGGCAGCAAATCCAGTAATATCCAGCTTAATTATACACTGATGGTGACCTACTAACAAGATCCCTTATGAATAATAACTTAGACTTAAAAATTATTCTTTTAAGATTGACCATGTTACCAAAGGAGACTATTATGTATAGTTTTAATTGTGCCACTAATTTAGAAGATCATCCTAAGTTTAACAGAGATGGTGACTAATGTATGCCTGAAATGTCATTCATTTATTTTCTCTGCAGACTTAATAGATTTACATTTTATCTCAATGTAGGATTATCATGGAATGGAAGTACTTATACTAAGGTTTAGAGATGCGGAACACATTGATACGGTGTTCAATCTACATTTACCTAGCTATTTTAGCAAAATAACATCTTCGAATTTGAAATCTTAAAATTATTTATTCACTATAGAAAATTGTAAAAATATCAGAAAATGGAAAGGTTTTAAAATAAATCATCCATTTCCCATTGTAATTCCTGACAATCCTTTCTATTTTTAATGCAGATTTTAGATTTTTTTGATCATTACATTTATAGAGTTTTGTACTCGCTTTTTTTTTTTTTTTGACCAAATGTCCTAACAGAAACCAGTATAATGTGGCAATTTTGAGTCAAAGAGAACTGAGTTAAAATTTGGCTCTACCACCTGCTGACTTGAATAATTCATTTAACCTTGGATCCTGAGTCTCAAGGTCCCTTTCCGGAAAATGGTGATAATAATATTTACCTCACAGATAGGCTTAGAATAAACCCTTGTTCCAGTAGTTGTCATGTTATTATTTAAATTTTATAAATATCTTTAATGGTTTCATAAGACTTACTGAGCATATTTAGCCATAATCTTTTAACCATTTTCTTGTTTTTAGACGTTCAGATTGCTTTTAACATTTTAAATAATTTTGCAAATATAGATCTTGGGGTAGGAACTTTTATTCAAATTTAGATTTATTCCTTCTGATTGATTCCAGAAGTGGAATTAATGTATCAAAAAGAAATTTTATGACTCTTGATATGTATAATTGAATAGCTTTTCAAAAAGGCAAAAACAGTTTATGTTCCCGGCAATAACATATGGGAATTCTCATTTCATCACATCCTATCAGGGTTTTTTTAAATGTGCAAATTTAATAGGCAAAAATTGCTATCTTGTCTTAGTTTTCATGTCTTTGATTATTAATGAGGTTGAATATATTTTCAAGGTATTTTAAAACTAGTTTTGTCATTTTTCCCTTTTATGAATCATCTATTCCTGTTGACAAGCATTCCTAATCAAGCACTCTGCTTACCAAGATTTAAAATGTTCCTTAAAATGCTGTACAGCTTTGGCCAGCATGTAGCTAATGAAGTTAGAACTCTCAGCACTTTCTTCATGAGTGATGGTGAGTGTGAAATTGGGGGAAGGCAGAATGCTTACGTCTCTCATCGTTACATCTTGTTTTGGAAAATTTCCTTCACGAACACCTGGAACTACCTAAGAAGAAGGATTATACAACAAAAGATTACTAAATTCCAGCACACATTCAGCATTAATTTAATACAACATTAGTCAGGATAGGCTAAGTTGTGCTGAGGTAACAAATTAGCCCCAGCATTCCAGTGGCTTCTTATAATTTATTTTTCACTCATGTTACATGCCCATTACAAGGGCTCTGAACCACCTAGAGGCTCAGGACCCTGGCTGAGAAAGGAACATCATCTCTCATGTGCTGTAGCACATGTAATAACACGTGGCTTTCTTTACATCCTCAGCAGAGAAAGCGAATGGATAATCACACACAGGCTCTTCTCTATCTCAGTCTAGAAATAACTCTTTTCATTTTTGTTCCCATTTCATTGGCCAGAACTTAACACATGGCACCACTTAACTGCAAGAGGAGCAAGAAAGTGTGAGTGAGCGGATGGAATATCTGGTGAGCGCTACTGTCTGTGTCACAAATATTAATGTGATGTACCAAGCTTTGTACTGAGTTTCCACAGGAAATTTACAATTTATGGTTGTATGTGTGATTTTTGTAAGAACCAGTCACCTGAAATGCATGTCGTTTACTTTCTTAATGAGTTCTCAAGGGCATATACTTTGATTTTAATAATTTAAATGAAACTGTAATGACATGCAACTTGATGTAACCTTAAGAGAACTATTTTGGGGCTTCCCTCGTGGCACAGTGGTTAAGAATCTGCCTGCCAATGCAGGGGACATGGGTTTGAGCCCTGGTCCGGGAAGATCCCACATGCCGCGGAGCAACTAAGACTGTGCGCCACAACTACTGAGCCTGTGCTCTGGAGCCCATGTGCCACAACTATTGAAGCCTCTGCACCTAGAACCTGTGCTCCACAACAAGAGAAGCCACTGCAATGAGAAGCCCACGCACCGCAACAGAGGGCAGCCCCTGCTCGCCACAACTAGAGAAAGCCTGCGCACAGCAATGAAGACCCAACGCAACCAAAGATAAAATAAATTTATATAAAAAAAGAACTATTTTGAAAATGTGTTCAAATAAATTTCCCTATCAAAAAAACTAAAGCAGAATATTAAGAAGCCAAATTAACACTGGTGATTTCTTAATTCTAGTTTATAAAGCTAACATAACTTTCCCCCTTTTCCTTTTGATACATATAACACACATAAAAACTGCATAAAGTGTTTATGTCTAGTTCAATAAACAATTATAACGCTAACATGTAACTACAACCTAAAAAGCATAACTTTTTTCACCTGCTGGAATTTGTATATTTTTTTTACAAAAGAGTCCTCTTCAGTATGTGCTGTTTTACAAATTTGCACTTTCCATTACATGATGAACTAAGAGCTGTTTAAAGAAAAATAAGTTTTACAAGCGGTTCAGCAAAGTGGTTAAGTCCAAGGATTCTGAAGAAAAGCTGTTTTGGCCTTGAATCTCAGTTCTACCATTTACTAGCTGTGCGACCTCAGACAAGTTGTTTAACTTCTCTGTAACTCATTTGAAAAATCTGTAAAACAATCATACTCACCTTATAGGAACACAGAGTATTAAATGATCTAATACATGGGAAAAGTTCTTAGAACATTGCCAGACAAATATTGAGTGCTCTTTAGCAGTGATTATTATTAGAAAAATATATCATTGAAAACCATAATTTTATTTTCTATGGAGTTTTTTGTATAGAAGTGTCTTTGTTATCAATATCAGAAATTTTAGTTAAATCAGTTAATGTTACTCAGAGCCACTAGAATGGAAGCAAATTGAAACATAGAATGGAAATCCTGACGACGATAAAAACAGTTAAATATTGGCTCTACTTTTCTAAAGATTGAAAGCACTGCTAAAATTTTTCTTAAAATTTTATTCTTTCCCTCATTCCTTACAAGAATTTTTCCTCTTTAAACTAAAAGTCTGTATTTGTGAGAATGATCAAATACATCTCATTATTTTACTCTCCTAGGGAATGATCTATCTAATGAAGTAATAGAGAGTCAGCAGGAACTGACAGTGGCTTTCAAAACCTTTTGACTATGGTCTACAGTTATAAACACATTTGTCATCATGACTCAAAAACACACATTTCTTAGAAAAAAAACTTATGGTTAAGAAAGGGGAAAGGCGGCGGAGGGATAAATTAGGAGTTTGGGATTAACAGATACATACCACTATATATAAAATAGATAAACAACAAGGACCTACTGTATAGCACAGGGAACTACAATATCTTGTAATAACCTATAATGGAAAAGAATCTGAAAAAGAATGTATATATAAAAGAGTATACTGACATATATATAACTGAAAAACTTTGCTGTACACCTGAAACTAATGCAACATTGTAAATCGACTATACTCAAATAGAAAAAGGAAAAAAAACACATCTTACATATAAGTTATACACATATATAAACACACATGGAAATGAAAGTTCCATGACATATGCATCTGACCTATTAAATGCAATGCACTCTAATATTTTTTCTTCTGGTGTGTCCTATTCTGTTTGTTTGTTTAATGTGCTGGTTGTGACTCTCTAAACTTATTTCTCAAACCACAAGCTTGTACCTTGAAAGAGAGTGAATCACTAGGATACAGAATGTCTTAGGTCAGATTGCCTAGAAGCAGAGCCTGAGATTCTGACACAGTTATTTATTAAGGGTGCTTTCAGTAAAACTTTTAGGGAGATGAGGTGAGCAAGATAGAGAAGAGGGAGAAGCTAATCTGGGAGGTGGCCTTCAGGTGACCTCCAGCCTCAGCCTGATCCTGCAGGGAGCTCTGGAGCATAAGTGGTCCCAAGGACAACTCTTTGGAGAAGGTTTCAGGGGTGAGCAGTTAGCAGTGCACCAGCTGGAGTTGGTAAAGGGATCCCGGGGGATTGTTAACATTACATGCTACACAAAATATTGTACCTTCAATTGCTCTGCCGGTGATTTTTGTATCTGGGTCTTTTTAGGAGCCCACCAATACCAACCTCATCAGAAATCACTTGCCTGGTGTGCATCGTATATTAATGTAATATGGTGTGTGGAGGGGGTGCATCAGGGAAGAAATTCAATCGCTATTTTATGTTATGCAACAGGAGATATTGATTGCAAGTGGGAGACATGGTATAAGTGCAACTTAAGATGGTGTTTATATGTGAATATTAATATATAACTGTGTTTAATTTTCAAGGTAAGTCAGTAGATTGTTGTGTCAAAAGCTAATGAGAGCTATAATTTACAGAGCTCTTGTTTTGGATAAGGAATTTATACTCATTGTTTTACAGACATCCATTTTAAGGTAGCTATTATTATTCCCATTTTCCAGATGGAAAAACTGAGGCCTAGAAAGGTTATGGAACTTTCCCAAACTTATTCAGCTGGTAAGTTTCAGAGTCAGCTTTTGATCTCAAGTTGATTTACCTGATAGTCTTCTCCCTTAAAAATGACATTGGCCAGGTTTCTTCACGGTTACTTGTATCAGCACTATAGCTCTAAGCAGAATTAGCCATCTCTGGATTAGAAAGTATTCTGTGTTTTAAATTGGTTTTCTTTATAGAGTTTCTTGTTTTCTAAAGACCATGAACAAGTCAGCCTGAGTACAATCACAATGGAAGTATGAATATCCTTCTAGAGCCTGTTTTCAAATTCAGATGTAATTAATAAGTAAATTAACAGAAAAATCAATGTATGCACACTTAGTCTCCATATCTGCCCTTGAGTCTCTCCATTACCTTTATGAAATTGAAGATGTTCTCGGTTCCTAGGGTCTGGTTTGCCAGTTCTGTCACCCAGCCAAACTGCTCTCTCATCTTCTCCATCAGATATGTGGTGTCCTCCAAGTGATGCTGGGTCATCTGGAGAACCTGGGCATATTGCTGATTGGATATGTTGACCAACTCAAGGGCCTCATCTACTTTTGTGTATAGTTTAGGAACATCAGGACAGTCTAGCAAAGAAGAAAGTAACATGGTAAAGAAAAAGGTATGTGGGACTTGGAGTTGGGTGTTGTGGATTTAAGTCCCATCCCTTAAGCTTTCTACTTCCAGCCTTTTGACCTTGAGTGAGTTTTCAGCCAGGTATAATGGGCATGAATGAAATAACACTGCAAAATGCCTGCTCACAGAGCCAGCACACACTGAAGATTTAAAATGTTCCTTTTCCTTGTCTTCCTTTCCATAGTGTCTCTGAAGGTCATTAGGGTTGCTCACTTATACTCTGATCAGGACACATGGGAGACTGCACTTTTCTGCCACCTGGAAGTTGAGCGTGGCCATATTCAAAGTGATGTGTCTTACTGCTGGAGGAATCCTTTAAGAATGGTTTAGGATTTATCACCCTCCCTCCCCTGACAGTGGAACTAGTTTTGTTCCATATGGTGGAGGCTCCATCATCCTGAGTGAGGAGATGTGCAGCAGAGCTCCCAAGCAAGCTGTAATTGACAAGACATAGAGAGAGAAAGAAACCTTTGTGTTTACAAGTCACTAAGATTCTGCAGCTCTGTGTTATTATTGCACAACAGCCCTTCTGAACTGAAACTGGGTTAAAGGAATTTATAGAGCTGCGCTGATGAGCATCCTGATACCGTGTAAAGATTATTTATCTGCAGACTACAGAAGTGTCTATGTGTTAGGGCATCTGGGATCATAAAAGATTGTTATTGTAGAAAAAGATCACAGGCTATTTCGACTATGTCTTCCGCTGTTTACTAAGAAACCATGCCTTCAGGAAGATAGGGGTGGGGGAGAATCCACCAACCAGAAGCTAGGTGACTACCTCATCTCAAGCCTTAAAAATCAGTTATTGTTTCTTTTTGAGATGTAGATATAATGCAAGATCCTCCAGCCTTCACACTTTTCCAAAAATTGTGTTGGGATCTTCAGGAGAGGGAGACCTTTGTACTTGCAGGTAAAACAATTTGCAATAGTGTACATTTGAAAAGTAATTCAAGAAAATATTTTGAAAACAAAGAGAGTCACAGTTAACAAGATACAGTATACATTTGAAAGGAGATCCAGATATTCTTTTAAAATGTCTTCATTTGCAAGTTTAGAGTTGTTAACTTTTAGAATAGTGGTGTAGTTTTGTATTTTTTTAAATTATGGGGGAAGAAGGTGGTGACTTCCCTCATGATCTTAGGCAAGGAGAATTCTACAAGGGACACTCATTTACTCTTTTAGAGAGTGGAAAAAGATTTCCCTAAAATAAAGGTGAAACTTTGTGCAAAACACAATCACATGAGAAAGGAAAAAGTAAAACTATCTCTATTCATAGACGACATAGTCTTGTATACAAAAAATCCTAAGGAATACATACACACACACACACACACACACACACACACACACACACAAAACTATTAAGGGTAATAAGTCAGGGCTTCCCTGGTGGTGCCGTGGTTAAGAATCTGCCTGCCAGTGCAGGAGACACGGGTTCGAGCCCTGGTCCGGGAAGATCCCACATGCCGTGGAGCAACTAAGCCTGTGTGCCACAACTACTGATGCCCGTGTGCCCTAAAGCCCGTGCTCTGCAACAAGAGAAGCCACCAGAATGAGAAGCCCGTGCACCTCAACGAAGAGTAGCCCCGCTCACCGCAACTAGAGAAAGCCTGCCTGCAGCAACGGAGACCCAATGCAGCCAAAAATAAATAAATAAATAAATTTTGTTTTTTAAAAAAGTAATAAATCAGCAAGGTTGCAGAACACAAGATCAATATATGCATATCAGTTGTATTTCTATACACTAACAATGAACAAACCAAAAATGAAATTAAGAAAATTCCACTCACAGTAGCATAAAAAGAACCATAGCTTATGAACAAATTTTTTAAAAGAACTGCAAGACTTGTATTGAAAATTAAAACAGACTGTGAAAAAAATTAAAGATGACTTAAATAAATGGAAAAACATCTATTTTCATGAATGGGAAGACTTAATATTGTCAAGAAGGCCATACTCCACAAATTGACCTATAGATTTAAGGCAATCCCTATCAAAATCTTAACTGCCCTTTTTGTAGAAACTGACAAGCTGATCCCAAAATTGACATGGAAGTGCAAAGGATCCATAATAGCCAAAACAATCTTGAAAACAAAGAACAACATTGGAGCACTCACACTAACCAATTTCAAAATTTACTACAAAGTACGATAATCAAGACAGTATGGAATTGGCATAGGATAGATATATGGACAAATGGAAGAGAATTGGGAGTCCAGAAATAAGCCCTTACTTTTGCTGTCCATGGATTTTCAACAAGAGTACCAAGACAATTCTACAGGGGAAAGAAGAGAGTTTTTCAACAAGTGAAACTGAGACAACTGGATATCCAATTGCAAAAGAAAGAAGCTGGATCCCTACCTCATACCATATACAAAAATTAACTCGAAATGCATCACAGACTTAAATGCAAGAACTAAATATATAAAACTCTTAGAAGAAAGCATAAGCATAAACCTGTGTGACCTTGGATTGGGCAATGGTTTCTTAGATATGACACCAAAATAAAAAAAGAAAAGAAGAAATAAAGTAGACTTCATCAAAATAAAAACCTTCCATGCTTCAAAGGACACCATCAAGAAAGTGAAAGGACAGCACATAGAATGGGAGAAAATATTTTCAAATAATATATCTGATGAGCATTTGGTATCTAGAATATGTAAAAAAAAAAACCTCTTACAACTCAACAATAAAAAGACAAATAACAAAATTAAAATACGGGCAAAGAATTTGAATAGACATTTCTCCAAAGAAGACATGCAAATGGCCAATAAAAACATGAAAAGATGCTTAATATTATTAGTGATTAGAGAAATACAAGACAAAATCACGAGATACCACTTCACATCCACTAGGTTGGCTAAAATAAAAACGATGGGCAATAACAAGCGTTGACAAGGATGTGGAGAAATTAGAACCCTCGTACATTTCTGTGGGAATGCAAATGGTACATCCACTTTGGAAGAGAGTTTAGTAGTTCCTCAAAATGTTAAACATAGAGTTACCGTATGACCCATATATATTTCATGGTATATACCCAAGAAAATTGAAAACATATGTCCAAACAAAAAGTTGTATACAAATGTTCATAGCAACATTACTCACAATAGCCAAAAAGTAGAAACAAACCAAATATCCATCAGCTAATGAACGAATAAACATAATGTGGTATATCCATATAATGGAATATTAAGCAGCCATAAAAAGGAATGAAGTTCTGAGAGATGCTACAGTATGGATAAACCTTGAAAAAATTATGCCAAGTTAAATAAGTCGGTCACAAAAGACCACATATTGTATGATTTCATTTATATGACATACCCCGAATAGGCAAATTCAGAGACAGAAAGCAGATTAGTGGTTGCCAGGGGCTGGGTAGGGGAAAGGGGCGGGGAATGGGAAATGACAGCCAATGAGTATGGAGTTGCTTTTTGGGGTGAAAACGTTCTGGAATTAGATAGTGATGATGGTTATACAACTTTGTGAGTATACTAAAAAACAATGAATTGTATACTTTATGGTATATGAACTATATCTTAATGCTGTTACTTAAAAAAATACACTCACATGATCAGTGGGACCCACAGTACCTCAACGCATTTTTTTAGTCACGATATAGACATGAGAATGAGTGTTTCAAGAAAAGGAAGAAAGAAAACCCACATTTAGCAGGTGTCTCTTATGAAATGTGTCAATATGCATCCATTAGCTTTTGTTGCACAAATTTATTATTTCTCATGTTTCTGTGGGTTGGTTGGACCATTCTTATGTCTGAGCTAGCTCAGCTGGGGCTGGATGGTCTAGACCCTCACATTTTGAGGGTCTCAGCTGGCATGGCTGGGACCTCTCATCTTCCAGAAGGCTAGCCTGGGCTTGATCACACAGTGCTGGATAGGCTTCCAGTAGCAAGAGAGGACAACTTTAATTCACAAGCACATTTCAAGCCATTCACATTTGCCAATATCTTGTTACTTAAGGACAGACCCATGGCCGAGCCCAGATTCTCAGGTTGCAAAAACAGACTCCAGCTTTTGATGGGAGGAACTGCAAAATATTATGGCTGTTTTGTCTTTAATCTAGTGTGCATGTATCACCTTCTGCCTGTGAGAGTTTCCAGTTTATACCTGTGGTTGTCAAGCAATTATTAATATTGCCTACATCACTTTCAAAAGAGATCCAGTTTAATTGCTAATTATATGGTCTCATGTAACAGAAACTGGGCTGGAGACAGACATTCCTTGATATAAATTCCATGTGCCTACCTCCTATATTAAGAAATAAAATATAACCCAAACAGATGAACCCCCACTGTGACCATTCCACATCAAACTCCTTTATCTTGAAACTACTATTTTGAATTTAGGTGTATACATCTAGTACCAGTAACTGGTATGGGAAAAGAGCTACTTACAGTGAGTCCATTTAAAATTGGGACCAAAAATGTATGGTAAATAATGAAAAAAAATGATTTATAATGTTTTGGAACATATTTCATTTATCTTAGATTTTTCAAATATAAGATTATAATTACAGCTGTATGCTTAGTCTTAGAACAAAGAATGAGTCAAATGTTGATAAAAGAGGAAAAATCATTGTTTGACAAAACACACAAGAGTTGTTTGTAAAACACTGGAAGCAACTTAAATGTGCTGCAGCAGGAGAATGGATAAATAAATTGTAATGTGCTTACACAGACTAACATACAACAATGAATTCGTGAAATTGGAACCACACGCATTCACATGACTAAACTGTACTGAGTGAAACACCAAGGTGCAAAAGAATACATAAGTGATAACATTTATACTATTAAGAAATATTATCCAAAACTTGGAAACAATGCAGAAGAATGGCTGTGTGTCCTTTCAATGTCACATAAAGTATTGTCCATGAGGTCCACCCAAAGATTACTTAATTCTCTAGGGAAATGATCCTTTGTTGGATTTACTATTCACTGTTGATTTGGGCCAGACTCCACGAAATTAGATGTAAATTACAGATTGAAAAGTGGCAAATAACTGTTGTCCAGTAGAGACATAAATTATTTTGGTCTGATAGAAATCATAACTGCAAAAGTTACAGTTTTATTGCCCTTCAGTACATTAACTAGTTTTATATCTAACTTTGCAATCTTCAACATTCTGTCTATCCTTGACTGTAAATACTTCAGTCTCTCCTGTACTCCTTTAAACCAGCTTAATCACTCTTCTCGTTCCCTTATTAATGGAATAAACCAATCTTAACACGCTCATTTTGTACTTGTATGAGTCATATTTTTAAGCTTAAAAGTTATACTTTGACAATATAAAAACTAAAAACATGTAAAACATTGCTATGTATGGTGTATGTGTGCTATATATAAACATACGACAAAAGTATAAAGAAACACAAGGAAAACAACAAGGTCCTACTGTATAGCACAGGGAACTATATTCAATATCCTGTGATAAACTATAATGGAAGAGAATATGAAAAAAGAATGTATATATATATGTATAACTGAATCACTTTGCTGTACAGTAGAAATTAACACATTGTAAATCAACTATATTTCAATAAAATAAATTTTTAAAAAAGAAATACAAGGAAATAATAAGCACCAAATTCAAAAAAGAAGTTTCCTGCTGTGTGGGGAATATAGTCAGTGATGGTGACAAAGGTGGTTAAAAGTTACAAACTTCAAGTTATAAGATAAGTTAGTACTAGGGATGTAATATACAACATGATTAATAGAATTAACATTGGTATATGTTATATATGAATATTGTTAAGAGAGTAAATCCTAAGAGTTCTCATCACAAGGAAAAAATATTTTTCTTTTTTTAAAGTTTTTTTACGAGATAATGAATGTTTATTAAACTTACTGTGTTAATCATTTCACGATGTCAAATCATTAAATTTGTAAGTGCTGTATGTCAATTATATCTCAATAAAACTGGAAGGGGAAAAAAACCCAAAACGATTTCCTTATAAGGGGATAAAGAGGATGTGATGTGGAAGGGGCACAGCGGGGGCTTCATCTATTTTGGTAATGTTTTATTTCTTCATCTAGTATTAGGCACATGTGTTTTTATTATTTTATTCTATATACATTTATCATAAAATATAAAAGTTTAAATTGTATGGGAGGGCTTTCCTGGTGGCGCAGTGGTTAAGAATCCGCCTGCCAATGCAGGGGACACAGGTTCGAGCCCTGGGCCGGGAAGATCCCACATGACAGAGCAACTAAGCCCGTGCGCCGTAACTACTGAGCCTGTGCTCTAGAGCCCGTGAGCCACAACTACTGAAGCCCATGTGCCTAGAGCCTGTGCTCCGCAACAAGAGAAACCACAGCAATGAGAAGCCCACACACCGAAACAAAGAGTAGCCCCCGCTCACCGCAACCAGAGAAAGCCCGCGCGCAGAAATGAAGACCCAAAGCAGCCAAAAAAAAAAATTGTATGGGAGCACATTAGGACAGCCTTTCCTCTGTGTTTTTACCTTTGCAGTAATCAATTTATACTGCATGTATACTGTGTGACTTGATGTATACTGATTATTTGATGTGTTTATACTGTATTATCTGATTTCTTATATATTGTCTTTCTTTTTCCAGTTTTGTTGAGAAATAATTGACATACATCACTGTATAAGTTTTAGGTATACAACATGATGGTTTGGCTTACATATTCACAATATGTTCTGAATTGATTACTGTTGTGGGTTTAGTTAACATCCATCATCTCATACAGTTACAATAAAAAGAAAAAAAATTCTCCTTGTGATGAGAACTCTTAGGATCTACTCTCTTAACAACCTTCCTATATATCACACAGCAGCTTTAGCTATAGTCATCATGTTGTACATTACAGCCCTAGTACTTATTTATCTCGTAACTGAAGTTTGTACCTTTCAATCACCTTCTTCCAATCACTTCGCACCCCCCCCCCATCTTCTCTATTATCTTATGACAATCAGGGAGAGATTATTCTTCAAAGCTTTTAACTGGAAGTTAAAGGAAGTTAATGATACATAGGTGGCATGTTTGAGTGGGACTATTTTTGTAAGAGGTCAGTATATTAGTGTATACTTTTCTTTTGTAAAAACTTCTGTTGTCTGTATGCAACCTTGTAACTGTGACTTGAAAAACAAACACTTGAATAATGAGAATCATGAGGACTTCAGACATTTTATTTAATCCTCAAAACACTTGTGTGAAGTAGCTATATTAATTTCATTTTCCAAATGATGAAACAGCTGCAGAAAGTCACCCAGGGAGCAATTCCGAAGAAATAAGACCCTCATCTGCTCTAATAAAAAGGTCCAGTTTATATTCAATCTCTTGCTCCAAATCTTAGCCACATTTTTTAGAATTTCCTTCCCTTAGGGCTTTGGCAAGGTAAAAAGCAGAAGCATAGGAATCAAAAGCTCTTCTTGGATTTTGCAAGAAAATTTGCGTTCAGACCCTAGCGGTTGGGAAGTGACTTCAGCTAGGGAGGAGAAGGGACATGAGGGTCGGAGGAAAGGGGGAAGGGCCGGTGGAGAGCATTTTTCACCTGGGGAAGGAATGAAAGCCGCTCTTGGTCAGATCTGGGAGGAGGCGAAACGCGCTGCTCAGGGCTTGTGAGGAGAAGCTACTATCTGTATTTAAATACTAATTAGTAATTAACCCACCATCTGGAAAGAGTTAATGCCACTTGAAAAAAAACTTACTTGGGGGCTTCCTGGGGGCTTCCTGGGGGCTTCCTGGGGGCTTCCTGGGGGCTTCCCTGGTGGCGCAGTGGTTGAGAGTCCGCCTGCCGTTGCAGGGGACACGGGTTCGTGCCCC
>NC_041232.1:34833371-34856812 GCF_002837175.3 Physeter macrocephalus
GGGCCCGTGAGCCATGGCCGCTGAGCCTGCGAGTCCGGAGCCTGTGCTCCGCAACGGGAGAGGCCACAACAGTGAGAGGCCCGCGTACCGCAAAAACAAAACAAAAACTTACTTGGCTAAAAATTTGCTTACACATTTTGAAGATTTCTTCATTGGTGGTTTTCTTTCTCTGCAGTAAGAAGAAAGAAGTTGCCCTAATTTGCTCAGAGTTCTCTTTTGCACACAAGAGTGTTTGCTTGGTGTTCTCTTTTGCACACAAGAGCGTTCGCTTGGTCTTTAACCATAAAAATTTTTCACGGGAATAAAGGGGGAATTTTTAAAAGGGGAAAAGTAAGTTGACCTACTTTTGAATAATAAACGTTTATAAACCTGCCCTGAGCACCCCCAGACGGCAATGAGCACGCCAAAAAGAGCTTGAAGGGAAGCAAATGAATCCACGATGCCTGTAAAAGTGAGATTTGTGACCTCTGACCAGAATACAATCGAAACCCTGAGAACATAATAATCATTTACCTTCCTGTAGGTAATCCTGACATTTTTGGCATCTTGCGTGAAATTGGAAACATTCCGACGAGTTCTGGCGAAGTTCTCCGCACAGCCCTCGGCCCCGCACAGGCAATGCCGTTCTACTCAGGCCGCCGTGGGCGGAGTCTGCAAGTAACAGCATTTTTACATCAGTGCCGTTAAAGAGTTTGAACTTTAAAGGCATGGATAGAATGTCATTTCTCTTTCTAACCAGCACTTGCAAAATCTTTGTTCTGTATTCAATCGTAGGAGTGCATACTGGTGCAACCAGTTGCTAGGACAATTTGGCATCTATTAAAAAGTGCATGTATCCTTTAATCCAGCAGTCTCATTACTGTCATTATTACTCATCATTACTATTATTACTACTTGCTTCCCCCAAACCCCACTCCCCACACAGAAGTTAATGCATATAATTTTATTTTCAGGAAGGAATCATGAGGAATTATTCATAGTAACTCTATTGGAAGAGAGACTTGATGGGGTGGGAGAGGGCAGCTTTCATTTCTTTTGTTCCTTTGTATATTTAAATTATTTTAAATTTAGTGTCTTATTTTTATCATTATTATTTCTGATATCATTGGGGTTAACTAGATAGGGAATTGTAAGCCACTCTTCTCTTTGGGCGTCTATTAAAATTTTTTCTAGTAATTATTTTAATTTTTTCAAGCTGTAATTCGAATGTGTATTGGAGTTCCAAAGATATTGGAAATGTCTGTTTCTTAAACTGGGTGGTAGGTATTTATTACTATTCTTTTTTTGCGTTTCACATATATAATGTTATAAACAGTAGGTCAAAGATTTAGGAAAACATCTAAAGCAGATCAACTTTTAAGAAACTTTTTTTTTTCCTGGAATAATTAACCATCCATATAAAAATGATGATGTAAAAAGAAGTCCAACATTTAGGAGCTCTGTTCCAGAAACTGGACAAAGACCAAATATATGTCATTATAAATCAGAACATCACACAGGTGATTTATATCTTCTTCTTTATACTTCTCTGTTTTTTCCAAGTTTTCGGCAATAACCTGTAGTAATTTAATAATTAAAAAATCTAATATATTTAAAAAATGATTTTAATTTTAATATAGGACAGCAGGGAGCCAGCAAGATTATCTGGTGGAGAAGGAAAAGGGTAAATACGGTATTTAATTCTAGCAGCAGTATGGAAACCACTTCTTTATATACTTGAGTGAGTGTCACTGGAAGCTTTTGGGGAGTCCTGCACAAGGACTTGCACACATAATGACCCTTCCCGCCTGCATTTTTATTTTTATTTATTTATTTATTTTTTATTATTATTTTTTTTTCGGTACGCGGGCCTCTCACTGCTGTGGCCTCTCCCGTTGCGGAGCGCAGGCTCCGGACGCGCAGGCTCAGCGGCCATGGCTCACGGGCCCAGCCGCTCCGCGGCATGTGGGATCTTCCCGGACAGGGGCACGAACCCGTGTCCCCTGCATCGGCAGGCGGACTCTCAACCACTGCGCCACCAGGGAAGCCCTGTTATTAATTTTTAACCTGATGATATTCTGTTATATTAAATCCTTGATGTTAAAAAATGAAACATTTCGAGATAAATTGTGAAGTTTACTGGGAATTCCCTGGCGGTCCAGTGGTTAAGACACTGTGCTTCCACAGCAGTGGGGCAGGGGTTCAATCCCAGGTCAGGGAACTAGGATCCTGCAGGCCGCGTGGCACAGCCAAAAGCAACAAACAAAAAATGTGAAGTTTATTGTTTAAAAACCTACGAGGCATTTGCTAGATCATCTGGTGGGTAAGGCAGCCATCCCCTTTGTCGAATAGGAGTCATTTTCTCCCATTCCTTACAGGTTTAGTGGCATCTCCTCTCGCCCCAGAGAACCCCTGTGAGTTCTACTGTAGAGCAATTCTGCATTATGTGCTGTTAATTTTGTATTCTCTATTAGACTCTGAGTCCTTTGAGAGAGGGGATTTGGTCTTGTCATTTTAATCTTGTCATTCCTCCATAACTTCCTCTCATTTCACTTACGATATGGTAGTATAATTGTTCACTAACCTGTTTTTCTTTCTCTGGACTAAACTCCTAAAAGTTAGGGGCTGTGTCATCTGTGTCATAATCATTGCTTATTCACAGCATCTAGATGAATACCTGGTATAGTCAAGGATGGCAAATTGAGGGCTATATGAACCAATTCCCCATGCTATACTCATGAGAGTAGCCCATCGCCTACCTTCGGCCATGCCAGAACAGAGCCTGAGGACCCTTCTAGGCAGTTACTTCTAGTAAATCATCTACCTTCCCAACTTGCCTGTTTCCCCCATGGGAAAATTAAGGACAGCAAAATTCTCCAGGGCAGGATTAAAACCCAGAACTCCCAGCTCCCAGCACCCAGCACTGTGTGAAGCTACTACACCACAGTTTTATTGAATGGATCTCATCTATTCTCTCCAGGGATTTGTAAGCCAAGTGAGGACAACTGCAAAAGCTATCTTATTCTGTTTCAACAGATTCAGCAACTGCAGTCTAGAAAGAACAAAGTAGGAAAGAAATTCTTTTGTATGGAGACTAAAATGAAACAACACTCAATAAAATTAAAAAATATATTAAACAAGATATTTCATATTTTTATCACCATTTTCCTTTTAACAGTGTTCATTATTCAATTTTAGCTACTTTTCTAATTTTCGCTCTTAGGATGATCATGACAAATAAAGCCTACCTGTGAAGGCTGCCAGATACATAGTTTACACTCAGAAGATATTAACCACTGTAATTGACAGGAGGCAGCTTTCCTATTGCTATTGTAACAGATTCCACAGATTTAGTGGTTTGAACAACATAGATTATTTTACAGTGCTATAGGTCAGAAGTCTGAAGTGGATCTCAGTGGGCTAAATGAAGGTGTTGGCAGGGCTGTTCTTTTCTGGAGGCTCTAGGGCAGAATCCATCTCCATGTCTTTCCAGTGTCTGGAGGCCACCACCCACCTTGGCTCCTGTTCCCCTTCCTCTATCTTCAAAGCTGGCAAAGTAGGGACAAGTTCCTCTCATGAGGCTGTCTCTATTGATTCTTTTCTGCCTCCTTCTTCTACTTTTAAGAGTCCTTGTGATTTCACTGGAGCCACCTGGACAACCCCAAATACTCTCCCTATTTTAAGGTCAGCTGATTAGCAACCTCAATTCCATCTGCAACCTTACTTTCCCCTGCTGTGTAACCTAACATTTTCACAGGTTCTGGCGATTAGGATTTGGGTATCTTTGGAAAGCTATTATATTATTCTGCCTACCGCAAGGGGCAAAGGTTTATTCTCATTAGGAGGATTTTCTAGGGGCAATAGGTTTATTCCTCACCTACCACCAGTCCAGAAAAGTGATGGAAACCACACGCAAATACCCCACAGCCCCTGCCTGCCTATTTTTGATAAACTGTCCTCATGTACTTATATGGGAAGAGACTCTCTCCTCTGTTGAGCTTGCTGTCTGGTTAGGGTAGGGACACTGGAGAGAGAAGAGTATAAAGGTGTAACAAAGGCTTTTTTGGTTTGCTGTTTTGTTTTTGTTTTTACTTTCTGCACTTGCAGGGGACCCTGGATCTCCAGATTATCACTGAGGTGATGGTGGTGCAAGGGAGGAATTGACTAGTTTAGATTCCTCATGTAAGTGGGATAAAATGTTTGTCCTTCTGTGTCTGGCTCATTTCACATAGCATAATGTCCTCCAGGTTCATCCATGTTGTCACAACTGGCAGAATTTCTAGGAGCCCGTTTCATTTTTTGTTAGAGAAGAGCATCCCTGTCCTTGACTTAATGTTCCATAGAGATAAGTCCAAGGAAACACAGATTCTACCTGTGGCCCACACGGCAACTCTCATTTCTGAGACGCTGCCTCCCAGGCTCTCCACAGAAGCCCAAAGAAGTTACCGCCTTCTGCCTTAACAACATAAAGCAGCATTGCTTTTTCCAACATGGAATATCAGAGGGTGTGAGTGGTATTGGTAGAAGGCGATTATTATCATTTACAGAAATTTCTACAGTCTTGGGTTTGTCTCTGAGTATTTTCCCTGGTTTTGTGCATAAATGATGTGATCTAAGGGATTACAGTAGTGATGCAGAGGAGGTCATGGAAGGCACTAAATGTGACCTGGTTTTACATGGCACTAAGCTTTCTTCACAAACTGGGCGTTGAGGAGCCTGGACTGATTTTAAAGAAACCCCATGATGTTCAAGCAGAATAGAGCCAAGCACCTGCCTGAGTTTTAATAAAGGAGGCAACTGTCTTTTTCAAGTTCTCACCTTACCAGCATTTTCTTTCTCAGCTTTGAAAATTTGCTTTAGAAATAGAGAACAGCCCCACAGAGCTCTCGACAAAGACGGGAGAAGGCTAGTGTTTGGCAGACCTCAAAGCTTTTTCTAAGAGGCTGTGAGACTTTGATTATCCATAAACCATCACTCTCAGAAACACTGTACAATGACTTAGAAATGGCTACCATTTCCAAAGTTAAATAAAACTCAACACTAGTATAGATATCTAAATAATCTTTTAATACTTGCCTTTGTCTTGTTTTGATAAATCCTCGATTGCCTTCAGCATCTCAGTAACTGTTGCACTGACACTTTGATAAATAGAGAGACTGAAATTACAAAAGAGCTGGAAGAAGCTGGGAATGTCCCAGCTTTGCACAGGATGTGCTTTTTTTGCTGGCTCTTTGGAAAAAGCTGGAAAAAAGTAAGGCTCCATGAAGTCTGTATCTGACATGAAATATGATTGAAAAGCCTGGTCAAATTCTTGCTGCATCTGTTTGAAGACGTCAAAACTCCTGTTATAGAGAAATCCCACATCCACAGTCAGTTGGCTGAACATGTTCTCTATCTGGGTCAGTTGTGCATCTTCCTCAACGAACTTCTCACCGATGGGAAGGTCTTTTTCATTATCTTCATGGAAAGGAAAGAGAAACTGATATATCTTCCTGAAAAAATGTTCAAGCTGTGGGGTGGGATGGGGGACAGAAATGAAATAAATTAATTTTCTTTTGGACTATTTTTTTATTGTGAATTTTAATGTCAACTTACAAGTAGTCATTCCAAATCAAGAACAGTTCTGGGCAAACTAGGAAAAGGTGATCCACTTTAAGATAATTTATTAACATTCATGTACCTGGCTTTGACTTTGACGATGGAAATAGGGTCTGAAGTTCCTCCTGGTTTCTGTTTGCCTACCAAGGCCTAAGAAGGCCAAGTTTCCAATATTATTGACAAACCACAGTCCTGATGTACTGGTGGTAGTTGGCATGCATGGTTTTAGACCGTGCAGCTTGAAAACTGTGAAGAAGGCTCTTCTCTTTCACCTCTGCTTTAGTGCCTTAGTTCTTTTTTCTTTTTTTTCCTTCAGTGGCATGCCATTCGTGTCTTTATGCTCTCCTGTTTCTCGTCTCATAAATTAGTCCAGGGAAAAGATCAATACATTCACACTGAACTATAGATGCTTAATACAGCTAAATAGATTACTTCGGGATGTTACATATTACCAGTGATCAGAGCCCTCCTTGGCTGTAGTCAAAGGAATGAAGCTCTAATGATAGAATTTCCTATTCAGGGGGAGATCTTCCAGCAGACACACCATGTTCTACTTCATCTATGTGACACATAAGTTCATGCCAGAACACAGTTACCCTTGTATGATAGTGATATGACCCTGTTGTATGTTTTGGAACATAGCAACCATCGAACATCACTGTGGGAGCACTCCCCACCCCCGCTCAAGGGCTGTTCAAAGAATTCTCCAGGGATTCTTAGAAGACTCATGCCTTTCTCAAAAAGTAATGTGGGTGGATCATCTGCCTCTCCCCCTGCCAGCTTCTGTTTACCTGAACCCAGCCCCAAAAACGAAACTTTAAAGGCCCAAGAAATTGTCATAAGGTCACACAAAAGGCACAGATAGGAATGGTCCCCGAAGCTCCTGACTTTCAGCCAGTGCTCATTCCAGTAAACTCTGGTATGTTAGAGAGTGGCTATAAAAATTGAGCAGATGCAATTAACAGTGGAGGCAAATTAACTTGGCATATGAATTATCCTAGGGGTTGTTCCTTCTGTAATTGGGGATGGCACTGCCAAGACAGGCGCAGACTCTGATTACTGCATGCTCTGATATGGAGAGGGGAATTTCTCTGCGTTGCATACTCAGCCCACTTCTTGAAGGGGAAGGGAAATTCAGGCCAAGAGAAGAGGAGCCTTTTATGGGTCAGAGCTCATCCCATTCAGGTCACCACCCTCTGCGATTTTCCTCTGCCCAGAAGAGAGCCAAAGGGGACAAAAAAGAAAACATGCCAGTCCTACAGGACGTGCATGGATGGGGGTGAAGGGGACGTGAATGTGGGCACGTGTGTGCACGGGCATGTGTGTGCTGCCGCAAGAGGGCAAGCCCATTGAAGGAGAGACTCAGGAGGCAGAGGATGCCTTCAAAGGCTTGGCCTCCAGAGAAAACATTAAAGCAGGTTGAAATCAGAGACTATAATACTATTATTCAGAATGCAATTCAGCAAACATTTATTGAATGCCTACAATGCTTAAATGAAGGCAGATAAGATATGGTTCCTGCCCTCACAAAGAGCTTACAATCTAGTGGGAACATGTTCATAAATAACAAATACCAGGCAGAAAGAGTCAGGGTATTTCTGAGAGATACACACACCTGTGTGTATCTGACAGGGAGGGACAAGCACTGGATGGCTGTTCTAACTTAAAAATTATATATCCACAAGTGATTCATACATGAGCATGAATGCTAGATTCTAGGTTGCAAAAGGCCAATATCAGATCATCCATATCTATTCTAAATATCAACATAAGTTAATTTTTTAAAGTCAGCTGAAGCACATACCTTAAGAACTTAGAAACCTTGAGCTCTATTTTTCCCTTACCTTGTTTTTCATAGAGGACCAACTGTTTTGGCAGGTTGTATAAAATCTCATGCAGTTACTTTCCAGGCAAGATTTGCATTCATCCCAGGAACCTGTCAAAGACACCTGGCATAGCCTTTCTTCCTCTTCTAGATGTTCTTGAACTTCATTCATAAGTTTCAGGGCCTCCTAATTAAAAAGTAGAAACACACACTCTATTTCCATTTCATGCCTCTATGTGTTGTGCTTTAGTTGATTTCACTCTTTACAAAATGTGCATATTCGAAACTAAACCTCTGGGAATTCCCTGGCGGTCCAGTGGTTAGGACTCCTTGCTCTCACTACCAAGGGCCCGGGTTCCACGATCCCTGGCCGGGGAACTAACATCCCACAAGCCCTGCAGGGCAGCCAAAAATTAAAACAAAAACAAAAAATACTAAACCTCATTCCTTCTTCAAGCCCTTAGCATCTGACAGATCTACGCTGAAGCTTTCTTTTACCTTAAGAGCACTGCTTGATCTCTATTGAAGACCGGGCAGTTCTTATTCACCTGTTCATTCATACAGTCAACAGCTATTTATTGAGCGTTTGCTATGGGATGGACATTCGTTGCCTGTGGGTGAAGCAACAATGAAGACACAGCCCCTACTCTGCTGAATGACTGTAATTGATCTGTTTACTTGTCTGTCTTCACTTCTAGTCCTTGAAGGATGTGGAAGATGGGGTTTTAAGGCTTACAAAGTTGACACATTTATTTCCTTCATTTATGCTGCTTTTAATTTTTGTATGTTCTTAAACACTGCAAGGAAGCACAATTCTTGTGTATCAAATCAAATCTTGTATATCAAATTCCTGTGTACTGTATATCACAATTCTTGTAGTGAGTTGCATTCTAATGGCAAAGATGCTGTATTCTGAGGGGCTTCGTTCTTCTCATCCATATTGCAAGCACTCCCCCTTGTGGTGCCTGCTGTACTCGGCCAGGTCCCGCCCAGCAGAAGCGACACCTGTCCCTGAGAACGTCAACCCTGCCCCCAGAGCACCCCCCAGGCCAGCCCCACGTAGACCACCGCCCCACCCCTGGCCTCCCTGCAAGTGTGGGCTTCTGCAGACCGGCTCCCTCCAGGCCTGAGAAGTAGTTCAGGGGATTTAGGGGATATAATGGACCTGTCCGTAAGGAGAAAGCCTCAGAGTGGATGAAGACTCCCTTAAGTGAAAAAAAACACAAGGGAGCACAGTTTTTAACACCAATGTAGTATGCACTTTTACCTACGGGAAGAGAAAAAGAAATCACCCTTTCCTGGCATATTAAGTCCAAAGAAACACCTGGGCACTGACAATCCCCCCACATCTCCGCAGGGCTCAGAGTTTTCAGCTGCCCTCATGGCAGAATCCTGGGGCTAAGCCGGGTGTCATTTGCTACGTCCCACATAAGAAACCTGGCAGGGCTCCAGTCTGCCAAATGCACCTCATGATCCAGACAGGTTTAACTTGTCTCTTTGGGCTTTGCAGAACAATTTTGGAATCCTACAACTTCTCAAGAAAGGTTGCCTCACCAGGACAGGCAACAGTACTGCCCAGATTTTCTCAATCAGTCTTTTAAATATTCTGCCCATTGTCACTATAAACCGAAATCCCAATATTTCCAATTACAAACTACATTCACCGTGGGCCCTTGGGCAAATTATTTAACATCTCTGAGCCCCTGTCTCCTTCTTAGCAAATAGGAATAACTGTAGGATCTACCTCTGAAGGTTTCGTATTAAGTGAGATGAGCAAGAAAGGCACATCTGATTTCCTTCCACTCACCTCCAAGAGTGTAACAAGAACCAGTGACCAAATCACATGGCCCAAGTTTTGGTACTGAAATGTTGCCATGGAGGAAGTAGGTCTCTGGTTTAGGAATGCCTTGTCCATGCCTTCTGCTTCCCCCTAAATGTCCCACCCAGCGATAGATTCCATACTTAGAACTCTCTTCCTGCAGTTAAAAGTCCCACACAAACCTGGAGGGGGGTGCGGGGCTTGGGGACTCACTTGAAGCTGCTTTAGGGTTTCCCACTTTAGTAAGAGCAAGTTTCAGATGCTCCCACTAAATATAAATAGGGAGAAGCTGATGAGGAGGATCGAGATTACACTGGATCACCTGAGGATGGGATGTGTTTTGTTCCGGAAGACTTGGGGGCACCCACCCCATATTTGTCAAATTCGTAATTTGTGTGAAGTATCCTTTATTTTAGATTGAAAATAATTTTAGGGAGGGAGACTCAGGGTTAAGCAGGTTTTTCCTTTTTTAAATGAATTTTAAATGAGTACCCAAACCTTAAGAGTATAATTCAATGATTTTTTAAAAAATAAAATAAGTAGGTCTTAAGAAATAATAAAAATTCTACCAGCTCCTGGGATTCTTCAGGGTCAGAAACGGAACTAACACTTGCTAACCTGACCTACACCAAGCATTCTTTCCATACTATGTGCTCCCTCCTTGGCTTGCCAGGAGGCCCGGGAAAGGGAGAAAAACAGAAAGTCACGGGGTCTTCCACAGGCACGGCGCCAGTGGGCTTTCTCCTGGGTCACTCATGACAGGGTTACAACATTGTAAAGCAACCATACTCCAATAAAAATTAACAACAACAACACATTAATTAACATCTCGAAACTCAGTTTCCTTAGCTGTAAAATGAAAGTGATGGTTTACTCAGATGTTGGAAGGACTGCAGGTGATAATGTGTTTTATAAAGGGCCTGTGAATGATATTTAGTGTGGTTATTCCCGGTGGCCAGACTCACAAGCCCACCAGCGAAGAACACAGCTAGAGGGGCTTCCACATTTTCCTCATGAGGAGCTGGTTTTCATTTCCTCAAGGTCTTTTGATCTCTGCCAAACGGGAGGAGGGCTTCCAGCTGCTGGTCAAGCAATCTCCTTTCCTCGACAGGGACCCTGTGTGGTACAGGGAGAGGGATGGCTGCAAAATCAACCAGCTGGTGACAGGCTGACTACAGCTTTGGGGTCCCAGCCTGTGATGTAGCCCTGCTCCAATGGATCAGGGGACACCCAGTGGCCACTGGGAATTCCAGCAGCTCTGGAGCTTGGTAACCCCCAACTTTATAGGTCTACAGGTCTAGGTGTAGATCAAGGTCTAGAGAAGAAATATTAGAACTTGTATTTGTGTTTTTTAAATTTAAAAATCAACTATGGAAAGGAGAAATGGGGAGTTGTTTAATGGGTATAGAGTTTCAGTTTTGCAAAATGGGATGAATTCTGGAGATTGGTTGTCCAATAATGTGAGTGCATTAAAAAAAATATATTTCTTTATTTATTTGGTTGAGCCGGGTCTTAGTTGTAGCTCGCCGGTCTTAGTTGCAGCATGCATGTGGGATCTAGTTCCCTGGCCAGGGATCAAATCCGGGACCCCCTCATTGGGAGCATGATTCTTAACCACTGCGCCACCAGGGAAGTACTGTGAATGTATTTAATATTATTGAACTGTACTCATAAAAGTGGTTAAGATGGCAAATTTTATGTTATGTATATTTTACCACAATTAAAAATGTTTTCATGAAAATAAAATTTAAAAGTAATTTACTCCTAATTTTAAAATTTAAAATATTTTCCAAATTATTTTTGTTATAGTTTTGATATCCTCTATAAGGGTATGTTGGAAAATAAATTTAAAAATTTTTTAACTGTTCTCAGTGTTATGTTAATGGTTAATGATATTAAACTATGAGCCATGCAATGTCTATAATTTAGAAATGTATTGAGCTTTATACTGTAACATATGAACAGTTTTTAATATGGCCCATAGACATTTGAATATAATGTATAGTCTCCATTGATAAGATACATAGTTTGGACAACAACTATTAAGTAAAGGTATTTGAATTAAAAAAATTGATGAGGCTGATGTACTATTTCACATGCACTGGTGCTTGTGGCAGGCCATTGTGTGTGGCCAGCTGTGTGTGAGGACCCTGTGGAAGAGACACTGGTTGCCTCTCTCTTTGTTCACTTGGAGCCAATTGCAGTGACTTGCCATTTAAGAGAACTCAGGTAAATGATGTTTTTTAACTACTTTTAACTAAACTAGCCCTCACTAAATGAACAGGAGGCTTTAAAAGTTTCTTGAAAAAAAACCCCAGCAGATTAAAAAATATGAATAACTTAAGCTCAAGTAGATAAGAAGCAAATGGCAGGGCTGCCACTTTTTCATTACAAGCTCTTTGGCCTTGTGTCAGTAAAAATACAATGATCTAATCAGATTTGGCAATAAGCTAAAAAATTTGCAAAATATCTAGATTTGAAATATGGACTTACATCTACCCTAGCTAATGATGATCCCTAAGTGCATTCTGTGCCTTGAGATAATAACGGTAGCAATTCATGTGTCTAATTTAATAAATAAATTAAAATGCATATATTCAGGAGTGGATGCTAACAATAATTATAGTAATAGGGATGGGAAAGCAAAAAACTTTGGAGGCCACTGATGTAGCCAAAAACTCCCAGACACTTTTGACACAATATCCCAACTCAAAAGGCACCAATAAAGCATTTTTAAGAAAGCAGCGCTTCCCAAACAGAGCCGAATCCCCCAAATTCTCCAGTTTGGAGTCCTTTGAAGGCCTAATCTACAAGGAGTATGTTCTTTGAAGAAATTTGAAATTTTCTTCAAACTCTTCCTCCAATAAGGGCTGCTCTCCAGAAAATCTATGATTAGGGTAAATAAATAATTCCTCCAGTGCACTCAGACATGCACTATTTATGGTCCAGATATAGTTAAGGACAGGTATGATTTTCAATGACTGTACCTGCTTTTCTTCTCTGCATTTCTTCAGGGTTCTCATTAGGTTGCTATGTTCCTCCTCTCTTCTTTCCATCAGGATTTTCATCTGCTTCATACCAGTCAAAGCCTTCTTCACCTCTTCATCTATATCTATCTTCCCAGCCTTGGAAAAACCTAAAAGATTAGGATGTAGTTGTAGTTTTTTCCTTTGAGATCTGATCAGATTACAATGTATCAGAATACAATGAGTTCACCAACTTTTCATGTTCCCCCAGCAGAGGCTTAATTGTTTTTTTTTTTTTTTTTTTTACAGCATCAAACTTTGAAAGCAGATCACAATGATTTGGGCTGTCAGCTGCCACATAGACACGGCTACCACCTGGGTGATACCTTCTCTTCCTCACTTCTGAACTTCTAGCCAAGTCAGAGTTCATTTAAACCTATTCTTATCATTTTCCTCAGGGCCTGTTTTCATTTATCCAATTGTTTTTCTTTCCCTTAAAACTCAAGTGTGTTTATATTAGAAGAAAACATTGAGTTTTCTTCACAGACAATTTATATTAAATGCCCAACTGGGAACCTTAAACAGAGTGAACAATTTCCTTTTCTTTCAGCTTCAGTTACCTTCCCAGGAGGCATAAAACCTAGAAAGCATCTTGTATAATGCAAGATTCTTTAATAACCTACTGGACATCTCTTACACACCTTTAACAAGCCTTTAGTGAGTATGAAATTCATGGCTTGTCATTCTCTCTTCACAATAGCCAATGTGGCCTCCAAAGGAGCGTAATCTGGTCTCCAAATTTAATTACAGATCCCCCAAAAGAAACGTTTAAACTAATTTATTTTCCTAACTGTTAAGTACTCAAAGCATATCTCATCAAGCAAAGGCCACAAGTTAATGAGCACAGACCTATCAGATTCAATGTCATTATAACCCATTCTTTCACTATCTCAAGAATAACTGCATGGATTACTTTAATTGTTTAAATTTTTCAAATGCTAGAAAAGAATTTCACTGTTCATTAAAACTGTGCTCAGAGGACACCAAACATCTGGATGAGACCAAGCAATGCAACCCAAAACGTTGGCAAGTTTTATCTCTGTGATGGCAAACATCTGGATATGTGGACCATTCTCAGAGACACATTTGGAATTTTCTATTTTTATCCAGATGCTTGGCGTCTTGTCTACTTGGCTTAAGTGCCTGGAGAACATCTCACCGTGAAACTAGAGGGCATCCTGATATCTCTCAACTGTAAATCACCGTAAATGCCGGCAGGACATGCAAACAGGCAAACGAGACACAGTGCAGATAAAGAAACCAAACATTACCCTTCAGGTCTCCATGTATAGCAGTTTTGTCCTTCCAAGTAGGTGCACAGTGACAATCTTTCAACCACAGCAGATACGCAATAAACACCAAGAGTGGCAGCTTCATGTTTCCGCTGTGACTGCAAAGGAAAAATAAACCTGCGTCAAATGCCTTAGGTTAAGTTAGTTTCTACTGGCATCAACTGAAAACACATGGTGATCCAAAGCATTTTTCCGTCAGTTTTTCTTTATAACTTTAGACAATGTATGCTAATATGGCTGAGACATAAGGAAACCTGAAATCTAAATAATTTTTTAAAAAAGACAACCCAAGTCCCTATTTTGTTTACATTCTTCCTGACAGTTAAATAAGGTCATCATCCGAAGCATTTGAAATTTAGGGCAACCAATAGCATGGATAACAGCCCCATAGAATCCAAACTGCATTTTATTTCCTTGTCAACAGTAAATATCCCCAAACACAGAATTAGATATGTCAAAGGGACTGTTTTTTTTCAAAATTCAGAGTCCACCAGTAAGTTTTAACCTAAATGGCTTACTACTTTTTTTTTTTTTTTTTTGCGGTACGCGGGCCTCTCACTGTTGTGGCCCCTCCCGTTGCGGAGCACAGGCTCCGGACGCGCAGTCTCAGCGGCCATGGCTCACGGGCCCAGCCGCTCCGCGGCATGTGGGATCTTCCCGGACCGGGGCACGCACCCGTGTCCCCTGCATCGGCAGGCGGACTCCCAACCACTGCGCCACCAGGGAAGCCCTACTTATTTGTTTATGAAAGCAAAAACCCCTCAGATTTTTCTCATACATCTTATAAAGTCCATCAGGACGTATGAATCATGCACAGTTTAAATTTGTTTCTTCTCAGATAATAAATTTCCTTTTAAATTTAATTTGATAAATATTAGTTGCAAACATTCTAAATAAAAATGTATGCTTTCATAAAGTTATGTCTATAAAATAACTTAGATTAGCGTAATTCCTCCCAAAGGGGATATTTATCTGCTTTATGTCTATTTGTTATTAAAAAAAAAAAACTCCATTGTTTAATCAACATTTGGAATATCTTTTAAAAATACTAGTAGCTACAAAGCTATCGCATTTTATATCTACGGTTATCATTTGAACTAATTCTCTTTCTATTAAGACCCTATTTACCAAATGAAGTTTTAATATATTTACCACCAACTTTGCAGGCTCTCCCCAGTGAGGTTGCCACCAGCTTCTGGAAGGACCTTCACTTTTCTCTGATTTAATTTTTGTCTGTGTCAGGGATTTTGCCTTGTTCTATTAATTTGATGACACAGTTCTTAATCCTATTAACCTAACATTTTGAGATTATGGTTTAAAATGCGGTAGGGTTTAGAAAGAAACACTAGGGGGCGGGCTGTCTACACGATCAGGAACAATGACCTTGAGTTACTTTATCTTACACAAATTTTTTTTTTTTTTAAATATGGAATGCTTCCTGAATTTGCACGTCATCCTTGTGCAGGGGCCAAGCTAATCTTCTCTGTATCGTTCCAGTTTTAGTATTTATATGTGCTGCAGAAGTGAGCACACACACTTTTTTTTTTTTTAAGATTTTTTTGATGTGGATCATTTTTAAAGTCTTTATTGAATTCGTTACAATATTGCCTCTGTTTTATGTTTTGGCTTTTTGGCCTCGAGGCATGTCTCGCGAGGCATGTGGGATCTTAGCTCCCTGATCAGGGATTGAACCCACACCCCCTGGAAGGCAAAGTCTTAACCACTGGACTGCCAGGGAAGTCCCCACAAATATGTTTTGATAGGACTCATTAAAGCCTTAATATATATATATATATATATATTTTTTTTTAATTTGAAATTTATGGGACTTCTCTGGCGGTCCAGTGGTCAAGAATCCGCCTTCCAATGCAGAGGATGCAGGTTCAATCCTTGGTTGGGCAACTAAGCCTGCCCACCACACCTACTGAGCCCACATGCTCTGGAGCCTGCGTGCCACAACAAGAGAGCCTGCCTGCTGCAGCGAAAGATCCCACATGCTGCAACTAAGACTGGATGCAGCCAAATATATATATATATAATATAATAAAATAAATAAATAAAATTGAAATTTATTCTATGTATATTCTTTTTGCAGTACGCAGGCCTCTCACTGTTGTGGCCTCTCCCGTTGCGGAGCACAGGCTCCGGACGCGCAGGCTCAGCGGCCATGGCTCACGGGCCCAGCTGCTCCGCGGCACGTGGGATCCTCCCGGACCGGGGCACAAACCCGTGTCCCCTGCATCGGCAGGCGGACTCTCAACCACTGCGCCACCAGGGAAGCCCGCACCTCCACTTTTGAATGTGCAGAGGCCTTCATAGAACGATGACGATTACCACATCTTTTCCCAAGCACTTTCCTCATGCTCCCCACGTTCCTTACCCCTCAGACCATCCTGCTTCTTTATTCTTTATCTCCCAAATACCCCAAGGCCTTTGCACCCCAAAGGGGGAGGATGGTCTGAGACTTGTTCTCCCATCTCCTCACTTGACTGCCTTGTGAATAAACCTTCTCTTTGCTGCAAAACTTGGCAACTCAGTGTTTTGGCTTGCTGAGCGTCAGGCAAAATGAACCTGGTTCAGTAACAATAGTAATAATTTCCCTAGCTCTGTTTCCTTCCTTCCTCCCTCCCTCCTTTTCTTCCCTTCTTCTTTCTTTATCTTCATCTATTCAGCCATTCATTTAATAAAATTAAAGATATAATGCACATCAAAAAGCAGAATTTTGAAGTAGACTGTAAATACTCTTTTTGGGCAAATGTTGGCCACCTCTAACAGAGAGGACCAATGGTGAAGCATAAAGTTCACTGATTTAAGAATCAGGTTCTGTCAAAATCCTTGCCTCGTGGTGGGCTCTGGATTTCTCTGTGTCCTCATCTAAAAATGAGAAATTATTGGAAGAAATAATCTCAACTCTTACTCCCAGCTCTAAATATCTGTGATTATTATTCATGTATTCTCATCAAGCTTCAACATAGTTTGAGTCAATCTGTAAAATGATACAGCCACCTTATCTCTTGTATAGAGTTACTGAACAGGTCAAATTAGTTAATACTAACGGAAATCATTTATTGAGCCATAGAGCACAATGTAATTGGAGGGTAGACCAACAACCTCTTTTAAAAAAATTCAGACTAAACTAAAATGATTGTTTTAGGCTCATATAACATAGGCAGCAAAAGTAGGCATTGAATCCAGACTTCAAAATCTTTCATGAAAAAGATCAACCTTGAATATAATATGAAGAATTTATACCCCATTTAACCTCATCATGAAATCAGAATTTATCAGAACAGACCAGCACCACAAAAATTTAATTACTGATCAGGATGTATATAAATACCAAATGCATTCTAGAATTTCCATGACACCCAGCATGGTTCTTCTCTTGCGTCCAGGGAGTATAGTTTTGGAACAGCTCATTTATCAGCAAATGTATGTCGGGCAGCCTTGTGTTCCACACACTGAGGTTCTACGGACACTGGGCCGAGACAGAATAGATGGTTCCTGCCCTGTAGGAGCTCCTGTTACATTCCAGGGGGAGGGAAGTGGACACCACGCAAATAAGTACCTAAGCAAGAACGTGTCAGAGCGTGAAAGCTGTTACAAAGAAAATAAAATGGGATAAGGGGATAGCCTGTGTTTTGGAAAGTGGGGGCAGCTTTAGGCTGGGAGGCCAAGGGAGGCCTCTCTGAGGAGGGGACGTCTATCTAACACAATCCCTGAGAGCAGGGCCCAGTGCAAAATGGAAAGGTGAGCCCCCTCGGTTCAAAAATGAAGAATTTCAAGATGCCAACTGCAGAGCATTAAACCAATATGGGGCCGTAGGGATCCGGGGGTGCAGGACTCATGCGCAAGAAGCAAGCCCTGCCTGAAAGATGGAATAGCAAGTGCAAGGGTAGGAACAAACCCTGCACATTTGAGGAACTGAAAATAGGTGCACGTGGCAGAGGGCAGCGAGAGGAAGGGTAAGTAGGATGCTAAGAGGCAGAAAGTGCGGATCATGTAGTACGGCAAGGTCAGACACGAACAATTATTTTTAATAACGGGATCACTGTGGAGGATTTACAAAGGGCAATGATATGGTCTGATTGACTGGTTTTAACAGACCACTGTGGCCACTGTGAAGGACCAATTATGGGACAGTCAGGTGGGAAGGGAACCAGGGGGGAGGCAGTTTCCATCACCCGGACAGATGGCCACACAAGGGTGGCTCCTTGGGCGGAGTGAGAAGTGGTCAGACTTGGGACTTATTTTGGAGGCAGGACTGGATTGTGAGCCGAGGGACGGAGCAGAATCACGGGGGACTGCTGGGGTTGTGATGTGCTAAGGGTGTCCAGCGATGCCCTGCCCCGGATGAGAAAGACTGGGGCGTGTAGCCTTCCCTCATTTCCCACGACTCCTGACCTGCAACCTGGATTTCACTCTCTCTGCCAGCGGGAAGTTTTGTTGTTAAACGCATCATGGAGCTACTGATCACCAAATCCACGGCTTACCTTTTGTCTTCTTTCTTGTCCTCCACGTGGCATTTGGCACAGTTGACTAGCAACTATTTTTAAAGCAGCTGGTCTTTTGGTATTACTGAACCATTCTCTCTGGGTTCTCCCCTTACTCCTCAGACTGTTCCTTTTATTTGTAGCAGGATGGGGTTCGCCTTCCCCTTCATTCTTTTAATTCCACCTAGTCCCACTGGGTTCTCCATCTTCTAAATCTCCTTTATCTCATCCATCCCAACCCCTCCACAGGAAGAGGGTCTTTTAGGATAATAACAAACTGCAATTATGCTGTGAGAGGCAATGTATACTGCTCCCCCCACAAGGGTGTGATGACCCAGGCAGGCGGGAATAGATCCCTGGGGTGAACCAAGCCAGGACCCCAGAGAAATGGAGAAGAGGCACATGTAAGGGAGACCAAGGGCACGTGACGTGGACGCAGCACTGACCAGAAGTGATCTGAGAAGAGTGGTCGATGTGTTACATGAACCTCTGGGTCCAGGCACATTTCTTTCTTTCTTTTTTTTTTTTTTAAATAATTCTACAGCATTTCTATTGATTGATTTGATTGGCTGTGTTGGGTCTTCGTTTCTGTGCGAGGTCTTTCTCTAGTTGCGGCGAGCGGGGGCCACTCTTCATCGCGGTGCGCGGGCCTCTCACTATCGCGGCCTCTCTTGTTGCGGAGCACAGGCTCCAGACGCGCAGGCTCAGCAGTTGTGGCTCACGGGCCTAGTTGCTCCGCGGCATGTGGGATCTTCCCAGACCAGGGCTCGAACCTGTGTCCCCTGCATTGGCAGGCAGATTCTCAACCACCGCGCCACCAGGGAAGCCCCAGGCACATTTCTGACTAGTTGCCGGTAAGAGTGAGCTGAGCCTGTTTGCCCATCCATTCTGCTGTAGATCCCCATGGCTGCGTTCCATATTCTTTCACAGTATTTGCAGAGTGCTGGCTGTGTGCCAGGCACTTTATCAGACATTAGACACCTGCTCGGTCTTTTTCCTTACCCTCTTCCTCTGTCCCAGCCTTAGATGTTTATATTCCCCAGGATTCTCTTCTTGGGGAAAATGCCAAGCTCTTTTGGCCGATGTGACCTGGACCCTCAGACACTCATAGCCAGCCTTCTACTGGCTGCCTCTCGGACTGCATGGCCCACAGGGATTTCAGACTCAACAGTTCCTTATCCAGCTTTTTCTCCTCAAGCTTGCCTTACCATGGGATCCCTGTCACCAGATCCAGACATTTGGGAATTATCCCAGACTTTCCTCTCTTCTTCAATCCAGCGGCCAACCCAAGCAGATTGCCAGACGATGTGTTGTATCTGGGCTCATGGAATGTCAAGACCCATGTGAGTTAATGGCTCGAGAAGCTTTATTATTATTGATAAGCTAAAGCACGTAGAAGTCAACAGACCGTCAGAGCAAACAAGCAAAATTATATATAACTGCAAATCAAGTTTCTCTTTAAATTCTGGCTACATTATTATGACCCTGGCAAATGTGTTTTAATTTGGTTCTTGATCTCCATGGCAACAGGATAGGTAAAATACCATACGTATTTGATGACAACTGTAGCCTATACCAATGACCTGTGGAGGAATAAATCATTCTATCAGTTGGATAGTACATTTCAGCCTCACCTTTTGATCCATAACTGCCTAAGTAGTTGCAAGTCCAAATTAAATAATAAAATACGAACAGAAGCACATAAATAATAGAATATATCACCTGGCTTGTTGAGTTTATCTGAGCAAACTGGACTTTTTTGTTTTAGGTCGTTTACTTTTTTTTTATTTTTTGGCTGTGTTGGGTCTTCGTTGCTGTGCGTGGGCTTTCTCTAGTTGTGGCCAGCGGGGGTTACTCTTTGTTGTGGTGTGCGGGCTTCTCGTTGAGGTGGCTTCTCTTGTTGTGGAGCACGGGCTCTAGGGCGAGTGGGCTTCAGTAGTTGTGGTGCGCGAGCTCAGTAGCTGTGGCTCATGGGCTCTACAGCGCAGGCTCAGTAGTTGTGGCACACGGGCTTAGTTGCTTCACGGCATGTGGGATCTTCCTGGATCAGGGATCAAACCCATGTCTCCTGCATTGGCAGGCAGATTCTTAACCATTGCGCCACCAGGGAAGTCCAAACTGGACTTTTTCTACATGCAAAAAAAGAATTCTTCTTGGGTACTGACTGCAAATTTTTAGAAGAATGCAACACACCTAAAATATTAAAATGGGCAAAGAAATTATACACGTATCTTGTAGATAGATCAGGAGCCCTTACGAATGTTCTTTGGGTTATTGCCAGATTTTTATCCAAAAGGAGGCAACAGACTTGCCAGGATGAATTATCCTTATTTGAGTATTGAAGGAAACTGTGACTCTGGAAGGCAAAAAAACTAGGGAACATTTTGGGTTAGTTGTAAATTCATTAAAAAGTAGAATAAAAAAAACAAAAGTAAAAGAAACTATCCTGGAATTATTCTAAAGTAGGTGATGTAAAATACCATGCGTGTTTTTCTGAAATGTGTCCTTCATCATTTTTATTTTTGAACTTTCTATGGGTAGAATGTTCTTTCTTCAAATTAGAATTAATTTTAAAACTCTTTCAGGAGCACGGATACAATCATGCATAATAATAATAGCACATTGCAGAATAGGAGCTCAAGCAACTAACAAAACAGAATTTGTAAAACATCAGAATTTTAAAAATGCCAGATCACAACAAAGATCATTTAAAATTTACTTAAATTTTTTTGCGGTATGCGGACCTCTCACTGTTGTGGCCTCTCCCGTTGCGGAGCACAGGCTCCGGATGCGCAAGCCCAGCGGCCATGGCTCACGGGCCCAGCCGCTCTGCGGCATGTGGGATCTTCCCGGACCGGGGCACGAACCCGTGTCCCCTGCATCGGCAGGCAGACTCTCAACCACTGCACCGCCAGGGAAGCCCTACTTAAATATTTTAAATGATTGTACTGACTTTTGTCTCTTGACAACATAAATATGTTGTCAAGTTTTACTTTAGAGTTTTAAATTCACAGTTTGCTTATCTTAAATTGTTTTATTTTAAAAGATACCCTTTGATTATTAATAAAGCATATGTATACATATGTATAAGACACATACATATATGAAACAAAATAAACCCTTTTTGTAGTACTTGGTGACTGCACGTGCTTGGGGGCTCATTTTTTACTAACAATGTCAGGCTTCATCCCCTACAGCTGGTCACTGCATTCTATCCATTTTATCTCATTCATTCACTCAAAAAGTATCTAGGCTGTATACAATTCTTCATAGCAGCTTTGTTCATAATAACCCCACACTGGAAACTACCCACGTGTCCTTCGGTGGGTTCAGTGGGTTGAACAAACACTGGTACATCCATGGAATACTACTCAGCAAAAAAAAGGAGTGAAATATTGATACACACAACTTAGATGAGCCACAGGCAAATTATGCTGAGTGAAAAAAGCCAATCCCCAAAGGATCCATGATACATGATTCAATTTATGTAACATTCATGAAATACCATAATTATAGAGATGAAGAACAGATAAGTAGTCTTCAGGGCTTAGGGATGGCAGATGGATGTGGCTATCAAGAGGTAACATGATGGCTTGAGCATGTTGATTATGGTGGCGATGCTACACATACACACGAGTCTGTGTATAACTGATGAGATCTGAAAACACTGTGATTATATTAATGACGATTTCTTGGTTTTGATATTTTACTATAATTGTATAAGATGTGAACATTGCAGGAGGCTGGGTGAAGTGTACATGGGGTTTCCCTATACATTTCCTTGTAACCTCCTGGGAATCTATAATTATTTCAAAATCAAAAATTAAACAAAAAATCTCAGATTTGTCTGCACTGTCCTGGGCATTGTCCTCCTTTTTGATTTCCTTTACAATATTTGCCCCCTCTTTTACATCTCTACTGCTGCCCTGTTTTAGATCCCCTAAGAGCAGGGATTGTTGTTTTATGGTCTAATGAATCTCCAGTGCCTAGAACAGTGTTTGGCAGAGAGAGAGAGAGAGAGAGAGAGAGAGAGAGAGAGAGAGGCAGGCAGTGTGCGTGTGCAATGAACAGAATTGCTTAACATCCTTACATGTCCTGAACCCAGTTTATTTCTCCACACTGTCTCCCTCTGTTGCCTTCCCTATACTTAGTGCTGCAGCTGCCCTAACCTGCTAACAGTTGCATGAATACATCCTGGTTAGTTTTCTCTCCATGCTAGACATTGCCCCTTCCAGGTCTTTCTCCTACTTATTATTTATCCTTCAGTGTTCAGATCAAGAAGCATTTACTCATTCCCATTCTCTGGGCATTCTTGAGCATGCCCTCCTGTATCACACCATTCTACTTGTGTATATACCTCTATTACTTCATTTACCTCCTTTAATTCAGTAGTTTATTTACCTGTTGAATCAGTCAGGGTTTGTACAGGAAACAGAAGGCACACTCAGATGAAATCATGAAACTAACTTTATGAAGGGACTATTCACAGAAGCGGGCAGAGGTAAAGAAATTGATTATTGGCTAAGGGAGCCCTGCAAGTGCTGGAGGCTTGGAGGAGAGAATTACAATCACAGAGCAATGGCCAGAGCTTCAAGCCAAAACAATGCCTCCCATTGGCTGAACTCACCCAGAAGCCACAGAGCAAGACAGCCCCAGAGATGCAGCTCATAGAGATCAATCCTTGAGGTGTGGAGCAAGGCAGAGAGAGGGAGAGAATGGATCTGGGGGAGACAGTGGCAAATAGAGACCAAGTGACACATGTTTCTCTCCACATTAGATGGAAGGTTCCTGAGGGCAGGACCATTTCTCATTCGTTCTTGTAGTCCCAGCACCTAGCACAGGGCTCGACCCAGGATAATCATCCAATAAATCCTCGTGGAAGTGAATTACAATGTTAGGGCATATACTATATTTAACTTAATATTTATAGGAAAGTAGGCGGGAAGGCAGGCAAGCTGTTTACAATCTATCTTTGGCCCATTTTAATTTGCTTTCACATGGAACTGTTTTTATACGTTTCTTGATATCATATCTAACTTAGATGACAACAGCACTACCAAGACAGAATCCACTGGAAAGGTTAATTTTGGTCATTTTGCTTTGCTGAGTTCAGTCTAATAGCTGCAAAAGCAACACGAACCTGGAAATAGTTGTATCCATGTGGGGCTATCAGCATAAGACACAGGGCGTGAGACACACAAAATATTTCAATTAGGGATGCTTGTCTACTAATTGTACAACATCATCTCCAGATCCTGGCCCCCAGCAGGCAATGAATAAAAGCTTGCTGACTGTCTAGAGTCAGGCAAGCCATGTAGATTTTTTTTTTTTTTTTTGCGGTACGCGGGCCTCTCACTGTTGTGGCCTCTCCCGTTGCGGAGCACAGGCTCCGGACACGCAGGCTCAGCG
>NC_041232.1:34856954-34889633 GCF_002837175.3 Physeter macrocephalus
GGGGCACGAACCTGTGTCCCCTGCATCGGCAGGCGGACTCTCAACCACTGCGCCACCAGGGAAGCCCCATGTAGATTTCTGAGGCATGAAAGAATCCAGATACTCTATCTAATGATATACATCAGGCCATTGGGTAGGGTGACCAACCATCCTGGTTTGCCTGGGACTGTCCTGGTTTTAGTACTGAAATCCTTCAGCCTGAGAAATCTTTTGTCTCAGGTCAGCTGGGACAGTTGGTCACCCCACAATTAGGGTTAATTAAAAAATATAGATTTAGGGGGCGGGGCCGCGGCGGGCGCCGGAAGCGGCCGAGCGACAAGGGGACGTCGCGTCGCCGGGTCTCGAGCAGCTGCCTCGGAGCCGCCGGACGGACCACCTGCCCCGCCTGCCCTGCCATGGCTGAGAGTGACTGGCCCAAAAAGGGCCCCATGGCCTCCCAGGCCAAGTCCAAGTCCTCCTCTCTAGCAGCTCAGAGAGGAGGAGAAGATGTGGAGGCTTCCAAGAAATGGGCCGCCGGCCAGAACAAACAGCATTGGATCACCAAGAACACAGCCAAGCTGGACCTGGAGACTGAGGACCTGCACCACGACCGGGTGACCCTGGAGGTGGGCAAGGTGATCCAGCAGGGCTTGCAGAGCAAAGGGCTGACGCAGAAGGACCTGGCGACGTAAATCAACGAAAAGCCACAGGTCGTCGCTGACCGTGAGAGGGGCCGGGCCATTCCTAACAACCAGGTTCTGGGCAAAATCGAGAGAGCCATCGGCCTTAAGCTCCGGGGGAAAGATATTGGGAAGCCGATCGAGAAGGGGCCGAGGGTGAAATGAACACAAAGCTTCGAAATCAGCGCGTTCCGGCTCATCTTGTCTGGCTGGTTCCCCGTGACCCCAGCGCCAGTGTGGGTCTCTGCACGCGGGCACGCGGAACACGGGTCGGTAGCCCTGCCCGGGAACCCCCTCTACCCCTACCTGCTGTCAGACTAACAAACAAAACCTTGCAAAGTGTTTGCTTCTCCTGATTATTTTCCTCCCTGTCCCCGTCCCTCACGTGGGGTGCGGAACGCTGCCTTCCTGTCCCCTGGGGTCTGCCCCGTCACCGGGGTGGCTCCAGTGAGCTCGGAGGGGGACCACCTCGCACAGGGTGGGCAGCCACCGTCTGGGAGAGGAGCTGCGTCTCCAGCCCAGCTCGTAGAGAAGCTAATAAACATTTGTTGCCCTTCCAAAAAAAAAAAATATATATATATATAGATAGATAGATAGATAGATAGATTCCTCACGATATAGCTTCATTGAGGCATTATTCAGAGGTGATAAAGCTATTCTAGCTCTTTGACAGTTATCTTGAGTTTTGTAAAACTTAGAATCTTCTTTGACTGGGATCTGGTAACTTTGCGGATGAATCAATTAAGAAGTCCTAAGAAAAACCCTCCACTGACAGTATTTTCTTAACCCCAAACCTTACAAACATACTTAATCTAATTGGTTCCTCAGGTGTAAAATCAAAATGTACTCTAGCATATTTACAGAAATAACAAGCCTCTCTTTCCACTAATTTCCTCAGGTTTCTGGATATATTTCCAAACACCTTGCCAGCCTTGTCTGTAAACTGCAAGTCTCTTGTTCTGATACTCTACGGGAGGAATATGCACTCACAGCTCTTGTACCAGTGGCCATTTCTAACTTTTGTATTTATATGCCAAGTGAGAAAGCAGTTGAGAACTAGTTAAGGCTTTTTGCAGCAAGTCTTTATCCTCAAACTTTTGGCTGAACTGTGGAAACTCAGTATTGCAATAAAACTGCCTGGTTCTGGAACCAGATAAATTCCTTTTATTAGTGAGAAACATCATATAGATACTGATTTATGTGTCCTATATGGAAGTACAGGAAAGATTTAGCCTGTATATAGTATTTATAATTTATGAGAGAGTTTTAGAAAAAAAATTGGCAAATGGATTGCCTTGAATCTTGGTGGGAAAGGCTAAAGCTACTGAAGTAAATTAAAAACAAAAATCCAACTGCTGTATATACAGTAACAACAAGTGACAGTTTGCAAATAAGAGGAATAGTTACCCCTATTCCAGTCACCAAAATTAAGATTTGCCTATGTGATGCAACACTAAGGGAAACAGTTTCATTAATACTTTAATTAAATTATTTATTAAATTAAAGTTAATTTAGATCAGCAGTCCCCAACTTTTTTGGCACCAGGGACCGGCTTCGTGGAAGACAATTCTTCCACAGACCGGGGTGTGGGGAGGATAGTTCAGGTGGTAATGCAAGCGATGGGGAAGCAGGTGAAGCTTCGCTCACTTGCCTGCCACTCACCTCCTGCTGTGCTGCCCGGTTCCCAGCAGGCTGCGGACTGGTACCAGTCTGCTGCGGCCCGGGGGTTGGGGACCCCTGATTTAAATCATTATTAATTTTTATAATTGTGACAATATGACAATTCCATGATAGTGACAAAAATGTCACTGACATTCTTGGTGCTAAAAATAAATCCTTTAGGGCTTCCCTGGTGGCGCAGTGGTTGAGAGTCTGCCTGCCGATGCAGGGGACACGGGTTCCTCCACTCTTCATCACGGTGCGCGGGCCTCTCACTATCACGGCCTCTCTTGTTGCGGAACACAGGCTCCAGACGCGCAGGCTCAGTAGTTGTGGCTCACGGGCCTAGTTGCTCGGCGGCATGTGGGATCCTCCCAGAACAGGGCTCGACCCCGTGTCCCCTGCATTAGCAGGCAGATTCTCAACCACTGGGCCACCAGGGACCCGGGGGGTATACTTTAAATGAAGGAATTGTGTGATATGTGAGTTATATCCTTTTTTCTTCCAGTTTTATTGAGATATAATTGACATACAGCACTGTATAGTTTAAAGTACAGCATAATGATTTGACTTACATCCATCACTACCACAAGAAGTAATGATTACCACGAGAAGTTTAGTGGAAATCCATCATCTCATATAGACACGAAATTAAAGAAATAGAAAAAAATTTTTTCTTGTGATGAAAACTCTTAGGATTTACTCTCTTAATAACTTTCATATATAACATGCCGCAGTGTTAGTTATATTTATCATGTTGTACATCACATCCCTAGTACTTATTTATCTTGTAACTGGAAATCTGTACCTTTTGACCACCTTCATCCAATTCAGCCTCTGGTAACCACAAATCTGATCTCTTTTTCTATGAGTTTGGTTTGTTTGTTTGTTTTTTTTTTGAAGTATTGATATAATTGACCTGCAACACTATGTTATTTCCTAGTGTACAACATAGTGATTTGATATTTCTGTACATTACAGAATGATCACATCATTTAAATAATTTGAAAAATCAACTATTTCTAAAGCTTTAAAAAAATTTACTTAAGCATCTGAAGTCACCATCACCTGAGAAAACTACAAATAATGAGAGTTACCTTAATTGAACATCTTACACTGTGTCAGGCACCATTAGACATTTTACATAGAATCTCGTTTAATCCTTTCAACCCTGTTATATGAATATTACCAACTCCACCTCACAGTTTAATAAAACGAGGATCAGAGAAGTTAAGTAATTTGCCCAATGTCACAAAACTGTTAAGGTAGAGAACTAAAATTCTATCTAAACCAGATCTTTTTGTTCTCTCCACTATATCACACAATTCCCTTAAAAACAAAACCAAAATCACTTAAAAGTGTGTAAAAATACTATTCCAGTGACTATATTATTTTGCTTCTCTCTATATAATTTTCATTGTATGTTGCTAATTAAGAGTGAAGTTAAATAAGAAACCTTATATAGCATTATAAGATCTATACTGATGCTTTTTGTGTATTGTAGAAGTATTCGTACCTTGAATGCTTGCTGAATGGTACTGGCTAATTCTACTCATTTACTAATTTGCTCATATATTTCCACTTCTGAAAATGTTGCCGAAAGCTGTTAAAAGGGAACAATGGGCATATTTTTAAAGTTCAGTAAATCAAAACAACATGGGCACATGCTAAAGATTAATTTGGGATCATTTACATATATGGCATTCTAAAACAAAAAAAGAGGAGGTACTTTTTTTTTGAGTGCAGAAAAAGGAATGCAACCTATTTCTTGCAAGGGCATAGGAGCGGGTCTCATATTCTCACACATGGCTTTGTTTTCAAATTCTTGAAAGTGCAGAAATTCTTTTAATTTAAAGGTGAGCCCATGGAAAATCTGGAACAGCTGTAGAAAACCGTAGAGGAACGCAGTGCCACAGCCACTTTTCCAGTTTGTGACACCACCCCAGGGAGATCTGACCCTCTGCTCAGCACTGTTCTAAATTATCAAAGAGGCACCCCCGTCCCCATTGCTACAAACGAGATGCTTCCATGGAATTGATAGTCTCATTAACTGCTCCTGCCTAAAGGTTGTAAAGTGCAGAGAGGAACTCAGATAACCCTTTAGACACGACAGAGACTCCAGGCTGTCCAAGGAAGAAGGCTCAGAGCGGGTCTAAACTCAGCCTACTAGATAGTAAGTCTTGGGAAACAGCCATATCTCAATCCACTCTCCCAGGGACCTGGCAGAACATCACCACGACTTTCTGCAAGGTCATGCAAAGTTTAAGTGATTTTTACTATCCCACATTCTGACGTGTCCTTCTCTGTCGAGTCATCTCCCATAGTGGTTCATCATTCTTTATTTATGGCACCTTTATTAGTTAACAACATCTCAGCTCTCCTAGTAATTGTGCTGCTGCATATTTTTGGAAGCTTCTGCGGTCACTGTCAGGGACTGAGGGATTTTCATCAATGTTGAAGGGAGAGTTTGAAAATCCTGTTCTCAAATGAGACAGGTAAAAAATGGTCTTATTAGGATTCCTGTTTTCAATGTCCAGAGAAAAGTCCCAGGGAGAGAAAAACAGATAACAGAGCCTTGCATTGTCCACCGGTGAGATTTGTACATTGAAAAGTAGGCTAAGCTAGAGTAATCAGCTTAATCTAGCCATAAATAGCGTATGCAGCTCTTCATTTCATTAACATCATTAACCAGGGCCCATCAGGAATGTGGATTGAAATCACTGGGCCCTTTCACGGTTTCCTCCGATGCTGAATTTAGCCACCTGCGCGGAGAATGCCACGAACTGCCTGACACTGATACACCAGTGTCAGAGTGATTCTTTCGCTACCTGCTTTTTTTTTTTTTTTTCCCATAGTTTTGTAGGGATGGGTTGTCTCCTAGCATCTACCTCCTCCTCCCGGCTGTTTTGATAAAGAGAAGAAACGTCCTGGAATAGCCCAGGAGGTGGCCTGAGTTTTGCTGGCGGCCTCTGAAGTAGCCACCACTGTTTGCACGTTCCCCAGGAAGAAGAACAGGGGGTGGCTTTGTTCTGCCCACACCGGAAAGGACCCACATCCACGGGGTTTGCGTGACCAGACAGTGGCTTCCTCTGGCTTTCGGTAAGGAGAGAAATTTCTTCCTCCTAAAGGACGTCATGCCTCACCCGTCACTCATATGCGGGCACGTGCTGCCCCCTGAAGACGTCTATGCCACTAGCTGGAAATCAGACCTGTTAGCCCAGAACGTTAGTTTCCCCTCCACCCCCAGCCCCACCCGCGACCCCCCAACCCCTCCCAACCTCCGGTGTGGGGGTGGGAACCTAAGAGGCCCCCTGGCCTGCGGAGAACCAGCCGTCTGGGTCTGCAGCAAGCAGTGGCCATCTGGCTCCAGCTAAAATGTTGTCAGGAAGGAATATGGGCCTACTGTGGAAAGAACATCCCGTTTTCTCAAAGAAGCTAGGAATACAGAATCTTGCATGAAATCCCTGACTTTTCAAACTTGGCAAGCTAACTCGGTTAAAAAAGAAAAACAGAAAAACCACTCTGATGGCAGGCCCATGAGTAATATATACAATGCTTTGTGCAAATTAGAAAAAAAGCACCCCTCTGGGCCGATAAAGCAGGGGGAAAAAAAAAAAGCAGTCAGTGCATGTGTGCCAAGTAAAAGGTACTTCTGGGCAGTTGTTCCCTGTGCCAGGCGCTGGGTTTAACGAGAGCGTCCTGGCCGGGGTTCAGCCTCCACTTGCCCGCTGGCTGCGCGAGGTACACCATGCATACCTGCAGGCGGCTCTCCTTCGGCAGCCAAGTCAGTCTCTACACGCCAGATTCTGCCCCTGGGCCTCCGCGGGGGGCGGGGCGGGGCAGGCGGGCAGTTTCACAAACTCTGGGTGATGGAGGAGGGAACCAGAGAGCCGGGAAGCCAACAGAAATTGCAGGCCTATCCTTGCTAAGGAGCCATAAAATTTTAAAATAGTTTTTCTACACTGTGTCCCAAACTTGCTCTCAGTGGTCCTGAGGGGTGAATGGTGAATCAGTAGGTGAGTTTATTTTAGACAGCATTTTTCTGAGGTTATTGCACTCTGTATGTGAGGAGGATGTACTCGTTTATCTACTTTGTCTTTCTTAGTACACTTCATCTACAATTATTTTTAACATGTTCCCTCTATTGGTCTAGTATGGATCAGATCCCTTTATAGAAATTATTTCTAACTGACAGCATCCTGAAAAGATGCTGTTTTACAGATAAAGATACTAAGTCTCAGAGAAGTAATTTTTCTGCCAAAACCAGCTAGGAACTGGCTCTGTTCTGGGCTTCCAACTTAGGTCTGTCACTAGGAAGCTATTGCTGCCCTAAGATGATATGATGACTCTGTTACTTCTGAGATTCCAAAGGCTTTAGCTTTTCTCCCTAATGGCACCTAATCAAGATCTGTGTTATTCAAGTACATGATACATGGAAATCTCCTATTTGGTGCCTTCTCCCTCCTCCTTTTTATTTCTTGATAAATGAAAGAACAGGGACTTCCTTGGAGATCCAGTGGTTAAGACCCTGCGATTCCAATGCTGGGGGTGTGGGTTCAATCCCTGGTAGGGGAAGTAGGATCCCACATGCTACATGGCCAAAAAAAAAAAAAAAAAAAGCAAGAACAGTTCTTTTACCAAGCAAAGGATGCATCTGTGTAGTGTATAACTTTGAAAATAACAACATCACCAGATGGACATATCCCAGTGAGTGTTGTTCTTTCAAAACACTGGGTTGCTATGGTGATTAGAGACTTATTCCAGCCATACTGTCATCAGTCATCACCTTTCTTCTCTTTCGGAAGAAACTTCAAAGCCAGTTTACAAACCATTCAGAGAAATTAGGCTCATCATTTCAGTGGCATTGATGGTTTTAAATGTCAAATGATAACATCCAGCTTTTCCAGCCACTCTGTCCATCAGATTTGACTACAAATCACTTGAGGCTATGTCCAGTCTCAGTGGAGTTAGATTTGCCTCTTGAGAATGTTCTGGAGAATATGCTGGAGGTGTTTAGATTGTCTCCAAAAGAGAACTTCCAAAAATATTCTGAGCCCAGCAGTACCATTGGTTAAGCGTGACTTTTGAAGGGGACACATGCATTGGGGAGTGGACAGGTCCTGACAAGCTGATTAAACTAAAGAGTTAGGGTGGTGGGCAATGTATACATTTCAAGTCTAGACTTAGGAGTCAGACAGACAGGATTCAAATCTTCCTTTTACCACTTACTAGCTGTGTAACTTTGCACAGATTACTTAATCTCTTCATGTCTCAGTTAATGCTTTTGTAAAGTGGAGATAATTATTGAATATGTAGAAGCTCCTAGAACAGTGGGTGGTACAGAGTAAGTGCTATTTAAGTGTTGGCTATTGTTAAAATCACACATAGCACTTTATAGCATCACCTCAAATTATAAATGTATCAGGCAAGATTCATAACAGGGCAGACATTTTCTGTAAGTTTCATCACCAACTGTAGTAATAAAATGTTCTTATGTAGGATAAATAATTTTGTTTGGTTGTTAAAATCAAAGTGGAATTTGCCACATCTAAAGGTTCTCTATCTAAATACATTGCATTTCAGATATAATCTGTAAAAACCTCGAAGCACTATGCTGTACACCTGAAACTAACACAATATTGTAAATGAACTATACTTCAATATAAATAAATAAATAAATAAATAAATACACTCCATTTCATTTTACATCCAGGAATCCCAAATGAAAATAGAGATGCCTGGCAAGGTATCACAATATCAATAGCTTGAAATACCTGTGGCATACTGGCAAAATATTCATCCAACCCATACCTCTGCACCTTTATGACAGGAACATAATCTTTATGCAGTGCAGTCCATCTTTGTGCAGCTTTGGTTGCTGAAAATTCTTCCTGATACGAAATTGAAATCTCTTTCCCTTATCATTCTTTCTCTCTGAAACCCCTTGGAGCCCTGTGGAACAAGTCCTATTTCTTTGGAAGTCATATTCCTTCAGAGAATTTTCTTTTCAGGAGAAACAGCCTTAGTTATTTTAAGCCATTTCTCTTAGGATGTGGTTTTGTATCCCCTCACCCTATTTATCTCACTGCTGTCAACAGGCCTTGATTTCTTCAGTTCCTTTTAAGATGTAAAACCCACAAGTGAGCACAGTCCTCCAGACCATAGAAATGGGTCTTTCCTCCTCATTTGGTGAATTGCGCTTTTATGAATGTAGCCTGAAACACATTCATTTTTATTTTAGTTTAGTCCTTACTTTGACAGCATACTGCACACTAAAGTGCCAAAAGAAAAGAACTGATTACCCAGAATCCTGTATCCAGCGAAGGTATCCTTTGGGATGAAGGGAGAAATGAAGTTATTCTCAGAGGAACAGAAAAAAACTAAGAGAATTTGTCACTAGCAGATCTACACGAAAAGAATGGGCCTAAATAAACTGATTAAAAGACAGATATTGATAGAGTGGATTAAAACTACATACAGTCTACAAGAAATTCAATCCAAATATAATGGTATAGGCAAGTTGAAAGTAAAAGGATGTAAAATGATATATCTTGCAAACATTAATCAAAGGAAGCAGAAGTGATATATTTATATCATATAATATAGGCTTCAGAGCTCATAATATTATCAGGGACTGAGACTAATGTTATATAATAGTAAAAGGGTCAATCTCCTGAGAAGTCACAGCAATCCTACATGCCTGTGCACCAAACAACAGAGCGGCAAAATACGTGAGGCAAAAACTAATAGAACTGAAAGGTGAAATAGACAGATCCAGAATTATAACTGGAGACTTCAATATCTCTCTCTCAACAGATTGATAGAATAAATGGACAGAATGTCAGCAGGGTTGTAGAAAAACTCAACATCACCAACAACCAACAGGACTTAATCATCATTTAAATAACAGATATGCTAAGGGCACTAATGGAAAAAGTGGACATTTTGAAAGAACAGATGTGTATGTAAGTAGAGAGATGGAAACTCTAGAAAATAGTCAAAAGGAAATGCTAGAACTCAAAAACACTGAAACAGAAATGAAGAATGCCTTTTTTGGGCTCATCAATAGCCAAGGAAAGAATCAGTGAGCTTGAAGATATGTCAACAGAAACTTCAAAAACTGAAATGTAAAGAGAAGAAAGAATGAAAAAGATAGGTCAGAATGTGTAAGCGGACTTCCCGGGTGGCGCAGTGGTTAAGAATCCGCCTGCCAATGCAGGGGACACGGGTTCGAGCCCTGGTCCGGGAAGATCCCACATGCCGTGGAGCAACTAAGCCCGCGTGCCACAGCTACTGAAGCCTGCACACCCTAGAGCCCGTGCTCCGCAACGAGAGAAGCCACCACAATGAGAAGCCTATGCACCGCAATGAAGACCCAATGCAAACAAAAAAAAGAATGTGTTAGAACTGTGGGACAATTACAAAAGGTATAACATATGTATAAAGGGAATACCAGAAGGGGAAGAAAGAGAGAAAGGAAAAGAATAAATATTGAAAATGATGATGGCTGAGAATTTTCCAAAATTAATGATGGACACAAACCACAGATCCAGGAATCTCAGACAACACCAAAAATCTGCATGTAATTATCCAAATGTAGAAGTGGTGATCCTTTTGTAATGTATAGAAATATTGAGTCACTGTGTTATGCACCTGGAACAAAGAGTGTTGTAGGTCAATTATACTTTAATTAATAAAATAAATATATAAATAAATAAATACCATACTATGTTACCATAAATTATAAAATAGGGTGTATTTACAGACCCTATGTTTAAAACATCTTTTTATTTTTATGACTCTCATTTATACTTTTAAATACACATTAGCTAAACACCATGGTATTTTAAATGCTTGCTATTTAGTTAAAAAATGTCCAAGTATCTCTCAATATTTAAACTTAAGTTATGAAACTGTAAAGCAATGACATGTGCCAATGACATTACAATTAAAGCCTTTCATTATCAAATTTAAAAAAAACTGCAGAAAATCAAAGACAAAGAGAAATTCCCCAAAGAGGCCAGAGGCGGAGTGGGGGAAACACTTTACTTTTAGGGAAACAAGGATAAGAATTGTACTGACTTCTCTTCAGAAACCAGGCAAGCAAGAAGAAAGTGGAGTGAAACACTTAAAGTGCTAAAAATAAAAAACATTAACTTAGAATTCTGGGTTCAGTGAAGTAATCCTTCAAAAGTGAAGGAGAGGGCTTCCCTGGTGGCGCAGTGATTAGGAATCCACCTGCCAATGCAGGGGACACAGGTTCAAGCCCTGGTCCGGGAAGATCCCACATGCCCTGGAGCAACTAAGCCCGTGCACCACAACTACTGAGCCTGTGCTCTAGAACCCGGGAGCCACAACTACTGAAGCCCGCGCGCCTAGAGCCCATGCTCTGCAACGAGAAGCCACCGCTCTGAGAAGCCCGTGCACCACAGCAATGAGTAGCCCCCACTCTCAGCGACTAGAGAAAACCCATGTGCAGCAGTGAAGACCCAGTGCAGCCAAAAATTAAATAAATGAATAAATAAATTTAAAAAAAAAGTGATAGACCTGCTTTGTAAAAAAGAAGTTCTTCAAGAGAGAAGGAAAATGATTTAATTCAGAAACTAAGATCTACATAAAGAAAAGAAGAGCATTAGATTTACTGTGCGATTTTACATCTATGTGGAATCTAAAAAACAAAACAAGTGAACACATGTAACAAAACAAGTGAACACATGTAACAAAACAGAAAAGAGTCATAGATACAGAGAACAAACAGGTGGTTGCCAGAGGGGATGGGGGTGGGGGAGATGAGTGAAATAGGTGAGGGAAATGAAGAGGTACAAACTTCCAGTTACAAAATAAATGAGTCACAGGGAGGTAACATACAGAGTGGGGAATATAATCAATAATAATGTAATATTTTTGTATGGTGACAGATAGTAACTAGACTTATCGTGGTGATCATTTTGTAATATACAGAAATATCAACTCACTGTGCTGTCCACCAGGAACTAACATAGTGTGGTAGGTCAACTATACTTTAAAAACAAACAGATTGGGACTTCCCTGGTGGTGCAGTGGTTGAGAACCCACCTGCCAGTGCTGGGGATGTGGGTTCGAGTCCTGGTCCAGGAAGATCCCACTTGCTGCGGAGCAGCTAGGCCCATGCACCACAACTACTGAGACTGCACTCTAGAGCCTGTGAACCACAACTACTGAAGCCGGTGCGTCTACAGCCTGTGCTCCGCAACAAGAGAAGCCACCGCAATGAGAAACCCGCGCGCCACAACGAAGAGTAGCCCCCGCTCACCGCAACCAGAGAAAGCCCGCGCGCAGCAACAAAGACCCAATGCAGCCAAAAATAAATAAAATAAATAAATTTATACAAAACAATATAAAAACAAACAGACAAACAAACTCATAGGAAAAGGACCAGAGGCAGGGGGTAGGGGGAGGGCGAACTGGATGAAGGTGGTCAAAATATATAAACTTCCAGCTATAAGATAAAAAGTACTAGGTTTGTAATGTACAACATGATTAATATAAACTTAACACTTCTGTATGTTATGAAAGTTAAGAGAGTAAATCCCAAGTGTTCTCATCGCAAGGAAAAATATATTTTTTTCTTTCTCCTTTATTTTGCATCTATGTGAGATGGTGAATGTTCAGTAAACTTCTTGTGATAATCATGTCATGAGGTATGTAAGTCACATCCTTTTGCCGTACACCTTAAACTTATGCAGTGCTATGTGTTAATTATAGCTCAATAAAACTGGAAGAAAAAAAAGAAGAGCATTAGAGAAGGAATAAATGAAGGTAAAATAAAATCTTTCATTTTTAACTGATCTAACACCAATTAAAAGACAGAAACTGACAAAGTGGATAAAAAAAACAATACCCAACTATATGTTGTCTATAAGAAACCTACTTGAAATGTAAAGACACAGGTCGGTTAAAAGTCAAGATATTCCATGCTAATAGTAATCAAAAGAAAGCTGAAGTAATAATATTAATTTCAGATAAGCCAGACTTCAGAGCAAGGAAAATTATCCGGGATCTAGAGGGGCATTAAATAATGATGAAAAGGTCAATTCTCCGAGAAGACATAAAATTCTTATGCACCTAAAAACAGAGCATCAAAATATGAGGCAAAAACTGATCCATGTGTGAAGAGAAATAGATGAATCCACTATTATAACTGGAGACGTTAACACCCCTGTATCAGAAATGGACAGATCCAGGAGGCAGAAATTCAGTGAGGACATAGCTAAACTCAACAGCACCATCAATCTACCGGATATAATTGACATCTATAGACGACTGCATCTGAGAACAGCAGATGACATATTCTTCTCAAGCTCATGCAGAACTTTCACCAAGATGGACTACATTATGGGGCATAAAACACACCTTAACCCGTTAGAAAGAATAGATCTCAAAAAGCATGCTCTCAAGCCACCGCAATGAGAAGCCTGCACTCCGCAACGAAGAGTAGCCGCCGCTCACCACAACTAGAGAAAGCCCGCGCGCAGCAACAAAGACCCAACACAGCCAAAAATAAATTAAAAAAAACACAAAAACACAAAAACAGACAAACAAAAGAACACAGCGCTTTTAAAAAACAAAAAAAAGCATGCTCTCAGACCGTAGAGAATTAAATTAGAAGAGATAGAAAAATAGCAGGAAAATTGCAAAATATTTGAGATCAAACAATAATACATGGGTCAAAGAAGAAGTCTCAAGAGAAATTAAAACAGATTTGGAACTAAATAAAAATGCAGTGGGGGGACTTCCCTGGTGGTCCAGTGGTTAAGACTTCACCTTCCAATGCAGGGGGTGCAGGTTCCATCCCTGGCCAGGGAGCTAAGATCCCACATGCCTCGGGGCCAAAACACCAAAACATAAAAAGGAAGCAATATTGTAACAAATTCAATTAAAGACTTTAAAAATGGTCCACATCAAAAAATCTTAAAAAATAAAAATGCAGTGGGATACAACGAAAAGTGGAGGGAAATGAATAGCATTGAATGCATATGTTAGAAAAGAAGAAAGATCTACGATCAATAGTGTAATCTGCCACCTTGGGAAACTAGAAAAAGAAGTGGTATATCTGGGGAAATTCCTTGGTGGTCCAGTGGTTAGCACTGCATGCTTCCACTGCAGGAGGCATGGGTTCGATCCCTGGTCGGGCAACTAAGAACCCACATGCCTGGGATCCGGCACAGGCAAGGCTAGAGGACCCAAGTAAGCTGCGTGAGGAGAAGGCCCCTGTCATCCATCAAATTGCACCAGAGCCCCTCCCTCAGCTCATACCTGTGCCCACGTGGGGGTAGGTGGTCCTTTATGACTAGCTGTTGGAAGAGTAAAAATGCTGAAGTTGGTTCAGGGATACGTCAGCTTTGGTACAACGGAACATAGGTTCATTACACTCAAAGGTGGACCAGAAAGATATCAGTGAAAGAGGAAACCCTCCCAATGGACAGAATTTCTGGTAGAGCAGAATCCACTTTGTGTGGAAAGAAAAGTGGCCTGAAATTAGAATACATGTGGGCTCTGACAGTGGTGACCAATCAGTTGGCTGATTGTTCAGGACTCTGGAAAAGGAAACATCAGGGATAAAAAGATCTGGAAAAAAAGACACATAGATGTATTTATGGCAATGGGTAGGAAGTGTAAGGAATTCATATTAACACCTATCAGAGCATTTCTATCGTATAAGAGATGCCAAACAACTAGGTAGAATGACTTGGCCAGTTGACGCCAGTCTACCTCTGTCATTGCCACCCCAGGGCTGGCACAATACGCACATGAATGGAGTAGTCACTGGGCAGAGATGGAGGCTGTGCGTGGGTCCAGCAGCTCGGACTCCCATTCACGAAGGGTGATATAGCTACTGTGGCCACCAAATGGAAACAGCACCATCCCCCAAGGAGGCCAACAGGCCTCCTGGTGTCAAGTAGTCTAACTGGATCCCTTCCACCCTGGAAAGATGAGTGACTCATCTTGACTGGACTCGACACATATTTTGGTCTTGCTTGTGGAGCTTCAGCCAGCACCACAGCTGAGTATTTACTGACATAGGATCCCACAGAATATTCCATTGGACCGAGGCACCCACTTTATAGGAAAGGAAGTGCAACAGTGGGAATTCAGGCCCAGAGTCTACTGGTCCAATAACACACAGAAGCTTTTGACCTGATGGAGCAGTGGAAAAGCCTGTTGGAGATGCTGCTGAGGGGCCAGCTTGGGCATCACAACCAGTGAGGATGCCTTGCCACCCTCCAGGATGCAGCACACACTCAAAACTGATGGCCATTATATGGTGTGGTGTCACGTGAGTCCAGCACATCAAGGGCGGAAGTCATTCTTACCACAGCTGCCAGGCATTTACCCTTTAATTGGTGCTGCCTGTCCCCACAACTCTGGCCTCTGTGCATTTAGAGATCTTGGCTCCCAGAGGGGGAATGTTCCCCTCAGTAGGCACAGCAAGAGGCCCATTAAATGTCAAACTATGCGCGCCACCCATTTACGCTGGGTTCCTCTTGCCAAGAGGGCGGCAGTCCAGGGAAGTTGTCACCACCATGAGTAACTGCTCCTGGACATCAGGAGGATGCAGAGCTGTAGGCAGAACATGGGGACAGTATGCTTGGCACCCAGGTGACACACTTGAACGTCTCTTGGGGCTCCTGTAGTCAATTTTGAGGGCAGAGAGATGTGTGCAGCAGCCAGAGCCCGAGAGGGGCACGGTGATTAGGGGCCCAGACTCCTCAGGGATGAGGATCTGGGTCATCCCACTAGGCAAGTCACATGTCAGCAGAGGTGCTGAGGGTGAGGGGAATCCAGACCGTGTGGTTGGGGAGAAGGATGAGCGATACTTGTGGTCTAGAGACCAGCTGCTGTGACAGAGGCTGTAGTTCATCCCTCTAGATTTCCTTTTATAAGTTTCCCCCAGGAAGAAAGATCCATCAGAATCCTGAATTAGCCAGTAGATCTAAGTGGTATAAGGTGTGGGGTATAGTGGACACCGTGTGGCCCTGCCCAGATCTCCCCTCTGGCCTGTCCCTCAGAACTGAAGTCATCCCCCAGGTGCTGGCAGCCTTGACAGCTAGTAGTTTGCAACTGAATTCCCTCTCCCAGAGATTGATTGCCCTTGGCTGAGGACAGCCACCTTGCTCAAGGTCATACCCCCTTCCTAGGGACAGCTCATGTCCAGTGACTGTCAATCAATGACAAGTTTTAGAGGCCCACCTTCCTCCTCACAATTTGGGTCATCGGCAGGGTCACCCTTGCTCCAGAGCTCCCCATGAGATCAGCTGAGGCCTTTGTTAGTGACCATATCATAGCCCAATTTCTCCCTCTACCCAGTCTTGGTTTCTTTCCCCCTCACCCGTGTGATCCAGAGAACTCAAATAAACTTCCTGTACACAAACCTAAGACTCAAAGAGCCTGCTTCCCATGGAAACCAACCTGCAACAATTTAAAGAGTTGGACCTATCCCATCTTCAATCTTCTCATCTTAGACATAACTAAGATGCCTTTAAGGAAAAAAAAAATTCCTTTACTGTCCTCTGCTCATTTGGGGCATTAGCCTTGATAGCAATACAACCTTGAGACTGTCATATTTTTATCCTTGGCCTGATGCTCTGCTTTTCACCTGTTAACATTTATCATTAGAAAGCAAGAGTTTATCAATGAGTTCCCTACACAGTTTCTTTGGTATACTTCCTGCTTCTTTATTGCGACCATTTGTAATAGCCCAGTGAAAACTACTTTCTTAGCTCTCCCCAACCTTTATAGCTGAGTTTACTCATCTGCAAAAAGGTGTTTTTAAATTTTCATTGAACTTTTTGTGTTCTATTTGTGTAAAGACTGGGATGCATGTCTGACCCAGCCAGACATGTATGATTTACTTCTCTTAAAATTCAAATGTCAATCTAGGTCTGCTCTAGTTGTTCCCCTGCCCCCGATTTACCCTCCATCTCCCAGAATACATGCCGATTGAGAAGCAAAACTAGTAGTCCATTGAGAGGTTCTTCCTTAGCAGTGAATGGGATTCAGAAATACTCTGGAGCCCCTTCCTGTGTGTAGGACGGACTGTGTCTTTAAGGCAACCCTTTAGGTCCTGGGCTACAGCCTCCACAGTTGACCCCATGGTGTCTGGGCAGCTTGATTCCTGGGCTTCAGCCTGGGTTCCTGGTTTTTGCTTCTATCCTCTGCTGGGCCAGGAGCCAAGACTGAACCCAGTCCAGTTGGCCAAGGCTCTGACCCTTTCTCCTAGTTCCTGCCAACTTTCTTTGTTTCTGTTTTTTCTACCTTGATCCATATGTAGATCCTTGGGCCAAGACTCTGGTCATCAGGATGCCAGGAACTCTTGTTTCCCAGAATGCCACACTCCTCCCCTTGCCCTCAGATTGGGCCCCTCACACTGGTGCTGGTCCAAGCTGCACCTGTATCCCCTACAACTGCACCTGAATCCACACTAAGACCTTGAACCTGAACTGTTAGCATTTGCAGTCTGGGTGAGTTCCCCTGCCCTGTGCCAGCCGCCTCAGCAAAATCCTTTCTCACAGTAAATGCCCACATACCCATCACTTCAGCTAGTACTGCTGCTTTGACAAATTAGTCCCTGTTAATGAGAATTAAACCCAGAGTAGTAGTTTTCCTGATTGGATTAACAATCCTCTGAAGGGTAAAACTGCTGGCAAAGCAAGTGAAAAATTTTCCAGAATTTCAGCATTTATTTTAATGGGACTTTGTATGAAGACTTAATTTAGTTATGACCAAAATATCTTGCCTGTTTGCTAGTTTTGTTGCCTGTTATCAAAACATTTGTCCAGGTCTCCATCTCAGCAGATAGATTTCATTATCTTCCCACAGTTATATTATTTAACTTTTCTCTAACTTCATATTTGTAGATGTTCAAATGGGTAGGTATTTTATTTCAGAACAAGAAAGGTTTAATTTATAACAGAGAACAAGTAGCATTAACGCATACACAAGCCACAACAAATAGTTTCCTGGGATTATAAAATAGAGAACTACTTACATGCCAGACATTCTGGCATCAACTATATACCAGAGGAGGGGAAATTAAGCATCAAGAACCAAGATGTTCTAAGAATTAGAAGGTAGGCAGTGGCTTGTAATAAAGCAATAATAAAATGACTAAGGTTATAGTATAACTCGTCTAATAACTAAAACACTAGTTTATCTTTCCAAGGACAGATAAGTAGCTCAAAGTGTGTTATATTTTTTTACAACTTCCTAAGCTAAGATCTTACATTTATAAATATTACTCAAAGTCATTAGTTAGCTTAATCTCTTAAGCAAATCATACTTTGCTTGGGCCAATATTAAATTCTGTTTTTATTCTGTAGCCCAAGAATACATCGTGGTCCCGATAATCCACAGTAGATAATGTACACGCAAATCAAGAATCATTCGCATGTGACGAAGCCAGAGAACAGTTTAAATAGCACAATTTACCACCAGCCAAAGGCAAGCCTATCCTTTAGAGCAGTCCCTTTCCTGAGCCCAATAAATGGCTGCACTGTTTTCCTTCAAACCAGTATTCAGTTAAGTGAAAATCAATGGCTAGGATGACCTGCTGGTGATTCCATCTTATGCGAGAACAGTGACTTGAATTTAAGGAATAATATCTGAAGCAAGATAATATAAGACTACCAAAGAAGCGACAAGGGAACTGCTTTGCTGTTTGTCCCAAGAAGCTGTCTTGCCTTCAGTTTAATGGGTGTCCACCAATGCAAGGCAAATGGTGGATGGAAAGAAGTTTCAGGATCTTTGATTCAACCTACACTCCTCCAGGTCTGCTCTTGGGAATGAAAAACCAAAACTCATATTAAAAGCATCTTTAAAATTCTATAATTGAGCTAGAGATTTGGAAATAGAACTCTCTAGACCACCTGGGGGTAAGAGGAGAGACAGTGCTGGCCTCTACCTCAAGGTTTCACAAAACAGAAGCAGGGAACCCAGCAAGTCAACTCAATCTCCCTACACATGCTTGCGGGAGAAACCGACTTTAATAGAGGCTGGTCTTTTTCATGATCCGGAGAAACTCTTCCTCGTTCACTTCACCATCTCCATCCCGATCTGCTTCGTCAATCATTTCCTGCAGCTCCTCATCAGTGAGGTTTTCCCCCAACTCGGTGGCCACGCGCTTTAGGTTTTTGAAAGAGATCTTTCCGGTTTCATCGTCATCAAAGAGCCGGAAAGCCTTCAGGATTTCTTCCTTGGTGTCTTTCTCGGCCATCTTCTGAGTCATCACGGCCAAGAAGTCATTGAAGCTGATTTTCGCTGTGCCTTCCTTGTCCACCTCGGCGATTATCCTCTTCATCTCCTCCTTCCTGGGTTCAAAGCCCAGCGCCCTCATGGCCACCTTCAGCTCCTTCACGTCGATGGTGCCGCTGCCGTCGGCATCGAAGAGGTCAAACGCTTCGCGAATTTCTTGCTTCTGATTTTCAGTGAGTTCGGGCTTAGGCCCCACCTTTCTTTTCTGGCTGGTGGAGGCCACGTTTGACTTCTTGAAGCTGGAAGCCATCCTCTGGTGGCGGCGGCGGTTGTTACCTTAACGCTTGTCACGGCGCTGGAGCTAGGGCGCCACTGCCAGGAACGCGGGCTCGGGGCCTCGGCTCATTCATTCCCAACCGCTTCCCTTGTGCGCCCCCAGGGAGACCCGGCTCAACTAAGCCCGCCCCATCTTCGAAATCTGACATACGTTAAAACCCACAATTCCCTCGGTTATTACCGAGTTTCCACGACCTGAGAGACCTGAGCTGGTAGCCACCAGCCACTGTGGGTTTCTATAACGTGCTGGCACTTGTTCTTTCCAGGCCATTTGCCAGCATCCATAGGACCAGGTTTATAGGGTTATTTGGAAGTTTTTCCTCTCTCCTTTTCCATACAAATTGAAACAAACAAAACAAAACAAAACAAAAAAACCCCTCTGGGTCTGAGGTTACCTAAGGGTAAATTTAGGATAATCAAGATTGAGTTTGATCCCTTGTCATAAAATGCGGGGAAGAAGGAGGAGAGACTACTAAAAGTCACACCATGTGTTCAACTCCATAAATGGAAAACAGATAAAATGGAAAAAGTTATGTAGACAATTTGTAGAAGTTTGTCTCCTGACATTACACTCAGCAATGATAAAAATGTCACTAGCTTATTTGGCATATGCTGAAATATGAAATGCAATATCTGAATGTAAGATTTACTTTCAGTGTTTCAATTTTACGTGCTCAGTATAATTGCACTTGAGTGCAGTCATCACTTCATTCAGTAGGCTTTGATTTGGAGAGAGGGGGGCTGCAGTACTGTATTCTGGTATTCTGGAATTTTAAAAACTCTACCAGCATATTACTCTCACTGTTTGTCATCCAATTGGGGTTGTGCTGAAGCCCACACTCTGATTGCCCTGCTTCCGCAGAGGACACAGGAGGAGGTGATGCAGGGCATGTTGGGACTCAAAACTGCCTCCTGAGAACAAAGGGGCAAGAGGAAAATGGAAGCTTTTCAGGTGAAAAGAAAGAACAAATTCATCAGTTAAACCCATAAAGGAATTGTGTTTAGAATTGCTCTGTAGGTGCTCGGACTCAGCTATTTTTGTCTGACCTAAGGCTGGACATCTCCAGGGTTCTCCCTTCACATAAAAAATGAATGTTTCTTTCTAAAGAATTAAAAATAATTTGAATAAACTATTGTTGCTTTTGGTGGTAAAAAAAAAAGAATTGCTCTGTATTTCTTTAAACAGTTAAAAAAAACCCAGAAAGCTGACAATTGTAGCATTCTTTTTAAAAATAAATTTATTTATTATATTTATTTATTTTTGGCTGCATTGGGTCTTCGCTTCTGCACACGGGCTTTCTCTAGTTGTGGTGAGCGGGGGCTACTCTTTGTTGCGGTGAGTGGGCTTCTCATTGCAGTGGCTTCTCTTGTTGCAGAGCACGGGCGCGTGGGCTTCATTCAGTAGTTGTGGCATGAGGGCTCAATAGTTGTGGCTTGCAGGCTCTAGAGTGCAGGCTCAGTAGTTGTGGCGCACAAGCTTAGTTGCTCCGCAGCATGTGGGATCTTCCCAGACCAGGGTTCGAACCCGTGTCCCCTGCATTGGCAGGCGGATTCTTAACCACTGAACCACCAGGGAAGCCCTTACAAATTGTTTTTAAAGTTAGTGATCAGATATTGTTTACATGACATGTTTAATTAGCCAGATCTCACTACCTGCCCCAGTCGCTATGTGACATAATGGACAGAGGGCATAGGCACAGGGTTTCTAAAGGTAAAAAGCACCTTACCTGGGACATTCCTCCCAACAAACCCCCTCCCCGGCACTTGTTGCGGATGGTGGCAACTCAAAGCAGGCTTTGGCAAGTAGACACTGCCATTGCCCATCTTCCAACCCGGCAAATCCTCCTGCTTTCTTAACCAAGTAAAAAAGCCTGGGATCTTATCTCAAACCTTATTATTTCTGTGACCCTGAGAAAGCCACTTAACCTCCCAGACTCAGCTGAAACTTCTGCAAAGTAGGTATAATAATAGAGCTTCGTAGTAGGCTCCTGTGAGTGTTGAATGTGCTACTCCAGGGACAGTTACTACAGGGAGCTGCTCCAGGGGTCATACAGGGCTGGGTGATTCTTAGTTGAATCTGAATTCCTCCCAGATATTTTGCATTTCTTTTGACACCCACTCTTCTGCCCAAATTCATGCCAAGCTATGATGTGTTGGGAAAAACTGAGGGATAGAAGCTGCTTTATATAGAGCTATATTTGGGCCAAGCTGAGCTCAAAGCAAAACAGTTGTCATAGTTTCCAGATGTGTGCAATCAGCAGTCACAACTAAGGGCCACCAAGAGCTCCCTTCGTAGAAAACAGCGCCCTCGGCCACAGTCAGCTCTTGGTGGGGAGTTACTTTATGTTCACAGTCTGTGATCTGATTTTAAAAAAGAAGGGATGCGTACATTGATTGTGTGCCTAGCACTGGGCTTGCTTCTCTCATCTGCTGTCTCATTTAATCCTTGTCATCATTTCTCATTTTGCAGATGGAAAAAAAAAAAAAAAAAAGAGGCCCGGGAGGACCTGTCACATATCCAATGGTGCACAGCCAAAAAACGGTGGCTCTGGGATTTAAACCTTGGCTGGTCTGAGTCTGATGCTGAATCTTCGTTCACCACACCATGCTGCCTTCTCCAAAAGTTGAGATAATTACCAAAATGCAGTATCACTGGGAAGATATGATACTGATTTTCTTTCCTAAGGCTAACAGTAGTTAAGCATCTTGCCTAGAAAGATTTAACAGGATTTTGTGAGATCTCAGACAGGGTCCCATTCTGGGGTGAGTCACTGAAAGAAAGAGCAGTATATCTGGACTTTTGTTTACGTTTGTTCTTCAGTTCTGCTTCACCCCATCCCCTCCGGGTACAAGTTAGTGGGAAGCAGTCTGGGCAAAATATTTTTGGTTGGCATTAGTCAGAGTCTATATAATGCTGGTGAAAATCTGCTTCTTTGCTTTAAAGTCACTTTTCAAGTTTGAAGAAGACCAACGTAAAGTAAATGAGATGTTCTGATAAACCAGTGGTTAGGGGTGGTTTTGCTTTGTTTTGTTTTCAACTCTGAACATTTTTTGTACCGCGATGTCCTAGGTAATGTGCTAACTCAGTTGTTGATTATCTGAGATGGGGAGAGGAGGGAAGATAGTTGTTTAGATCTGGTCGTGGAAGTTTAGCAGCTGGAAGGGGGGTGGGGAAGAGGTGCTAGAATTCCACGGCAGGGTCTGGAGTCAGCTGAGAGCAAGAGAAAGGACCCACACAGCTTGCTTATTCTAATTATTTGGTTTTCCATCTGACTCAAATGGCATGAAAAAGGTGAGGCTCAGGAGCCTTTTAAAATTTAAGTTGCTCTCAGCAAATTCAGCAAATTCCAGGTGCCACCCAAGGCAGAAAACATGCATAATAGAATTTCTTTATTGCTGCCTCTTTACTTTCCAACAAATGCGGAACAGAGAGAGTGCCAATGCTTGATACTTCTGCATAAACAAGATAACTGTGTGTGTGTGGGGGTGACTCCAAAACCAACAATAACAGAACTAAACTATTTATTCATGAATATGTGGAGCCATTTACAAGAAATGGACTCAGCATCAACAGTTTTACAATCCCGGTGGTCTCAGAGTGGGAATATGAAGTCCAGTCCAGTAACTCAACCCAAGCCTTTTTGGCAAGCCCAGGAACAGACTTAAGTGTCCAGCCAAGGACTACATAATTTCTCATTCCACGAACCCCAGAAATAAAGAAATACTCCTCTCAGATACAAAAGCAGACTGTGTTTTAGAAAAGAATTTACCAGAATCTCACACTGCTTCTCAAACTTTCACCCAGATACTCCTAATAGCAAAGGAGAGGTAAAGCACTCCCTTGGGATCCAGGGAAACATTTGGAAGAAGCCGACAGCAAGAATGAAATGTCTTTACGATCCTGTGTTTTGTCTTTTTAAAAAGTGAATTTTGCTTTCTGCTTCACTGCAAGTTTGCTTGTCTTAGTATAGTTTTAAATGACTGATCATCGAGGAAATTTGATTGCTTTCAAAAAAAATGCACTGTGCTTATTTGCTGACTTTAAGGATACCTCCAGGGGCTAGGAGAACCTTGTATGTTTTAGCAAACTTGGATCTAACGTGGAGTTTGCAGTGAAAAAAAAAAGATGGACAATGTTTCCCACTCCTACCCAACCAAGATCTGCTCCACTTATACATCATTTGGATTTGGGTGTCAAAGAAAAAGAAGGAAGGAAAAGTGTGAGGAGGAGAAGAAAGAAGATGTATGAATCTCCAGAGCATTTGAACTTGAGAGGTGGGGCAAAATGAAATGCATCCATTGAAAGAATGGCTGCCCTCTCTTCCCAGAGCCCAAATCAGCCCAACTTAAGCATTGCTTTGATGGCAACAAGCTGAGAAAAAACACAATCTATGTTGACATAAATTCAAAGCAGAACCTCATGGGGTTTATGACCCAGAAGTTGACCACCCTGTAAGTAGTCTGCCAAGGGCCACCAAGTTAAGGCACACAACAGAAAATGCAGAACTAAGAGGACCCAGAGTGGCTTAGTTGGATTTTTAAAATATCTCATAGACTAAGCTATTGGTTTCCTATTTGATCCACCCTTTTTCATTATCCAAGGCCCCTGAGACTTCAGTGTCAAACTCTGAGTCCTCTGTTAACTAAGGAGAATTTTCTGCTCACCAGAGGCAGAAAGGTCAAAAGCCCACGGGGGTGTTAGTGACACAGAATTAGCCAAGTGACCTGCATGTTAAGGGTATATTTAGGGATTAGCAGTGACCTGGAGAGCTTGTGCCCTTTTAAAAGACATTGAAATTCAGATTAAAAAAAAAAAAAATAACTGTGCAGGCCCAAGAAAACAGGTCTTGTGGAATACAGGTCAGGCAGAACTTGGCATGTTGGCTGCATGGTGTTTGTCCAGTCCTTGTATTGGTCACTGGGGTTCAAATAGTAAGGACACTTCTCAGAGAAAAGGACAGACAGAGGGAAACTTGAATTCTGGCCTCAAGCCTACTCATGCCTAGTTCCTTTAGCACAGCATCAATATCTTTTTTTTTTTTTTTTTTAATCTTTTGACCACAAGGCATGTGAGATCTTAGTTCCCTGACTGGGGATCGAACCCAAGCCCCCTGCATTGGCAGCATGGAATCTTAACCACTTGACCGCCAGGGAAGTCCCCACAGCATCAATATCTTCATGGAAGTATAGACCCTGCTATAGGAGCAGCCCGTAGGGAAAGTGAACTACTGCAGTTGTAGCAATAATCCGTTTGATTTTCTCCCCTGAACCAGCTTGGTAGGAGAGGAGCCCACTTTGCCTGCCATATCCCTGTGGCCTTTTCCACTGGCACCCCTTTGGGAATAGAGAGCCCCTGTGATTGGCAGTGAGGCTGATCCAGGTAGGATCCTAGAGGCTACTCCTGAGTCCCGTGCTTGGCACTGTGAGGGAGCAGGATAGCCAGGGACTGTACCCCTCCCGCATGTATGAGACAACTGCCCTGTTATCAGAGGTCAGCTCCTCAACTCACTGGGAACTGAGGAAACCGAATGAAGGTGACAGTAGATGATAGAGAAAACGTATGCCTTTTTTTTTTTTTTTTTTTTTGTGGTACGCGGGCCTCTCACTGTTGTGGCCTCTCCCGCTGTGGAGCACAGTTGTGGCACACGGGCTTCAGTAGTTGTGGCACACGGGCTTCAGTAGTTGTGGCACACGGGCTTCAGTAGTTGTGGCACACGGGCTTCAGTAGTTGTGGCACACGGGCTTCAGTAGTTGTGGCACACGGGCTTCAGTAGTTGTGGCACACGGGCTTCAGTAGTTGTGGCACACGGGCTTCAGTAGTTGTGGCACACGGGCTTCAGTAGTTGTGGCACACGGGCTTCAGTAGTTGTGGCGCACGGGCTTCAGTAGTTGTGGCACATGGGCTCTAGAGCACAGGCTCAGTACTTGTGGGGCATGGGCTTAGTTGCTCCGTAGCATGTGGCATCTTCCTGGGCCAGGGATCGAACCCATGTCCCCTGCATTGGCAGGCGGATTCTTAACCACTGTGCCACCAGTGAAGCCCACATATGCCTTTTATGAAGAAAGGATTTGCATTAACAAAAAACTCTGAGAAGTGGATTTCGACTAAAAATCAGTTCTGTGCTGTAATATACGTTTAAAAAGACGCTTCTGAACTAAATTACAGTTTAGCAATTGTGTCAGCAAACAAAACATCAAAGGAAACCAATAGGTCATGTTAGTCTCTTCTGAAGCAGCAATTAGAATCCCTTCATCAACAAATAATCATATTACAGCTCCCTGCTGCGAAGCCTCTAAATAGGAAAGGAGTGCAATCTGGGCAGGAGGAGATGATGTCTCCCTCATCCTTTCCAGTTGGCAACTGACCATCCCCGTGGAGGTTTTTCGTTTAGATGCTGGTGAAAACGTCTATTGAAACTCGGTGGGTTCACCACCCGGAGTTGCTGGCCCCCCTACTTGCCTTCATGTTCTGCATTTGCTACTTTGCATCTATAAAGCCCTTTCCAAATTCCTTTGGTTTCTGGATCATTCTTATCTGAAATCCATGTTCTTTTGTTTTTTTCCTCTGGCATAGGTCAGGGTTTCTTTTGCCCTGAGTCCTCTGAATGGGACAAAGCTTAAAATGAAAAAGAAGTGGTTTACTCGTGGTATTGTTTTCAGTTACACCTTATACAAAATGTTTGTCTGCCAGGGTGATTTCAGGCTTCAGTGCATTCATGGGAGCCTATAGTTAGTTAATTTTAAAGCTCTCACATCCTCTAAGAATTTCACACAGGCATTTTCAATAATATTTTAAGGATAACAGATGGGAATGAGGCAAGGGGAGAAAGCTGGCTCTTGGTTGGGTTGAAAAAGGCGAGGAGGATGCATATTTCACTCCAGACCTCTCTGGGACTTTATCAAAATCGTGAATATTTAGCGAATCCTAAGAAAGTCATAGACATTATTTAGCCTCTCCTTCTGCTTTAAAACTGTGAACATCCTAATTTCCCAACACAGTCAAATTTTAGAAACGAAGACATAAACAATTTTATGCTTACATATTGTTCAAAATAAAGAATGCCTTAGAATCCCCAGTTCATTAGGATTAATGAGAAAGCACAAAAACAAATACATACATTTAGCATGGGGGCACTGCAGACATTTACAAGGCTGGGATTAACGGCTAGATAAATGGAACAAAATTAAGAACACGTTCAGAAACTGTATTCTTCATTTTAGTGAAGAGCAGCTCACAGGCAGAGAGAGGTCGCTCCTGCACCTCAGCAGGGGCAGCCCCAACAGGAGAAGCCAGAGATCTTGCAGCTCTAGGGTACATTTTATTTTAATTAATTAATTAATTTATTTATTTATGGCTGCGTTGGGTCTTCGTTGCTGCGCACCGGCTTTCTCTAGCTGCAGCGAGCGGGGGCCACTCTTCGTTGCGGTGCACAGGTTTCTCATTGCGTTGGCTTCTCTTGCTGCGGAGCACGGGCTCCAGAGCGCAGGCTCAGTAGTTGTGGCGCACGGGCTTAGTTGCTCCGCGGCTTGTGGGATCTTCCCGGACCAGGGCTGGAACCCGTATCCCCTGCATTGGCAGGTGGATTCTTAACCACTGCGCCACCAGGGAAGTCTCTAGGGTACATTTTAATCTGAGACAAGTTGTCTAGATTATGTCAGTGGTCTGCATATAGGGGGTGATCATATGGCCCAGGTGCACAGGCATCTGTGTGATGAGAGTAGCCCAGAGCCCTGGGTACCACCTTCCAATGCCAGCCCCGCCCACTAATAGTCACGTGACCTCGGGCAAGCTAAGCTTCAAATTCCTGGAAAACGGGGTGGAGAAGCAGTTAGCTCATAGTGTTGCAGTGGTGATTAAATGAGATAATACGTGTAAAGTGTTTAACACTATGTCTGGTCCACCGTAAATGCTCAGGAAATGTAGCGCATTATAGTTTACAAAGCATTTCTAATATTATATATACGTATCCTTGCTTCACTTCTCAAAAAAGCCTGCGAGGTACAGGTACATTTTATTGTTGCCATTTTCTCAGTGAAGCACCTGAGGTTAGAGATTCTCAGACATTTTCCTATTCACACAGCAAGCAAGCAGCAGGGCAAGGACTCAGCCCATGTACTCAGCTCAACTCCAGTGCTCCTCCCTTACAATCCTCAACCCCCATCCACCCCCATCCACCCCCCATCCCCACCCTGCCTTTTAAGCACAAGGCAGGTGAACTACTCATTTTAGACCTTCTAAAGTCCCAGAGAATAGCAAAGCTCACAGTTTCCCTCAATGAGATCTAGCATAATGGGTAAAGCATGGGCTTTTGAGGCAAACAAACCTGGGTTCAAACCCTAGCTCCACCACTTCCAGGTTTTGCCGCCCCACCTCTCTGTCCCTATCTCTTCCTTCATGATGTGGCACCAACTTCCCCTTACATCACTGTAGGCACTTTGAAGGAATGTTATCCTCAAGGCTCTGTCCAGTATGGTCGCTTATTAGCCATTAGCTACAAAGTTTAATTATTCAGTAGAAATGTATTTAGTGTTCCATGGGCTATTTCATTCTTAAGAATTGGTGTGATCGGTGATATAAGATAATCATATTTGTAAAAGAATGCATTGTTTCAGCTTAAAATACACTTTGGCAAGGGAAGAATGTGTATATTTAATAAAGTATTTGGAGGAGCTCTGTTTGGATGGCAACACCACCCAGTTGATTCAGTACCAAGTTGCTAGGCTGTTCTTTGGTGTCATGGACTGAGCCACACGGTGCTGAGATTCTCAACGTGATTGTCATGTAGACCATAGTTCTGCCAACTGTTTACTGACACCTAACATTTTTATTCACTGTCTAAACAAATCCCTCCAGTTTGATGTTTAAGCTTGTGATGATCAGACTTATCTTTTTTTAGTTCCCCGAATAGCAGTTGCTTCAATAAAAGAAATTTATTTCTCTCTCTCGTACAGTCCAAGCTCACATGGCTACTCAGACATTCCCAGGGCGCCAAGCTCCTTCGATATCATTGTTCCAACTCTCCCAGGTTGTTTGCTCTGGTTTCACGGTCTGAGACAACTCTCCACCAGCATCTTAGCCGGCAGGAAGGGGAATGTATCACACTGTTTTGAGCAGCACTTCTAATCCTCTCAGCCCCACCTAACCACTCCTGGCTACCCACAGCTGTGCAGCCTTTGTTATTTTGCACAACTGCATCCAGGCAATGCCTCATCTTAGTCCCTACTCTAGGTTTTCCACTTTCTGTTCTGGGGCTTCTCGGACAGTACAGGAAGTGCAACCTAGCGGTGTAGGAGAATTTACAGCTTGACCAATGGCAGTTGGTTGTCAGTTGGTGTTTCCCCCTTTGTGTCTCCCCATCAGAAGGTCCTGTGGACTGAGAGCCATTCACCTATGATAGTGGCCAACACAGTAACGCGTTCTTGCCTGGGCTCTCCCTGCTTTCTCCTCACACTCGTCCTTGTCACCTCATTCCTGCTCGTCACTTCCCAAACAAACCTGCAGTTGAGCTTTACCTTCAGATTCTACTCTCAGGGGAACCTAGGCGGAGAGAGGGGAGCACGCTGTCCTATGAACAGGAAGTTGCCCCCATCCCTTCTGTTCACACTCCATAGGCCACATGTAGCTGCAAGGGAGGCTGAGAAATGACTTCTTTATTCTGAGCGGCCAGGCTCCCACTTAAAAAATGCATTAGAATGGATGACACCTCTGCACATGCTTCATATGGATACTTCTCTTAGTTAGACAAATTTGAATTTGCACAATACATCGTGGATAGACCAGAGAGGTGGGACCTGAGTTTTTTGTCCAAGCTCTTCCACCCATTTTCTGTGTTAACTTAAGCAAGTTGCTTAAGTCTTCCGGGCCTAAATTTCCTCATTTGTAAAATGGTGATAGTAATAACTCTTTTCTCTGGGTAGTGGTGAGAAAAATGAGATTGCAGATGCGAAAGTGCTTTAAAACAGATAAAAGATGATGAGATAGAGGTTAGATTTGGTTACGGCCTAAATGTAAACAATAAACCAGGGCTTCCCTGGTGGCGCAGTGGTTGAGAGTCCGCCTGCCGATGCAGCGGACTCAGGTTCGTGCCCCGGTCCGGGAAGGTCCCACATGCCGCGGAGGGGCTGGTCCCGTGAGCCATGGCCTCTGAGCCTGCGCATCCGGAGCCTATGCTCCACAACGGGAGAGGCCACAGCAGTGAGAGGCCTGCGTACCGCAAAAAAAAAAAAACAAAACAAAACAATTAAACAGCGGCAGAATGTCCCATTTCATTCTGTCATTAGATTGCCAGACAGATATACCTACAGCGCAGGATCCAATTCACCCCAGAGGTGGGTGAGATTGCCCAGCCCACCATCCCGGGAAACAGTGATCAGCATGAGATGAACATTCGCTGCTTAAAAGGTTGCCCTAAAGTGGGTTTTTGGAGATACTCTCTCTTAATGTCCTTCTCTTCCAAAAGATTATCTGCCTCTGGAATTTATCCTTTCAAAATAATCATAAAGAGAAGAAAGCAGAAAAATGTTTCTCATGATATTTGTTACGTGAGCCTAAGGGACAAAACTGCATTCCCTCTTCTCCATCAATAACCTACAATTTCAAACATTAAGAATTCCTCTGGACTATTTTAAGGAGCAAATTTATTAGTTCTATAGCATCTTGTAATCCTGAGGTGTTTAGGAAAACTGCATTCTTTGGATTCTGAAACCCTGGCTGTTTCCCCGAGCTACTTCAAACAATGCAGCTTTTGCTGATGGGGCACTCCGTGGGCCAGCAGTGTTGTTGAATTGTAAGTAAATAATCGTGAAACAAATCCGTGGTTGACACGCTGTCATATTATGTTTACTGCTTCAGAGGAGGGATTAATTCTGAGGATATTGAAAAATTCCATTGCTGGTTGGGGGAAGTGACAATTGGGATCACCCATAAATTAAAGAGACTGCCCTCTGTACCACAGATATGGTCCAAAACATTGAACATGCACTAAAATGTCATATGCGAAATAGAACAGCACTGGATAAAAATATGTTACGTCACTAAATGAAAACAGATACTGTAGAAATGACAGAAGATTAAATTGCCAAGTCCGGCTAGAGCCAGCGCTGTTCTTCTCCCAGGAGTAATAAACATGGGAGTTCTAAAGTGGAGCAGAAAAACGAACTTCAGTTCAAGTGCATCCTGCTTTGGTTTAGCATAGATTTCATGATGTAATATAGGTCGCCTTTTTTTGTTGTTGTTGGAATGGCTTAATATTTAATGAGCCAGATACCTCTTTTCTTGTAAGAAGGGCATTACATTGTAACTTTCTAAAAACCGGTACTTGCTCTGCCTTCTCCCCCATGCCTGGCTCTCTTGGGGGTTGGCCTGGCTTTGCAGATGCGGGTGTGGGTGAGGGATGCCGTTTAATGTGACATAGGCCTAAAGGGTGAGGAAGGCAACCACCATGGTCCTTTATCTCAGCAGAAACCTCGCTAGGCTAACTCCATCTAAATCCCAGCAATGTGCAATTACAGAAAATCAGGAACACTAGGATTAAACTACAACATCCCCTTGGGCGCATAATAACCTTCCTCTGATACCGTCTACAGTCTCTTAAATAGTGAACGTGTGCTTTTCGGAAACGATTTCTCTAGGTATAACCATGACCATAGAGACACGAGAAAAGAGTTCTTCCACAATTGTGGAATACTCACTAAGGGCCACTTCCGCAGGGTGGAAGGACTCAGAATCGCTGCAAATAGTCGTAGCTCTCCGCCTGCAGTCAGGGAGTGCCTCTTACAGAAGGCCCCACTGGAGCCCACTCTGGCGGGGTAGTTGTGAATTGTCCGGGAGCAGAAGACTTTCAGGTAGAGGGAACAACACACACAAAGGAGTAGAAGCAAGAAAGTGAACAGCAAGTCCAGAGCCACAGGTGGCCTTCCTGGTGGAGTACTTGATGTGTATGCGTGTGAATAGGAGGGTGAGGCTGGCCAGGGATGGAGGTCTGTGGGGCACCCATGCGTGGAAGGCATGGGGGTGGCAGGTACCAGCCACAGAAATCCTGGGAATGAGAGTCGGAGTTGTGGAACGGGATGGTCTGGGGGAGATCCGGGTGTCCCTGTCGTAGACCACCCCCGGCAGGCGGCTGCTGGCGGGTGCAGCACAGCAGGACAACCATAGCGCTTCATCTGCTTGTGCGCTTTTTGTGGCCGGCCCACAGGCCCAGGTCCACTGCAAGACCATGAAGGTCATCATCATCAGCAGCAGCAGCAGGAGAGGGGACAGCCTCTCACACAGCTCGTAGGATCTTCCATGGCCCCCTTCAAGGTCTCACTTCCGCCCACAATACCCTGCCTGCCTGGCTTGACCTTCATGCCTGCACATTGGATGTGTTCTAGCCAACTAGACTCTTCCCCATGAGTAAAAAACTGGCAAGTCCCCATTAAATTTGTTCCCCTTCCTTTTTTTTTTTTTAATTTTAAAAATATTTATTTATTTATTTATCTTTGGCTCTGTTGGGTCTTCGTTGCTGCACGTGGGCTTTCTCTAGTTGCAGTGAGCAGGCTTCTCACTTTGGTGGCTCCTCTTGTTGTGGAGCACAGGCTCTAGGAGCACGGGCTTCAGTAGCTGTGGCATGTGGGCTCAGTAGTTGTGGCTCGCAGGCTCAGTAGTTGTGGCGCCTGGGCTTAGCTGCTCCGCGGCATGGGGGATCTTCCTGGATGAGGGATCGAACCCATGTCCCCTGCATCGGCAGGCGGATTCTTAACCACTGGGCCACCAGGGAAGCCCTCCTCTTCCTTTCTAATCTACTCTATGTTTTATTCTTTATATCAAGGAATGCTTACTGTTCAGTTAATCAGTAAACGCCCTCACTGTTTCAGTTCTCTTGTGAGAGATTTCTCCTCCTCCACGCCCTCCGCCTCCTCCTCTTTCTCTGGCACACACAATAGAAGGGAGAATAGTATAAATGAACCCCCATTAGCCTATCACCCAGATTCAACACTTAACCCACTCATGGGCATAACCGTTTCATCACTACCCCCATCCATAGGTCATTCTGAAGCTAGTTCCAGACATTTCATCTATAAATAATTCAGTATAAACTAAGAAAGAGTCGATTCCTGTGACAATCTGATGTCCCCATCCCAGCTCCCTGGCCATATTTAAAATTATGATTTTTCTGTTCGTTGCCATCAGAGTGTTTGTTCTCAGTGAGCAATTTATTGTAAGGCTATTTACCACTTGAAAAAAGCATTATCTATGCTAAATGTTTATGTCACATATAACATTAGAACTAAAAATATTAGAATAATATTAGAACAAACACCCATGTGACCATGATTGAGCTAAAGAAAGAGAAAGAACATTACCAGTGTTTTTTTTTAACGTCTTTTTTTAAACGTTATTATTTTTTTAACATCTTTATTGGAGTATAATTGCTTTACAGTGGTGTTAGTTTCTGCTTTATAACAAAGTTAATCAGCTATACATATACATATATCCCCATATCTCCTCCCTCTTGTGTCTCTCTCCCACTCTCCCTATCCCACCCCTCTAGGTGGTCACAAAGCACCCAGCTGATCTCCCTGTGCTATGCGGGTGCTTCCCACTAGCTATCTATTTTACATTCGTTAGTGTATATATGTCTGTGCCACTCTCTCACTTCGTCCCAGCTTACCCTTCCCCCTCCCTGTGTCCTCAAGTCCATTCTCTAGTAGATCTGCGTCTTTATTCCCGTCTTGCCCCTAGGTTCTTCAGAATCATTTTTTTTTATTCCATATATATGTGTTAGCATACGGTATTTGTTTTTCTCTTTCT
>NC_041232.1:34889963-34899752 GCF_002837175.3 Physeter macrocephalus
GTGGTACATGACTCTTTTTGAATTATGGTTTTCTCAGGGTATATGCCCAGTAGTGGGATTGCTGGGTCATATGGTAGTTCTATTTTTAGTTTTTTGAGGACTCTCCATACTATTCTCCATAGGGGCCATATCAATTTACATTCCCACTAACAGTGCAAGAGGGTTCCCTTTTCTCCACATCCTCTCCAGCATTTATTGTTTGTAGATTTTTTGATGGTGGCCATTCTGACTGGTTTGAGGTGATACCTCATTGTAGTTTTGATTTGTATTTCTCTAATGATTAGTGATGTTGAGCATCCTTTCATGTGTTTGTTAGCAATCTGTATATCTTCTTTGGAGAAATGTCTGTTTAGGTCTTCTGCCCATTTTTGGATTGGGTTGTTTTTTTGACAGTGAGCTGCATGAGCTGCCTGTAAATTTTGGAGATGAACCCTTTGTCAGTTGCTTCATTTGCAAATATTTTCTCCCATTCTGAGGGTTGTCTTTTCATCCTGTTTATGGTTTCCTTTGCTGTGCAAAAGCTTTGAAGTTTCATTAGGTCCCATTTATTTATTGTTGGTTTTATTTCCATTTCTCTAGGAGTTGGGTCAAAAAGGATCTTTCTGTGATTTATGTCATTGAGTGTTCTGCCTATGTTTTCCTCTAAGAGTTTTATAGTGTCTGGCCTTACTGGAGTATAGTCTGAAGTCCAGGAGCCTGATTCCTCCAGTTCCGTTTTTCTTTCTCAAGATTGCTTTGGCTATTTGGGGTCTTTTGTGTTTCCATACAAATTGTGAAATTTTTTGTCCTAGTTCTGTGAAAAATGCCATTGGTAATTTGATAGGGATTGCATTGTATCTGTAGATTGCTTTGGGTAGTATAGTCATTTTCACAATGTTGAGTCTTCCAATCCAAGAACATTTTAGCAGTGTTTTTGAAACACGTTGTTTTCTTTCCCTTTTTGTCTCCTCTAGTCACCCTCCATCCTAAAATTTGGGCTAATCATAGCTCAGTGAGTGTGTGTGTGTGTGTGTGTGTGTGTATTCACCATATGTAAATTTGGACCTCTAAACAGTATATTGTTGCGTTTTGCCTATTGTGAGGTTTTCATATAAATACGATTACACTGAAGTATTCTTCTGTGACTTCTTTCCACTCCAACATTATATTTTTGATATTCATCCATGTTAATGCATGTCTAGCTGTCAACCATTCATTTTCACTGCATTATAGTATTTCATGATAGAGTCTACTGCAAATTATTTATGCATTGTATTGTTGATTGACATTTGGGCTGTTCTTAGTGTTTTTCCTCCCAGAAAGCCTCCTAAGAATATTATTGTACTGGTCTTCAGGGCATATGCTCAAGAATTTCTCCAGAGTGGACTTGCTTATGTATGCAAATTCATCTTTACTAGGTGATGCAAAATTGTTTACTAAAATAGCATATCATTTTACATTCCTACTATCTCTTGTACACCAACATCTCACCAACACTTGGTCTTGCCAGACTTTTGAATTTTTGTCCTTTGGTCCGTTTAATCTTTTTCCTCGATTAGTAATGAGAGTAAGCATCTTTTCATATGTTTATGGGCCCTTTGTATTTTCTTGTCTATGAATGTCTGTGTTTTCACTTTCTTGGTGTCTTTTCCTTGATGATTCATAGGAGTTCTTTACATATTTTGAATACTAAAACTTTGTTGGCACGTGGAATATCTGCAAAGAAGGCTGCCAGCAATTTCTCCCATTCTTGTAGGCACATGCCCCCTTCATCAGGAGCTGGGATCTGTATCTCCCCCTCTTGGTTCTGAGCTGACCCTGTGTCTTGCTTTGAACAATAGAATGGAGCACAAGTGATACTGTGTGACCCCAAGGCCTCAGCCTAGAGGCCTTACAGCTTCCATTCCACCCTCTTGGAAGCCAGCTGCCTTGTGAAAAGTTCCAGCTCTCCTGCTGGTGAGAGCGGCCATGTGGAGAGAGAGGTTCTTCAGGATGAGAGACCATGCAGGGGGAAAGGGAGGACCAGGCACCCCCTAACCTTTCCAGCCACCTCAGCTCATATGGTGTACATATGTGTGAAGCTGTCTTGGAAGTTCTAGCTCCAGCCAAGCTCCCAGCTGGATGCATGTGTGACCTCAGCTGATGCCTCTGGAAGCAGAAGAACTGGCCATCTGAGCTCAGCCTGAATTCCTGACCCACAGAATCATGGGCAATAAAATAATTGTTTCCAGCCAGCAAGTTTTGGAATAGTTTGTTATACCATAGATAATAGAAACAATTTATTGTATATGTTTCTAAAAGTCTTCTCCCAATGTCTGGCTTTTTTACTCTATGTTATCTGTTCACTGTCAAAAGTTCTAACTTATATTATAGTTGAATTTTCCAGGATTTTCTTTTATGGTTAGTGCTTTTAATATGTTATTTGAGAGATCTGTTTCTACTTTAATTTAGTGTATTTTCTACTAAAAGTTTCAAAGTTTTATCTTTCACATTTAAGTTTCTTAATCTATCTTGAATGGGGTCCATTTTCCTTTTTTTCCATTTGGAAAACTGTTTCAGCATCATAGTTTGAATGGTTGTATCAGTTTCCCAAGTGAGCTGGGTCTGTGGCTTAATTCTGTTTGTCTGTTGCTACACCTGAATCTCTCACTGTTTAAATTACTTCAATTTTACAATAAGTCTTAATCTCTGGTAGGGCAAATCCCTTTTATCTTTCATGAATGTTTTGGCTATATTCTTGACTGTTTGGACTTCCTTATAAATTTTAGTTATCATCTTGTTGAATACCATAATGAATTCTCTTTGGGATTTTGATTGGATTTGCATTGACTCCATCAATCTTTTTGGGGGGGGGGGCGGATTTATGTCCTAAATATTGTGTGTTTAAATCTATAAACACCTCTCTCTTCATTTTTAAGAAAGTTTTATTTAATATCTTTTTTTAAAAGTTGTATGATTTTCTACATATGCCTTGCACATCTCTTGTTGGACTTGTTCCTAGGTAGTTTATATTTCTTGTTGCTAGTTTTAATGGTATTTTTTTCTTTTATTTGAATATTCTAACTGGCAGTAGCTGATGAAGAGAAATCCAGTTGGCTAGGTATATTGATTTAGTATTTTGGGAATCTTGCTAATCTTATTTTAATTCTAATAATGTGTAAATTTCTTTGGATCTTCCATGTACTACTATATCATCTCTGAATAGCAGTTTTGTTTTCCCTTTTCCAATCCCTATAATTAAAAAAAAAAATCTAATCTGGACTTCCCTGGTAGCACAGTGGTTAAGAATCCACCTGCCAAAGCAGGGCACATGGGTTCGATCCCTGGTCTGGGAAGATCTCACATGCCGTGGAGCAACTAAGCCTGTGCACCACAACTACTGAGCCTGTGCTCTAGAGCCCATGAGCCACAACTACTGAACCTGCATGCCACAACTACTGAAGCCTGCGCACCACAGAGCCCACGTGCTGCAACTACTGAGCCCACGAGCTGCAACTACTGAGCCCACGAGCTGCAACTACTGAAGCCTGTGCACCTAGAGCCCGTGCTCTGTAACAAGAGAAGCCACTGCAATGAGAATCCCACACACCACAACAAAGAGTAGCTCCCTGCTTGCCACAACTAGAGAAAGCCCATGCACGGCAATGAAGACCCAACACAGCCAAAATAAATAAATTAATTAAATTAAATTTTTAAAAATCTAATCTGTTGCAAGGATCTTCAAGTGCTACATGAAAATCCTTCTTTTTCATGATTCTAAAAGGTTTACTTTTTAAGTTTCATGACTGATTATAATGTTTCCTGTGTGTGTGTGTGTGTGTGTGTGTGTGTGTGTGTGTGTGTGTGTGTGTACTATAATCAGATTAAAGATATTCTCTTCTCCTTCTAGTTGGTTAGGTGTTTGTTTTATAATTCTGAATGGTAACTGGATTTTATTATTTTCCTGCATGTTCTAAGAATATGTTTTCCTCTTTTAAACTGTTATATTACTTGATTTTTTAATATTGAGCCCATCGTACATGATTAGAATAAATCTAACTTGGTCATATTATATTTTTCATACATTATTGGCTACAGTTTGTAATATTTTGTTTAAGATATTTGCATCTATGTTCCTGAGTGAGATTAGCCAATGCTTTTTTTCTCCTATTGTCCTGGTCAACTTTGGGTATTAAGGTTAAGCTAGCATCATAATATAAATTTGGGATTAATTTCTCTTTTTCTATAATCTGAAAACATTGTAAAGCTTGGAACTTTTAAATCCTCGAATGTTTGGTAGACCTCAACAGTAAAACAATACATCTGGTATTTTCTTTGAGGAAACATTTTTAATTACTTCAATTCCTTTTATGAATTCAATTTCCTTAATGATTTCTTTTATGGCTCAATTTCTTTAATGTATATAAATATTATGATTTTGATCATTTAAATTTTTGTAGTAATTTGTGTATTTCACTTACAATTTTGAAATTATTGGCACAAAGTTGTACATAGTATTTATTACACAGTGTTTTAAATCTCTTCTGCTACTATTCCTAACATTATTTATGAATGCCTTATCTTTTCTATTCCTAACATTATTTATGAATGCTTTATCTTTTTTCTTGGCCAGTCTTGCCAGAGATTTGGCAATTTTATTAGTCTTTTCAAATAACCAAGTATTGACTTTGTTGATCCTCTTTAGTATAGTGTTTTCCCCCATGAATTTCTTCTATCTTTATTATTTTCTTCCTTCCACTTTCTTTTTATTCTCCTGCTACTCTTTTTAACTTCTTAAGCAGCATGCTTAGTTCACAAATTTTCAGGCTTTATTCTTTTTTTTTTTGGCTGCGTTGGGTCCTTGTTGCTGTATGCAGGCTTTCTTTTAGTTGCGGTGCGCAGGCTTCTCATTGTGGTGGCTTCTCTTGTTGCAGAGCACGGGCTCTAGGTGCGTGGGCTTCAGTGGTTGTGGCACATGGGCTCAGTAGTTGTGGCTCAAGGGCTCTAGAGCACAGGCTCAGTAGTTGTGGCACTCGGACTTAGTTGCTCCACGGCATGTGGGATCTTCCCAGACCAGGGCTCGAACCCATGTCCCCTGCACTGGCAGGCGGATTCTTAACCACTACACCTCCAGGGAAGCCCCCAGACTTTATTCTTTACTGCTGTATGCATTTAAGGCTATAACATTTTTCTATTCCCCTTTAGAATATTTCAATGTTTAATAATTAGAAATAATCAATATTAGATATTTAAAACTTTTATTAATGTTAAGCAATCTTTGCTGTCACTTTGTTGAAATAGTTAATACACTTCATCATATTTTAAAATTTTTGTTTAATAGCTTATGATACAACTACTTGAAAGTAGTTGTACTGGTTCTAAGTTCAGTTTATTTCTATACTTGATTTTAATGACTATCTTAGCTGAAAAAGATAACTCACAAAATATATATAAATACCAAAATGAAAAATATGCATCATTGGGTGCACTTACAGATGATGGTATCTATTTTTTTAAGTTCCAGGCACAAATTATGCAAAGTTTTTCTTAATATGTGGTTAGGAAATTTCCATCTATGCTGATCTGCTGATCTGAGGATGTTGTTTTATCTATATTTGACAAGTGGTTCAAAAACCACTGACGTTCTTCATCTGGAAGAGTTAAAAAAATAATCTTTTCCCAAGTCTAAGCAGGCAGATAAAAGAATTCTGAGACCTGAAACACATCTTTTAGGCAAGAAAGTTACATAATCATGGAAAGATTTCTAAACATACTGTGTAGAAGCTATCTTTTCTCCAGTTTTTTATCTTGGACATAAAACATTTTACTAAGTTTTAGTTCAGCTGAAGCCTCCTACTGCCTTGTGGGTATTTCGCTACATTTCAACTTTTTTTTTTTTTGAGGTAAGGAATACAACTTTTTTCGGAAAGCCGGCAGGCCAAGAATATGGCAGACTAGTGTCTCTGACGTTTCATCGTTTTTTAAAAATTTTATTTAGTTTTATTTTTGGTTGTGTTGGGTCTTCATTGCTGCACACTGACTTTCTCTAGTTGTGGTGAGTGGGGGCTACTCTTCGTTGCAGTGCACGGGCTTCTCATTGCGGTGGCTTCTCTTGTGGAGCACGGGCTCTAAGCACGTGGGCTCAGCAGTTGTGGCTCATAGACTCTAGAGCGCAGGCTCAGTAGTTGTGGCGCACAGGCTTAGTTGCTCTGCGGCATGTGGGATCTTCCTGGACCAGGGCTCGAACCCGTGTCCCTTGCACTGGCAGGCAGATTCCTAACCACCTCGCCACCAGGGAAGCCTGACATTTCCCCTTTGTTTTGACCCAGGTGACCTCAGCATTCACTTACACCCCTAGATAACTGAGTGTTTCATGGTCATTGCCATACAGGGCATATGCAGTAGGCTCTCAATAGGTAATGGATGGGCGAATGTATGAATGAATGAATGACCTGTGTTTGACTTCCTCCGTAGACCTTGATTTGATGGGAGGGACCACTTCTTATTCATTTCTGTATCCCAAGTATGTAGCATAATGCCTGTGTGCATAGTAGGTGCTAAATATTTTCAGGAAGAAAGGAAGAAAGAAACAGAAAGGACAGAAAGGAGAAAAGGAGAGAGAGAATAATTGTGTATGTTCTTGTCTGGATGTCTTAGTTAAAAGGAATGCTTGGTAGATTTGGCCAGTTCAACGTTGACCTTATTTAACGACTTTCCATGATTATTTTTCATGAGAGCAGTCAAAAAAGATTCTCAGGATGGTGATTACCTCTCTCTATGTGAAAATGTTTTCCCAAGGGCCAGAGGAACGAGTGAATTCTATTTTCAGAGAGTCTCAAGGCTACCTTTCATTGCCTCTGGATTGGAAAATATTCCTTTGTCTTTCATATTATTCTTTCACTGTCTTTTAAAAGATAACAAGCCAGCAGAGGTTTGTGGCTGGATGACGCTCCTCTGCCTCTGCCGTGGAAGTTCCTGGAGGGTTCAGATATTGTAATACTCAGAGTTAGAAGGGAAAGTGAATAAAGCCTAGTGAACAAATGGCTGCAAACATTCAGCACAGCATGTTTACATGCAGGATGCACACTCTCACGAGGATACTTCACCTCATGCCAGGTTGTTTAATCAACGCCTCTGACCAAGTTACATGGTTACCTGCAGTGAGATTCTCATAATACTTTTAGAAACCAACCCACCGTGAGCTCTCGCTGTGAAGGTATTTAAATAATTAAAAACATTCCTCTATCAAAGGAGTCTCCTTCTGACAGTGGAATCCATAACTTCTGTAGCTTTTCTTTTCAAAACACTTAGATGAAAGAGGTGGTTGTGTTTTGTGCGGCCCCAACAATTAAAAAAAAAAAATGAGGCCCAACTTTGTTCAAAACCTTATGTGATGAGAATCTTAATAATCATAGTTTGGGGCACTCAGCTTCTTATTGGGATAAGATGTAAAGTCTTTCTCAAGGAGGAATGAATGGTATAACTGGGCTACAAAAGATGTTTGTATTTTTTTGTTTAGATCTTGATGAGCTGCTTTTGTTTACACAGGAAGTCACTGGACAGGAAATCTCCGCAGTAGGTTCCAGGCTCAAATCTCTGAAGATCAGTGAGACGGGAAACAGAAGTGCCTGAATGCCCGCACACACAAGCATCACGTCTTACTCATCGTGGAGGAAATACAAACAGCCTCAAGAAAGGCCCTGAGATTTAAGACAGAACACATCTGGAGGGGGAGGTCAGGAGTAGGATGTGACGATGTCCCAGTGAGGGAAATACCACCCTCTGAGCATTTTTTTAAAAATGACAACCATTACAACAGCAATAGTTTCCAAGATTGAAGCTACTGAAATTCACCCAGACAGGTCCAGATGGTCTGAAGCCCTCTCAGAATAAAAGGGCCCTGCCGTGGAGCTTAGAGACATTACTGATGAAATTAACATGCCTCTGGAGCTATCAGAAGAAGCAGGCACCATCTCTGTCACGTTTTGTCCCTGAATTGTCACCCACAGTGAAAACTGAATGGTACGGAGAAGACGGCGTGTTGTCATGGCAACAGAAAGATATGGTCATCTGGGAACCTGGAAATGGAAGCTTCCGTCTATCACACCGGGGAATTCTGATGTGTGTAGCAGGTGATTCCTGCCACAGAGCAGACTTGGATCCCACCAGATGAAAAGCTAACTCTTTGCAGGCGAATCCTCATTCTCCAGGCAAACTTACAAGAAAAGGCGGGCCCTGGCCTGCGGGCCAACTATGACACTCTCCATGGCACACATCGGCTATCATAATTGAGAGATGTGTTCCCGGTTCATAAATCATTTTTCTGAAGTTTGGTTAGTGTAGACAGTCATTTCCCAGATTCCAACACCCCCGAATGAACTGATTACAGCAAGGTTTTCAACAAAAAGTAAAATATGAGGCCCAGCCTCCAGGCCTCTGTGACCTCATGACCTCAGCTGCTCAAAAGGCCCCAACTGACCAGAAGGAGTGCAGGGCACAGCTGTGACTCCAGATACCCTGAGAGCCCAGGAGAAAACCAAGGGGGCATATTTTAAAGTCAGCTAGGTTTCTTCAGTTTGTAAAAATTCTCCACTTTGTGCCTTTTCTGAGCTTTGATTTCAGCTTTCAGTGTTAGTACCCTGGACGCCCCATCTTCTTTTAGTCTGATTTCCTGCTCACCTTTATGGAGCACCTCCTGTTTATAAAGCCTTTCATATTCATGGTCTCATTTGGCCAACATAAACACCCTGGGGTGTAGGTGCTGTCATTATTCCGATTTCATGGATGAGAAAAATGAGGCTCAGAGAAGTGAAGTCACCTGCACACGCTCTCTCAGCTTGTAGGCAGTGGAGCCAGAAGCTGAACCTGGATGTTCTGGTCTGATTTCTGTTTTGATGTGTTGGTTATACCCTTAAACCACTGATAGACACACTTTTGTTTTTTCCGCCTTTTTTTTTTTTATTTTTTGGCCGCACCACGTGGCTTGTGGGATCTTAGTTCCCTAACCAGGGCTTGAACCCCGGCCAAGGCAGTGAAAGCGCCAAGTCCTAACCACTGGGAAACCAGGGAATTCCTAGACACACTTTTTTTTTTTTTTTTTGGTGGTACGCGGGTCTCTCACTGTTGTGGCCTCTCCCGTTGCGGAGCACAGGCTCCGGACGCGCAGGCTTAGCGGCCATGGCTCACGGGCCCAGCCGCTCCGCGGCATGTGGGATCTTCCCGAACCGGGGCACGAACCCCTGTCCCCTGCATCGGCAGGCGGACTCTCAACCACTGCGCCACCAGGGAAGCCCGACACACTTTTTTAAGCCTCATATTCCTGTGAAAATATTTGAGTGTGTACTCTAAACATATGTATGTCGACTTATCTACAAATTGTAAAATGTATGACAGGGACTCCCCTGGTGGCACAGTGGTTAAGGATCTGCCTGCCAATGCAGGGGACACTGGTTTGAGCCCTGGTCCTGGAAGATCCCACATGCCGTGGAGCAACTAAGCTCATGTGCCACAACTACTGAGCCTGCACTCTAGAGCCTGCAAGCTGCAACTACTGAGCCCACGTGCTGCAGCTGCTGAAGCCTGCGCACCTAGAGCCCGTGCTCTGCAACAAGAGAAGCCACTGCAATGAGAAGCCCACACACCACAATGAAGAGTAGAGCCCACTTGCTGCAACTAGAGAAAGCCCGTGCGCAGCAACAAAGACCCAACATAGCCAAAAAAAAAAAAAAAAAAAAAAATTGGGGCTTCCCTGGTGGCGCAGTGGTTGAGAGTCCGCCTGCCGATGCAGGAGACACGGGTTCGTGCCCTGGTCCGGGAAGATCCCACATGCCG
>NC_041232.1:34900679-34903476 GCF_002837175.3 Physeter macrocephalus
ACGGGAGAGGCCACAGCAGTGAGAGGCCCGCATACGGAAAAAAAAAAAAAAAAAAAAAGTATGACAATGTTAATATACTAAGTACATTATAGAAAATACAAAAAAAGTCATGAAAAGGTAAAAAAATAAAGTAAATTCTGTTTAAAAAATAATTCATTTAGGTTATTAATTAAGCAAAAACAAATTTTGCTCTAACTACAATTATTAATGTTAATTTTTAGGAAGATACTGTGATGGTCAAAGCTGTAGTATTTATGACAATTTTGGTTGACTACTTTGTGATGTAGTGCTTTTCAAGTTTAGCCCTCAATTTAATGTATTTTTGTTCTTTTTAAAAAATAAACTTTTTATTTTGGAATAATTTTAGATTTGTAAAAAGTTGCTTAGGTAGTAGAGAGTTGTGTACCTTTCACCCAGTTCCCCCCATTGTTAACATCTTACATTACTGTGGTTTATTTGTCAAAACTTAGAGGCTGACATTGGTGCATTATTGTTAACCAAACTCCAGACGGATTTGGATTTCATGAGTTTTGCCATTAATGTCCTCTTTCTGCTCCAGGATCCAATCCAAGGTCTCCCTTTATGTTTTGTTGTCATGTCTCCCAGTCTCCTCTGGTCTGTGACAGCTTCTCAGACTTTGTTTTTCCTGACCTTGACAGTCTTGAGAACTATTAACCACGTACCCTGCAGAATGCCTCTCAATCTGTGCTTGTCTGACGTGTTTCTCATGGTTAGACTGGGGTGATGTTTTTTGGAATGAATAACCCAGAGGTAAAGTGCCCTTCTCGTTATATCATGTCAGGAGGACATGAGAGTTATATAACATCACAGGGGATGTTAGCCATCACTTGGTTAAGACAGTGTTTGCCAAGTTTCTCTACCGTAGTTACTATTTTTCCTTTTTCCCACCTATTTTTTGGAAGTGTGTCTAACTTATCCTCATGGCAGGGGACATGATGGTTGGAATTCAGCTCTACCTCCTGGGTAGATGGGTTGTATCTACATACGTTGTTTGGGATTCTTCTGTGAGCTTTGTCTCTTCTCATCCCATTTATTGATTTATTCAATCATTTATTTCTATCAGCATTGACTCATGGATATTTATTTTATAGATTGGGTTATAATCCAATACTATGCTATCTATTTTTTTGCTCAATTTTTCCAGCTTTGGCCATTGGGAGTTCTTTTAGGCTGGTTCTTCTATCCTTTTGACATGCCAACCCACTTTCTTTTTTTTGGAGGCAATTCCTCACTTGCTGCTACTACACAGTGCGCCAGGTTCATCTTGTATTTTCCCTGCCCAGCCCTGGAATTAGTCATTTCTCTGAGGAGTCCTGGTGCCTTTTATTGGAAAATGGTATTTAGAAACCATTGTCTGTTCATTGCTTTTGGGGTGTCATTACTTCTAGGCCCATTTAGCAGACAGAACTAGAGCACACACACAGAGATACGTACACTAACTCACATTTCCATGCATGATAATTGGTTTTTAACAGACAACACAGAAAAAATAGCCCTAAAGTAGAACTGTATCATTGAATTTTCTAAAACATGATACTAATTTTCAATTATATCAACCCATTATACAAAGCTTTTTGTTCAAATCCATTTAGCAAACCTAACTATTTCCTGACGTTAAATCAGTTGGTTCCTGCAATTTAAAGTGTTGCATTTCTGTATGTGCATTTGAAAATGGATTAAAAACCCACTGAAACTCTTAAAAAGAAGCTACAAATTCTCTTTCCAAGTTTTTAAAAAGTGCAGATATCAGAGTTTTATAGGTGACACATATACTACTTTTGGAAACAGAAGTCCATAATCATGGAAATATTTCCAGAAATCCAGTTTCACAATGCTTTTTTTCATAGCACAAATTGCATTTAGACAATATTTACTTTCTCATTCATTGTGAACGTATCACCTTTATGATGAAGTGACAGAGTAAAAGAGTTTATTTTAATTTATTTATCTATTTCTTTATTGTGGTAAAACATATATAGCATAAAATTACCATTTTAATCATTTTAAAGTGTACAGTTCAGGGGGAATGTTCATATTGTTGTACAACCATCATGACCTGCCATCTCTAGAACATTTCATCTTGCAAACCTGAAAATCTTTACTCATTAAACAGTAAGTCCCCATTTCCCTCTCCCTCCAGCCCCCAGCAACTATTCTCTTTCCTGTCTCTATGAATTTGGTTACTCTAAGTACCTTATATAAATGGAATCATACAATATTTGTCCTTTTGTAACTGGCTTAGTTCATTTAGTCAATTTCCTTCTTTTTTAAGGCTGAGTAATATTCTGTTATATGTATGTATCACATTTTGTTTATCCATTCTTCTGTCTATGGACATTTGGGCTGTTTCCACTGTTTGGCTATTGTGAATAATGCTACTATGAACCTGGGTGTACAAATATCCATTCAAGTCCTTGTTTTCCCTTCTTTTGGTGGAATTGATGGATCATATGGTAACTCTAATGCTTAATTTTTTTAGATTTTCTTGGTCATTTTTCCATCTCACTACAATCTTATTTTTATAAAATAATCTCAACAAAGACATCTTTAAAACTCTGAAATATACTGAACGTGAACACAAAAATTCTTTTTGCGTAAACAGAGTGTGTGTGAACCTAACTGTGGGAACATGGGTTCCAATGGCAGTTTACGTTAAGTATTAGGAAATCATTATTTTTCTTATTTTTAAAACGGAATTTTTTTTTTTTTTTTTTTTTGCGGTATGCGGACCTCTCACTGTTGTGGCCTCTCCCGTTGGGGGGCACAGGCTCCGGAC
>NC_041232.1:34903542-34930295 GCF_002837175.3 Physeter macrocephalus
TTTTTTTTTTTTTTTTTTTTTGCGGTATGCGGACCTCTCACTGTTGTGGCCTCTCCCGTTGAGGAGCACAGGCTCCGGACGCACAGGCTCAGCAGCCATGGCTCACTGGCCCAGCAGCTCCGCGCACGTGGGATCTTCCCGGACCGGGGCACGAACCCGCGTCCCCTGCATCGGCAGGCGGACTCTCAACCACCGCGCCACCAGGGAAGCCCAAAACGGAATTTTAATAAAGGCAGAAATCTTATTGTTTTCCTTCTCACACACCACAAGGCCACTGCTCTAGATGGCAGAGGAGGGAGTGGGGGGTAGGGGCTGGCCCGAGTCTCATTTTTGGTTTGCCTGTCCTGCCCTCTCCACCTTGCAAAGTTGTCACTAACTATAGTGGGGGATGGGTGGATGAGTCTCGGGTCTCCCTCCCCCTGAGTGCACAACCACCAATCCCATGAATCACTCAGGTCGTATTAACCCCTTGGCATCGCAGACCCTCAGCCCAAAGCAGCTTGCTCAGAGTTCATCCATTTTCTTAATTTTCTCATAAGCAAATATAGCAGAAGCCTCTGAGTTCTGGGGGTACCTGTGTCAGGACTCACAGTAGGAATTTGCTCTGTGAATTTGCCCCTGGGATCGGTGCCACCTGTCCGTGTTGATACACATTCAAAAATTGCTAGTAGTTTTGGATTAATTGATGTAAGTAGAAAAGCTCCTGCTGGGACCTACATATAGGACTTTGGCTGGCTATATGTGTGATAAAATAGTGACAAGCCATTCTCACAGCTTTCTTATGGAACTCCTTAGCAGCAGCCCGTGCAGAAAACTGCACAGTCAGAATGACAACTCCTTCTGTGCTTGCTGCTCTGGCTGGATACGTGCTCAACTAAAATTTAGAACCAGAACAGGCTTGGAATTATTCTAGTCATGCATCTAGGCTGCTTGTACTTCATTTGGAAAGACAGCCAGTTTTAGACCGTTTAGTGCAAGCACACTTATTAAACCGTCAGACAATCCACGGACTTAGGCTGGATTTCCCTCAGACACCCTTGGTGCTTCTCCTGTGACAGGGTCCGCCAGGACACTTATCAGCCCCTTTTCCCCCCAGGTCCACGCTGACACGCTTCTGGCTGAGGAAAAAAAAAAAAGAATTTTCTCATTTCAACTTACTCATTCGGCAGAATCACCATGCCTACGTGCCGATTCAAAGAGAAGAGAGAGAAGGGGGCATATAAAAAAGGGCAGGGGAGGAGAACTGCTTTGTAATTAATCAAGATTAATATTTAATTAATATCAGCACTTCAGTTTTTACCCAGAAAATAACATTGTGCCCCACAAACTGACATTTGGGGTTTCAACTGAGAATGTAAGCCTTTTTAAAGCAGGAAAGAAGAAGAGGTTGATGTAAAAGAAAGTACAAAATAAATGAGCTTTTTTTTCTTTATAAATTTATTTCTTTATTTTTGGCTGCGTTGGGTCTTTTTTGCTGTGCGTGGGCTTTCTCTAGTTGCGGTGAGCGGGGGCTACTCTTCTTTGAGGTGCATGGGCTTCTCATTGTGGTGGCTTCTCTTGTTGTGGAGCACGGGCTCTATGCGCATGGGCTTCAGTAGTTGTGGCATGTGGGCTCAATAGCTGTGGCTCGCGGGCTCTAGAGTGCAGGCTCAGTAGTTGTGGTGCACAGGCTTAGTTTCCTCACGGCACGTGGGATCTTCCCAGACCAGGGATCGAACCCATGTCCCCTGCATTGGCAGGCGGATTCTTAACCACTTTGCTACCAGGGAAGTCCCAAATTGTGCTCTTAATTGTTGCTCCTTGCTATGAATGCACGTCTATGGATTAAACACTACACTGATTCACAAAAATCTATTTTCAAAACTATTATTACCTAGGTGGAGATAACTTCCCCAGGTTTTTTTCTGATAAAAGTAACTTTCTGTAACACAAGGCAGATTGCAGGCAGACTGACCTTTGGTTCATACATTCAGCACTGGACACATGATATACCCAAGCAAAGAGCTGGAGACAGATCATTTCGGGCTGGGGGATAAAAACAATTTTGGGGAGGAGGGAACATATGAGATGGGACTTGAAAGGATGGTAGAAGGAGGGCATTCGAGGCTGCTGAAATGGTTTGGGCAGTCGTGGTACAGAGCGTCGAGAGCAGCACCCATATCTATCCAGGCTGCCTGGAGTGTCAGGTGTGTAAAAAAGTCTGATAAGGGCCGTTGGAACCAGAATGCAGCTGCCCTGGAGTGTGAGGTGAGGGGGTGGTAGGGGCCCATTGCAAATTTTTTTAAAATTAATTAATTAATTTTTGGCTGCGTGGGTCTTTGTTGCTGCACGTGGTCTTTCTCTAGTTGCGGCAAGTGGGGGCTACTCTTCGTTGCGGTGCGTGGGCTTCTCATTGCGGTGGCTTCTCTTGTTGCAGAGCACAGTCTCTAGGCACGCGGACTTCAGTAGTTGTGGCACGTGGGCTCAGTAGTTGTGGCTCGCAGGCTTAGTTGCTCCGCGGCATCCGGGATCTTACCAGACCAGGGATCGAACCCGTGTCCCCTGCATTGGCAGGTGGATTCTTAACCACTGCACCACAGGGAAGCCCCCACTGCAAATTTTTGAGCAGGAGAGTGAAAACATATTTCTACTTCTAGGACAAAGGGTCCTAGTTTTATGGCTCCTCTGAGGTTGAGGGGGAAAGCCAGTCTGACACGAAGAACCCCAGAACCGTTATACTGGTTTCACGGAGTCAGGCAGAGGCAAGGCAACGTTCCAAGCTTAACTTTAAGAAGTGAATTTTGGGCTTCCCTGGTGGCGCAGTGGTTGAGAATCCGCCTGCCGATGCAGGGGATGAGGGTTCGTGCCCCAGTCTGGGAAGATCCCACATGCCACGGAGTGGCTGGGCCCGTGAGCCATGGCCGCTGAGCCTGCGCGTCCAGAGCCTGAGCTCTGCAACGAGAGAGGCCACAACAGTGAGAGGCCCGCATACCGAAAAAAAAAAAAAAAAAAAAAAAAAGAAGTGAATTTTGACAAAGCGTCGTATATAACGTAATCCCATTTTCTAAGTCTACATTTGAAAATCTGCTCTCAGTTCATCTTCCCATCATCGTGAAAAGGCCCAGGAGACTTGTCTAGAGGGACAGGAGGAGCCAGCCTGTCGCCAGGACCTTTCCCCCAGTTAGGAGATGCTTTTCTTTGTAGGCATCATCCAGTGATGTTCATTCTTGGGGCGCTTGGCTTCCCACTTTCACTACCTGAACACGGTGGAATCCAGTTTGGAACTAAGTACCCCTAACACATTGGCACTGAGGCCATTGCTAGGGTCCATACATATTTCCCCCAGTTTCAGCTTCAGTAGATCAGAACTCAATCAAAATTACAAAAGTGTGTCAAATCAGAGGGAAACATGAAAGCAACACCAGTCTCAGGCAAAATCGAACGTGCATCATCACCAACTAGCTTTACCCTTCAATCATCTAGTTATAGTGGCTGTCTTCCCAACATCCATTCCCCTGTTTCCTGATATCCATTCCAAGGTTAATTTAAATATCCACCCACCCCATTGCAAACTTTAGGGGAAAAGATTACATCCTTGCATGAAAGAGCTGGGTGTATGGCTCAGCTAATCACATAATCTCAGCCTCTGGTCAGTATTCCTGGTCAGAGATTGTCACATGGTCCTATTTTGGGTAACAGCAAGTGAGGAAAACTTGGCTGGGTCTTCGGAGAAGCATTCCTGGAAGAACTGGCTGGCAACAACCAAAATGGGAAAGCCAGGAAGAAACTGAAGTTAATGGGAAAAGGTAGTTTTAGGTATGATGATTTTTATTCTTTCACTCAACAAATATGGCATGCCCATCATGTACTGGGAACCAAGTTCCTGCCCTCAGGACACACAGACCAGTGGGGAAGAAGCCTGGCACATAAATAGGTCGTGGCAATAAAAAGAGGTGATTCATCACTGTGTGCCCTGGGTTCTGTGAGAGGACTTGTAATTGAAGGGATTGGGAAGGCTTCTGCATGAGTTACCTGCTCGGATGAGACTGAAGGTGGGGTTGGGTGGACGCTGCAGGCCCGTGGGGCTGCAAGAGCCAATGCATGGGGCACTCAACGCAAGCTAAATAAGGAGCGAAGATGTTTAGAAGGAGAGGCTCTTACCCAACCTTCCTCTGCAGGCCCTAAGTGGAACAGGGGACATGGCCATCCTTGGTAACTGTGACCAATGTCAGTATCTGGACGAATAGCTCAGACCTCCAAAATTACACGCTTCTCCTCTAGGGAAGAGTAAGTGGGGAAAGAGGAACAGTTCCTGTTTGTTGAGTTCCTACTGTGTGTCAAGAACTGTGTTAGATGTTTCACATATCTTGCCTATTATATTTAATAATCAGAACAATCCTCTTTATAAGAAAGATGCATTTGAAATTTTGAGGCGTTAAATCATTTTCCTAAGGTCACACAGCTAGTAAGTGGTGGGGCAGGAATCGGAATCTAGGTCATTCTGGCTCCGAAGCTTGACTCTACACTTACTTTTGCAGGGTATGTAGAATCAGCTTGAAACTTCAGTTTGAATGAAACCACTTGGTGTTAATTAGAAGGAGAAATTGGCAAATGCTGTTTTAAATGCTTTGAACAATTCTCTGGGGAGCACATTAAATACCCAAAAGCAAGGCAAAAATGTATATTAATAAGAACACAGCCATTCAAAAGGCAATTTTCACCATCAGTTCCAAAAAGAATAAAAGGAGGGGAATTCAGTTTCCCCACTTTTTCATGCCAAGAGCTCAGGCTCCAAGTTTCCCTCACTGCTCTTTCTTCACCTCTTCTCCTTACACGTTACACGTTACAGCTTCATTCCGTAAGATGTAAGTGGTATTTATAGGAAATGCTGATCACTGCCAACAAGTGAATACTCCCATTAAACACAATTTAAAACAACTTTCTCTCCAGTTGTTTATAATAAACTCTTGGAAGTTTGAAATTAAAATCTGTATCCTATCCAGCCCTTTTCCCGCCTCTTATATTACGCCAAGCCAAGAACTTGCCCTTGAACATACTTCAATTCCCTGGCCCAACACCCTGACATGCTCTGTAGCTAATTATCTCAATCCCTAAATATTAGTCTTTTCTCTTGTCTTCTCAGGTTTCCTGGACATGATTCACTCTCCCTGGGTATTTCATTGTTTATGTCAAAGAACAAACTCTGTCCCTTCAACAGACTCTTTCCTCTTTCCTTGCCCTATCTTCCCTCGACACCTTTGCAAGAAAATGTGTGTAGAGCTTCTCTTTTTTCACAGGAAGAGACCCAAAAGTTGAGATAGTCCAACCTCCTCATTAAAGAGACAAGGTCATTAAGACCCAGAGAGAGATGTAATTTACCTAAACTCACACAGCTGGGAAGAGGTTGTGACAAATTAAGAAGGTGGGACCCTTGGGTTCTAGTTCAAAGCCCTTTTCACTACCCTGCACCACACCCCTGATTCGCACCCATCCCACAGCTTGTCAATTTGGTGTCAGATTCCGTCTGTCCAAAGAAGAAGGCATGTCGTTTTCATTGATCAAGTGAACAAAGCACAGGGGAGGTCCAGCTGCAGTTGCCGTGGGAAGTTTGTCTCATGGCCTAAATGCCACATGTGTGCTCATTATTCTGCAACAGGGGCTCCTAAACCCAGGTAACTTGCCAAAGCCCTCCCTCCAGAGCTGTTCACGGGTGTCTGCCGTTCCTTTTCCGAGGACGTTTTAAGAGGACGAGGTTTTAGCCAAAACATTTCAGAGCGAGAACTGTAAAGGCAAAGCTTGTGAGGGGGCTGGGCTGGGTGGGACTTCTAAGGCAGGGCCTGGAATTGCTGAGCTATGTGGGATCTGGGAGGGATGTGACCAAAAAAAACCTTTGCTTTGTTCCCGTTGCCTTAAGATTCTTTGAGACTATTGCTGGTCAAATAGAGCAGACCACTCAGGGAAAGGAACCCTAAAAGGCAGACTTCTCTTTAATGCCGAGCATGGTTCTACACAAAGCTGCCCTTGAGCTGCTTTGGATCACTCCTGTCCTGACATCTGTCGGGGCAGATATAGTCCTTCATGGGCCTTTTAAGCCCTGAAATACTTGTAAGTACTGGAAAACAGAGGGTAAGCTTCTTGACATCCAGAGAGGTGGCCTTGGTAAGAGAGAAAAAGCCCCAGCACCTGTATTTGGTGCAACAGGGCAGTAGTTACCGCTATCCAAGGCTGGCTGGCTTCAAGGGCAAGCACATTGTGCTTGATTTAATGCTCTGCTGTCACTGCCTTGAAATTCTTAATAATGTTTGAAGTGAGTCTCACATTTTATTTTGCATCGAGCCCCACAAATCCTGTAGCTAGCCCGGCTGCTTGCCCCTCCCTTACTTCATGAATTTTCACGTGTAATTTCTTGTCTAAGCTGGACTAAAGGGACTATGTTCTATTCATTCTTGTTTCCTATCTGTGCTGAGAGAATTGTGCATTATCTTTAGACCACAATTTTTTTTCTGCCTTATAAACGCCCAACTTTATTAGTGCTCAGAACGTCATTACAGACATACATCTACATGAGGCCTTTAACTTTACGTCTAAACTTTTCCAAGTGCTAAGATTTTATAATTCGAGTTTCTTCTTGCTTGGATGCTAATTAATTTTGTAACAAGGTTATTTACAGCAACTTCTCAAAATTACTTTCAGAAAGCTTGCGAGACTGCTTTCTTTCACTATAAATGAAGATAAGAATGTCTTATAAGTTGCTTCAGAATGCAAGATTGTTCAAAACCTTTTTCTATAAGATGAATAAAAAAACAGAAAGTCATTTAAATTTCACTTGGCCAATGATAAAAGTTTTCTTGTAAGAATTATCTTTGGGGCAACCTTCATGGATAAAAGAAAGTTATTGGGAATACGATAGTTGTTGGGAAGGAGAATAAATAGATCATTCTATTATTATTATTATTTTTTTGTGTGTGTGTGGTATGCGGGCCTCCCTCTGCTGTGGCCTCTCCCGTTGCGGAGCACAGGCTCCGGACGCGCAGGCTCAGCGGCCATGGCTCACGGGCCCAGCCCCTCCGCGACATGTGGGATCCTCCCAGACCGGGGCGCGAACCCGGTTCCCCTGCATCGGCAGGCGGACGCGCAACCACTGCGCCACCAGGGAAGCCCAGATCATTCTATTATTAACCATGTCTGGTTAATATCTTAATAATCATTTAATATTTACTAAGGCTTTATTAATTAGGCTTAATTTTAACAGTCTTTAGTAACAGGGTACTGGGTAACTAGTAACTAATGTCTTGCGTGGAAGAGACCCAAAACAAATAAAAAGTAAAACACATCACTAATTATTAGAGAAATGCAAATCAAAACTGCAGTGAGGTATCACCTCACACCAGTCAGAATGGGCTTCATCAGAAAGCCTACAAACAAATTGTGGAGAGGGTGTGGAGAAAAGGGAACCTTCCTATACTGTTGGTGGGAATGTAAATTGGTACAACCATTATGGAGTACAGTATGGAGGTGCCTTAAAAAACTAAAAATAGAACTACCATATGATCCAGCAATCCCACTCCTGGGCATATATCCAGAGAAAACCATAATTCGAAAATATACATGCACCCCAATGTTCACTGCAGCACTGTTTACAATAGCCAAGACATGGAAGCAACCTAAGTGTCCATTGGCAGATGAATGAATAAAGAAGATGTGGTACATATATACAATGGAATATTACTCAGCCATTAGAAAGAATGAAATAGTGCCGTTTGCAGCAACATGGATGGACCTAGAGATTATCATACTAAGTCAGACAAAGAGAAATATCATATGATATCAGGTATATGTGGAATCTAAAAAAGATGACATAAATGAACTTATTTACAAAACAGAAACAGACTCACAGACGTAGAAAACAAATTTATGTTTACCCAAGGGGAAAGGTGGGGGAGGGATAAATTAGGAGTTTGGGATTAACCTATACACACTACTATATATAAAATAGATAACCAACAAGGACCTATTGTATAGCACAGGGAACTCTACTCAATATTCTGTAATAACCTATATGGGAAAAGAATCTGAAAAAGAATTGATATATGTATATATGTACAACTGAATCACTTTGCTCTACAGCAGAAACTAACACAACATTGTAAATCAACTATACCCTAATATAAAATAAAAATTAAATTTAAAAAAGTAAAAATCAAACATGCCAACATGAAAGATAAGACGCTTTTATGCAATTCTCCATAAATCTCAAATTCAGGCACTTCTAATGCAGGAAAGACATCGAGTCCCCTCTCTTTCACATAACGCTGGGTTCTTTCCTCATTTTGGGAAAGCACAGTGGCTCCCATCATTCACTATAGGTCAAATGTGCCAGTCCTCTTTGTAAGTGTTTACCGTGGACTTCTAATCACAGATCACTGAGGGAGGCGCCACGTGGGCAGAGAAGTGATCAACTTCAGTTTTGCCTTTAAGGAGCTCATTCTCTGGGTGGGAAGACTGACACGGATGCCAACACGTCCCGCCACCAGACTGTGAGTTTTGACCAAGATGTGAGTCTGTCTTAAATTGTTTTCCTCTTGTGCATGCCTAGCATAGTGCCTGGAATATCTAAATGTGGGATAAATATTTCATAACTGACTGGCTGGCTGAATGAATGAACAAATACTCATAAGTGAAGTAGTAACCAGCTTTCCTTTTTCTCATAGATACTAGCTCTCTTTAGGTGGCACCAGCGAAACCACTGAACAAACACCTTTCAGAGGAGAGTGTACTGGTCAGTATGTCAGGCTACATCAGTCTGCCCTTCTAGACTTTTTTCCACGTTGCCTTCAAATAGGAAAGGATTCATGACAAATGATTTAGATGTTACTGATGTTTTCAGTTAATAACATGAAAAATCAAAGGCAACCTTAATTCAGCAATCCAAAATTGGCTAGACAAGATACATTACAAATATACAGTGGAATTCTATGCAGCTATTACAAACCCTATTACAGAAATGCATTTGTGGGCATGGAAAACATCCATGAGATAGCACTCATGACAAAAAACAAACAAACAGGAGAACACGTAGGCCCCCAAACAGCCTTCACATCACTTTTGAGTGTCACATAACTGCGGATCTCCAGCGAAGGGCCTGCGGGTGGGTTTGCTGGGCCTGACCCCAGCAGCTGCTGGCTCTGATTGCATTTTTCCTATGCTTATTGTTGTTCCTGCCCTAAAATGTACCTGTGCTCCTTCTATCCTGAATTGCAGTATGGGATTGAGGATAAAATAGACGAGGCCTTAAATCCAGAGTCTTACCTTAAGAGAAGATGTTGGGCAACTGTGTCTGGATTGACCATGGTGCTTACAGATTGAGCCGGGAAACACTGTCGGAGCAAACAGACTTTTCCCCAATGTATATATATATTTTTCCCAAATTCAAGTAGTTTATTTAAAAACTGCTTATTTTCATCTTGAAATTTTAGAATGATCATATTGCAGCATGATTCTCATGCATTTTAAAGTACTTGATTTAAAAAAACATCAAGTTGAGGCAGCGAAACCCCAATCATTTCATAGAGCTGATTTCACACTTAAGAGCTTATCACTCGGGACTTCCTTGGTGGCGCAGTGGTTAAGAATCCGCCTCACTTTTGAGTGTCACATAACTGCGGATCTCCAGCGAAGGGCCTGCGGGTGGGTTTGCTGGGCCTGACCCCAGCAGCTGCTGGCTCTGATTGCATTTTTCCTATGCTTATTGTTGTTCCTGCCCTAAAATGTACCTGTGCTCCTTCTATCCTGAATTGCAGTATGGGATTGAGGATAAAATAGACGAGGCCTTAAATCCAGAGTCTTACCTTAAGAGAAGATGTTGGGCAACTGTGTCTGGATTGACCATGGTGCTTACAGATTGAGCCGGGAAACACTGTCGGAGCAAACAGACTTTTCCCCAATGTATATATATATTTTTCCCAAATTCAAGTAGTTTATTTAAAAACTGCTTATTTTCATCTTGAAATTTTAGAATGATCATATTGCAGCATGATTCTCATGCATTTTAAAGTACTTGATTTAAAAAAACATCAAGTTGAGGCAGCGAAACCCCAATCATTTCATAGAGCTGATTTCACACTTAAGAGCTTATCACTCGGGACTTCCTTGGTGGCGCAGTGGTTAAGAATCCGCCTGCCAGTGCAGGGGACACGGGTTCGATCCCTGGTCCGGGAAGATCCCACAGGCCGTGGAGCGACTAAGCCCGTGCGCCACGACTATTGAGCCTGCACTCTAGAGCCCACAAGCCACAACTACTGAGCCCGCAGGCTGCAACTACTGAGCCCACGTGCTGCTACTACTGAAGCCTGCGCACCTAGAGCCCATGCTCCACAACGAGAGAAGCCGCCGCAATGAGAAGCCTGGGCACTGCAACAAAGAGCAGCCCCTGCTCTCCACAACTAGAGAAAAGCCTGCACGCAGCAACGGAGACCCAACGCAGCCAAAAATAAATAAATAAATTTTAAAAAAGAAAAAAGAGCTTATCACTCAAACCAGATAATTTCTGTTAACATATATAAATTTGTGTGTGCAAAATGAACCCTAAAATACAAGCAGGAGAGGACACAAGAAGACAGTGTGCAAAGCATTTGGTCTAAGACTCCAGGTCTCCAGCCCAGCCTTCGCCACTCCATAGCAGGTGATCCCAGGGAGAATATTGCTCTTCTAGCTTTGTTGTTTGTATAAATAATAATAGCCGCTTGATCTAATTCCTGGGCTGAGTCCCATATGAGAAAGTGTTTTGTAAAGTGCAGAACTTGATAAACGTCTAAGACATGGCTGTAATCAGACGATGGTGAGGAATGTCTGGAGGACGGCAAACTTGGGTCTCATCCTTGCTCTCGTTGTATAATAACGGGAGATAATCACTTAAGTTCCTCAGGTTGGTTGATGCACGGTTAAATGCAGAGTTTGCCTAGCTGCTTTCTAAAGATACTGGCAACATGAAAATTCTATTATGTTAAGAAAATCACCCTGTGTTTCATTATTATTTTTAGTTCTTCTCATCTAACGGAAGTTTTAAATTTGACTTTGTGAGGCTATTTTGTGTGAGAGTGTGTCTGTGGGGGAGGGGAGTTGGGGAGCATGAGGGGAGAGGAGAGGATGGTGGGAAGAAAGTGGGAGAGGAAATTGGAAAGGGGCAGAGAGATAAGATATTGCAACAGGCATCATAGGTTGGAAAAACAGACCACCCAGGACTGGAGACCTCTGATTACGCGTCCTGAGGAAACAGAAAGCCCAGCATGGGGCGGGTGTCATGCCTCAACAAGCCCTGCTCTGGCTACGAGTGAATCCACCAGACTTCGCTCCCGCCACCCTCAGCTCTACCAGGAGCTGCCTCCACCACTCCCAGTGTTCCTCAGACCTGATTTTGGTGTGGTCTTTTGCTTTTTCAATTTCCTTCTCAGAGAAAACATGACTTTTATGTATTTTAGATACAGTGGTTTTAATGAGTGAAGAACCCTTTGGGAATAATTACAGACAAATCCACGCTGAACTAGGACAATTTTCTACTGAAATAGATTTCTTTCTACTGTTCCCAATTAAGATTCTGTCTTTTCCTTAAAAAACTAAAAATAGAATTACCATATGACCCAGCAATCCCACTCCTGGGCATATACCCAGAGAAAAACATAATTCAAAAGGCACATGCACCCCAATGTTCACTGAAGCACTATTTACAATAGCCAGGTTATGGAAGCAACCTAAATGCCCATTGACAGATGAATGGATAAAGAAGATGTGGTACATATATACAATGGAATATTACTCAGCCATAAAAGGAATGAAATTGGGTCATTTGTAGAGACGTGGATGGATCTAGAGACTGTCATACAGAGTGAGGTAAGTCAGAAAGAGAAAAACAAATACCGTATATTAATGCATAGATGTGGAATCTAGAAAAATGGTACAGATGAACCAGTTTGCAAGGCAGAAATAGAGACACAGACATACAGAACAAACATATGGACACCAAGCCGGGGAAGCAGTGGTCCGGGGTGGTGGTGGGATGAATTGGGAGATTGGGATTGACATGTATACATTAACATGTATAAAATAGATAACTAATAAGAACCTGCTATATAAAAAATAAGTAAAATTAAATTTAAAAAAAATTCTGTCTTCTGGGATCCAGCTTCAAAGTTTGCATTTTCTCCTTGTGGAGGCCAGAAGCATCCTGTTATGATTAGTATCTGGACAGCAAAAGACCTGACTGTGTCTAGCTGGGTCCTCCCAGGCTAAGAGCAGCAGGAATCAGAGACTGTGCTATCTGGTGAGGGAGGTCAGACAAACCAGTGCATCCAGGCAAAGGCAAGCAGTGGTCTTACAGCAATTGTTTTTGGCCTGAATTATTCTGGATGGTTAACTCAGTACTTTGTTTCATCCTGCCTTTCCAGGCACACATTCTTTTTTTTTTTTTTTTTTTTTATTTATTTTTGGCTTATTTTATTTATTTATTTTTGGCCATGCCACGCAACATGTAGGATCTTAGTTTCCCGACCAGGGATTGAACCTGCACCCCCTGTAGTGGAAGCGCAGAGTCTTAACCACTGGACTGCCAGGGAAGTCCTACGTTAATTGATTTTTAAATCATGTGCTTTAATAGAACACAATTCAAATGTTACCGAACATAAGTTTGTGTCCAGGCACACATTCTGAGAAAGAAAATAAAGTGCCCATATTACATTCACAAAACATGTCCCTGTAAAAGGGCCCTTTCAAGATTTAAGATGGAGAGAGCTGGATACCCTAGAAGAACAGCTCCCAGGATGGCAGAATGTAAGTGCTGGAGAGACTCTTACTTCACAGACAAGGATTCGGAGGTCAGAGGAGTTGGGTGACTTGCCTAAGTCCCTCAAGACTGAGCCAGTGAGAGATGGGACTCCCAGTCCATTTTTTTGTTCTACCGCATCACAAGGCCTGTTGAGTTAAAAAGAACTTTGAGCCTGAAACATAACATGTCAGAGGTAATGTTATAGAAAGATATCATCGAGTCAACTTGACTGGCACCTAAACAAGCCTTTGTTGTGAAGTCTGAAAAAATAAGTACAAAAGCAATCATTTAAAAGATACCTGTTGGGGGCTTCTCTGGTGGTGCAGCGGTTAAGAATCCGCCTGCCAATGCAGGGGACACAAGTTAGAGCCCTGGTCTGGGAGGATCCCACATGCCGTGGAGCAACTAAGCCCATGCGCCACAACTACTGAGCCTCTGCTCTAGAGCCCATGAGCCACAACTACTGAGCCCACGTGCCACAACTACTGAAGCCCATGCGCCTAGAGCCCGTGCTCTGCAACAAGAGAAGCCACCACAATGAAAAGCCCGCGCACCGCAATGAAGAGCAGACCCCGCTCGCCACAACTAGAGAGAGCCCGCATGCAGCAACGAAGACCCAACACAGCCATAAATAAATAAATAAATAAATAAATAAAATTAAAAAAATAAAAGTAAAATAAAAGATACCCGTTGGACTTCCCTGGTGGCACAGAGGTTAAAAATCTGCTTGCCAGTGCAGGGGACACGGGTTCAATCCCTGGTCCGGGAAGATCCCACACGCCGCAGAGCAACTAAGCTCGTGCACCACAACTACTGAGCCTGTGCTCTAGAGCCCCGCAAGCCACAACTACTGAACCCGAGTGCTAAAACTACTGTAGCTTGTGTGCCTAGAGGCTGTGCTCCGCAACAAGAGAAGCCACCACAATGAGAAGCCCGCATACCACAACCAAGAGTAGCCCCCGCTCACCGCAACTAGAGAAAGCCTGTGCACAGCAATGAAGACCCAATGTAGCCATAAATGAATGAATGATACCTGTTTCAAGAGAATGAAACCTCTAAGAACTTCCCATTAAAAGTATATCTGTTGAAAGTACATCTGTTGAATAGATGAAAAATTGAGTGACTAAGAGCACAAACTCGGGAGTCAGACCAGCCTTGAAGTCAGTTCTGATCCTCTGTCGTTCTACCTTTGGACGTTACCTAATTCCTCAAGTCCCAGTGTCCACATCTGTAAAACGAGGAGGATCATAGTATCATAGTATCTACCTTATAGGGCTGATGTGAAGATGAAATGAAATGAAATACGTGTAAACTGCTTACTACCATGCCTGATACATTACACATGCCTAAGAGATATTCACTGCCATTGTAATTCTAGTTATTGATTTGTATGGTGACTGAATTCTTTCATTCATTTCACAAATTTTTTTGAGCTTCTCTGTGCTAGACACAGAGGATAAAAGAGTATACCTGATGCAGTGGTTGCCTTTACAAATAAGAGCAGATCATTACAAGGCAGTGAAAGGGTTAAGTCAGAGCCCCCAGGAGGGGTACCTGCCTTCTCCTGGGAGGGTTTAAGGATCTCTTTCCTGGAGAAGGTGATGTCTGAATAAGTAGCAGTTAACTAGCTAAAGGGGGTGGGAAGGGAGTGGGGTGGGGGAGTAGAGTGGAAAGTGGTGGGAAGGGTCAGGGCTGGAGGGTGACAAACAAATGTGAAGGACACTAGGCTGGGGATAAGTACTGAGTCCACCTTCTTTTTTATGGTGCTTTCAATATGCATTTTGAAAAATTACAGTTTCAGTGAATTATCTTTAGTAGTTTTAGTAAATGTGTAGATTAAAGGCAGTTACCAGGTTAAAATGTGTCCTATAAGTGATGTGTTCTTAATTTTGGATTGACCTTGTGGTTCAAGAGTGAGCCACAGAGAACTGCAGTGTGGTTCATTTCAAGTATCAAAGCTACACCAAGAAAAAGAAGAGAGAGAAAGAGAAAAAGAGAGAGAGAGAGAGAGAGAGGAGAGTTGGATGGGGGAAGGGGAGGAAGGAAGGAAGAGAGAAGGAAAAGAAAGGCTGTTCTTTGGAAGTGAGAGTTTGTCATGGAAACTGTTTTCCTTTTCTGCATTATTTGTTTTGCACATTTTTCAGTGTTTAAGGTTGAGTTCATTTTAGTTTTGTAATGAACTTTGCATGGTTGGTACTCAGATTCCTTCTAATGCTGTCAATAGTGGAAATGTGATTATGTTGTAGTTACTGATTCTCACAGGCTATCTTTCAAAGCCCTGCAAAGTCTGATGAAGAACACGTAGGATTAACAAAATCTTGCTCCCGGGGGACTGACTTTCACAGGCCTATTTCGCTTTTCAGAGCCAGTAAGGCAAAGTTCTGAAGCTTGACTATCTTTCAGGTATGTTCAAATGCCTCAGTCTTGTATTCAGTAAGTGTATCTCACTAGAGATAACTAGGCTTTTTTTTTTTTTTTTTTTTTCACTAATGGCTTTTTTCAGACTGTCAAGACACTGTGCTGAATGTCCCTAAGATTTAGAATTTGGAGATGTTAAAATTATTTCGAGCCTAAATGATTTTCCAAACTTGGGAACTTCCAGATGACAAAAGGGGAAGGATTCCGCATATGGACAGAGCACAAAATGAACTTACATCTCCTAGAACGTGATCACCTCTGCAGAGACTTCTGGACTCCCCAGGGAGACCATGTCACTCCCTCCCTGTTCCACTTCTCAGAACGGTTTACACATCTCTTACACAGCACAGACTATGCTGAGACAATTTGGTACCTGTCTGTCTCCGCACAGGACAGTCAAATCCCCTAGGCGCTTTGTAGCTACCCTCAGCATCTAGAACACTGTCACAAAAGATACTGTCAAGAAAAATGTGTTAGTATGTTAAATAAATGAGTGAGTCCTGACAATGAGTGATTATTATCTGAGTAAACTTACTCCATTATGAGATCTGTCCAGCATCTTTGTCTTATCTCTAACTTGATCTAAGACCAATGAATAAAATAGTGACATCATTTGAAGTTATGCTCAGACACACCTTTTACCTGATAACCAAGATAACATCCTGTTGAACCATAGCCAAATATTTAATAAACATTATCACTCATCATCTCTCTCCTTTATCCAACTAAAATTGAGGCATTGAAATTTTTTCGATCCAAAAAGTCAGCATCAAGTGGGTGGGGGGTAGGGAGGAGAGATGGATTGGGAATTTGGGGTTAGTCGATGCAAACTATTATATATAGAATGGATAAGCAACAAGGTCCTACGGTATAGCACAGGGAACTATATTCAATGTCCTGGGATATACCATAATGGAAAAGAATATATATAACGTGTATAACTGAGTCACTTTGCTGTGCAGTGGAAGTTAACACAGCATTGTAAATCAACTATACGTCAACAAAATAACAAATTAAAAAACAAAACAAAACAAAAACAAAGTCAGCATCAGTATTCCTGGTCTTGCATTTAGGTACTTTTCATAATATGATTCATGGTTTTTTCCACTTTGGTATACAGTGGCTCCAACTGTGAATGTTACATTGCCAAGGCCGCTGTAAATTTGACATCCGAGCAAGAAGGCAGGCTGTTTATCAAGACCAGGTTCATGAACGTGGCAGAGGGCTCTGACGTCAGGTAAAGGAACTCACCTGAGAGGGCCAGGAGTATCGTGAAGTTTGCATCTCTAAGCAGATTGGTGCAGAAGCAAATGAGAGCTGACTGCCAGGGAGAAGCGGTGGGTCATAAACCGGGCAGATCTGGGCTCTAGTGCTGAAAGGGGTCACAGAGCCCATCCCGGCATGGATGTCCTCTGCAGCATGCCGCTAGTGCTCGTGATGAGTAGGCTGACGGTCAGCGAGAGGATCCCAGAGACTCGGGACTATAGCTGGTTCTTTAAAGGGTCAACAGCTGATCAGAAATCAGAGCCTCCAGACAAAGACCTTGATTTTCACCTAGAGTGTAAACTAAGCTGAAGGATTAGTCTGCCCTGGACCTTCAGGAATCAGAGAAGTGGTAGTCCTTGAGTAAGATAGAAGTGCGGGTGGCAAAGAACAGACCTGGTAATTCTGGATAATCACGGGGCTCACACCCCCTGGGTTGGAGGGTGAGGAATCTGGGGCAGAGAGCAATACCATCAATAATCATCAGCAATCAGGGACTACAAATGATCAGGACGTGCACTCTGTTAGACAAGATGGAAGCATTCAGCACAGAGAAGATCATGAATCAATCAGCCAACATTCTGAACACAGGCAGTTCAACTGATCACAAAGATGAGGGGCTTTCAAAAGCATCAGAAAGATTGGTCATCAGCAATACTTGGCACTTATGGAGAGCTCACTATGTTTTCAGCACTTTACACATATCATCTCATGTAATCCTCACAACAGTTCATTTTATTGCCCAGATATTACACTTGAGGAATGTGAAATTCAGAGACATCAAGCAACTTGCCCGATGTCACTCAGCTGACCAATGGAGTAACCTGGATTCAAATCCAGGCTTGCATGACTCCACAGCTCAGGCTCTGACCCTGCGCAGCTGTGCTGTGTCACGGCTATGCCATGATCCCTTTTGATCCACGTTTACTATTTCATTATTTCCTACAGCTGAGGGTCCACAGTGTGATAGAAGTAGCCTGTCTTGTAGGTACCACTTGCTGTAGAGTAATATGTACATTCTACTGCCAATCCAACACTAAAGAAAGATATGCTTACAGGTGGGGGATTTGCTTTCTGACCATATGAAGGCAAGATCTGGTCAATAAAGAGTTGTATTTAAAATAGGAATTTGTTGAAAGATAGTCAACAGAATACCAAGATAGTAGTTGCACTCATACCTGTACTTTAATCATTTTGAATGTACCACCTAAAAAATCTATTCATAAGTGCTCAGCAAACACAAGATTGAGACCTGCCTCTGTGTGCTCACAGCAAAAAAAACAACCAAAAAATCAAGTCACTAAAATGGAAGATCCAGAAAGTGAATAAATGTTTGCCAGAGGGGATTTCAACTAAATGAATCTCTATTCTTTAAAAGAAGTGAGGAAATAAGATTAAGAATATTTACACATTCTTGAGATAGTCCTTGCTTGGCATGTTTTCTTAAGAACTAGTGCAATTTCACTTTATCAAGAAGATAATAAATACTGTTGAAGTGGTTAAAAAATGTTTCAAGTGATTTTTTAGCAATAATACATTTTACTAATTTATAACAATATGAATAAGGAAACAAAGGGTGAGAAAAGACTGTTTTTGTGCTCAAAAAATGCAGAAAAATGTTCAGACAAAAACGTTTCAATGAAAAAGTCTCTCTCCGTCTCTCCCCCGCACCGCACACCCCCGCCCCATACAAAAACACAGATTCTTTTAACTGTTCTTACTACTTTTTTGGATATGAGTTAATACTGGAAAAAATGTACATTCAGTTAGTGAAATTTATACAACCATCCTCTAGTAAGCCTGTAGTTTTGTAGCTAACATAGAACAAAAATTGCCTTCATGGCTAAAGATAAAAGCAACAAGAATTAAAATTGTGTATTTAGAAAAAACTCAGTGCATACATAAAGACCAATAAAGCGCATTCAACGAACACCACACTTTTCAATATCATTTTTTGGGGAAGGGAAAATCAGAGTACTCACCGTGAAGAATCAAACGAGGATCTCCACTATCTCTGAGAACCACGGAGGGAAAACGGTCAAAACAATCTGTCACCAGCCGACTGAAGTTCTCCAGTTCTCATCACTCCCCTGCCCGGCAAAGAAACCAGAGCACTGCTGCCTGTGGACACTGTACCTACTTCCCACAAACCCCCAAGTGAGTGCTGATGCTCAGACAACACGGACAGGGTTAAAAGTGAACCCTCCGGGCTTCCCTGGTGGCGCAGTGGTTGAGAGTCCGCCTGCCGGTGCAGGGGACACGGGGTCGTGCCCCGGTCCGGGGGGAGCCCACGTGCCGCGGAGCGGCTGGGCCCGTGAGCCGTGGCCGCCGGGCCTGCGCGTCCGGAGCCCGCGCTCCGCGACGGGAGAGGCCCTGGTGGCGCAGTGGTTGAGAGTCCGCCTGCCGGTGCAGGGGACACGGGGTCGTGCCCCGGTCCGGGAGGATCCCACGTGCCACGGAGCGGCTGGGCCCGTGAGCCATGGCCGCTGAGCCTGCGCGTCTGGAGCCTGTGCTCCGCAACGGGAGAGGCCACGGCAGTGAGAGGCCCGCGTACCGCAAAAAGAAAAAAAAAAAAAGTGAACCCTCCGAAGTCGGACAGCCATGAATTAGAGTCCTGATTCTGACCCTCATCAGCTGTGGGACCTTAAGCACCTGTTACTCATCTGTTAAGTGGGAAAACTAATAAGTAACAACCACGCTCTCAAAGCAGTCAGCAGAGTGTTGGCTCACTGACACTATGTGAATAAATCACAGTTCCAGAAGGTAAGAGCCTAGAAGGGTGTGTGTTTGATACATCTTTAAAATCTCCATACAAAGCAGAGCACCTTGCCCGGGGGCGCACTGAGTGAAGGTTTACTGAATGAACTCTGGCCGCCCTCATAGCTTGCTGGTGGTAACTATGGACACGGTTTGGGTTGGATCTGAGTATGGCAAGGAATGGGGTTGGTGAAGGCCAGTTTGTCCTCACTGGCCTACGTTACCAGTGGGTTAGGGTTTGCTTTTTCCCTGGAAGGTGCCTCATTTTCCTACCATGGATTCCCTTTGTAGCTGCTCAGCACTTCGCTGACACACGATTACTAAATTATAGATTCCCCAAGCTGGGTCTGGTGTGTGTTTTGCTCCAAATTCTCACTAGCTTCAATGGCCTGTAAAGAATTAACTGTGAGCTCCACCACCCCACTCTGTCTTTTCTAACCTCCCTTTACTATAAATCGACCAAACAAATCTTGATGAATCCCCTCAAAATCTAAAGAGCTTTCTCATTTACATATACTTAAAAAAAAATAAGACAATCCCAAAATAATTTGCACAAACTAATTTTTATTTCCAAACGTCCTTTCATTGAGCTCCATTTTCAAATTTCTCCCTTCCTCTAAAGCTAGTTCTCTCTGGTCATTCTAGAAATTATATTTCTGGTAAAATCATTACACATTGCACTTAGAAAATGAGACACAAGAAACACTTCCTTCTGAAGCAGTACTATATCCATTCAGGGCCAAAAATGAAGGGCCAGTCTATTTTCTCTTAAAAACCAGTCCTCCAGGCTTCCCTGGTTGCACAGTGGTTAAGAATCCAACTGCCAATCCAGGGGACACGGGTTCGATCCCTAGTCTGGGAAGATCCCACATGCCGCAGAGCAACTAAACCTGTGCGCCACAACTACTGAGCCTGTGCTCTAGAGCCCGTGAGCCACAACTACTGAGCCCATGTGCCACAACTACTGAAGCCCGTGTGCCTAGAGCCTGTGCTCTGCAACAAGAGAAGCCACCGCAATGAGAAGCCCGCGCACCACAACAAAGAGTAGCCCCCTCTCGCCGCAACTAGAGAAAGCCTGCACACAGCAAAGAAGACCCAATGCAGCCAAAAATAAATAAATAAAAACAAAAACAAAAACACAGTCCTCCTTTTTCCTGAGATGACTCTTCCTTGTCCTTTAGGAGTTAGTGTGAATGCCGCTTCCTCCTGGAGGCCTTCCCTGACTCCTCTAGGCTGGCTTAGGGTCTTTAATACAAAAATAGGAACTGCTAAGCATGCCATGCACTGTCTTAGCCTCTTTACATGCATTATCACACTTAATCCTCAAACGAACTTGAGAGTGTAAGTTACTATTATAATCGGTATTTTGTACTTGACAAAGCTTAGTACAGGGCAGGAAAGTAAGTTAGCAGAACTGGCACTGAAATCCAGGCAATGTGAGTTCAGAGCCCTTGCTCCCAAGTAGGATACCATCCTGCCTCCCAAAGCACAATTTGCTCACAAAACACTCTATATTTTCTTATGGTAGCACTTGTAGTAAACCTCAGTGGATTGCCTGCCCAGTACCCATCCTTTCTTCCCTTTGCAACAACTTTTTATTTCAATCTAGTTACACATACTAATGAAACTCCTACTTGTCAATGGCCAGACGATGGATCCTTTGAATTGGAAAAACTGTATTTGAAAAAAATTTTAGAGAACTTTCACTCTCAAACAACTGTTTTATTGGTTCAATACCTATGGGAAGATCAAATTAAAAAGTGGATACAAAGAAGTATAACAGCTAACCTTAGGGACTCCTTTAACAAAATGAAAAAACGGAAATTAGACTAAGAACAACAATAACAAAATCTCTACATCCAGCATAAATTCCCCCTTCTTAAAATCCAAAGAGTTAAGTGTGCCACCTTTTAGCACACCTCCTTATTTTATGTCTAAGAACTGCAGGTTCCAGAAGCTATAAACCGCTACAAAAAATGGCAAAATGTTAACTAAGCTTGTTTTGTGTCCTGAGAACTTGGCTTGGTTACTTTCAGGTTGGGGGCGCCAAAACATGGCTGGACAGAAATGTGGGTTGAACTCCATTTGTGGCCAGGCCCCTACTGAACTGCAGCCAGCCCTCAGGGGAATCACAATGGCCACAGACGGAACGTTCCAATTCGATAAGATCATTTTAAAAGTGTACTTAACAGCCAGGGCTTCCAAATCAAATGAACGGAGTGGGATACTTTTTTTTTTAAATTTTTTAAATTTTTGCTGTGTTGGGTCTTCGTTTCTGTGCAAGGGCTTTCTCTAGTTGTGGCAAGCAGGGGCCACTCTTCATCGCGGTACGCGGGCCTCACTATCGCGGCTTCTCGTTGCGGAGCACAGGCTCCAGACACGCAGGCTCAGTAGTTGTAGCTCACGGGCCTAGTTGCTCCGCGGCATGTGGGATCCTCCCAGACCAGGGCTCGAACCCGTGTTCCCTGCATTAGCAGGCAGATTCTCAACCACGGCGCCACCAGGGAAGCCCTGGGATACATATTTTAATTGGTATGCAAGAGACTCCTAGAGTCTTCAAAATTCCAAAATAGCTTCATTGAAAGACCTGTTGTAAAAGGCTAATGAAAAGTTGAAGACGTGGGTGATACCTTAACGGGAGGATGCTGAGACTGATGTGATTCCTCCTGCTCCCCAATGTCCGGCTTTTCCAGAGTACTCACGTTTTACCAATTCTCTATCTGAATTGCCTTTCCACTTGGAGGAGACCGGTAAACGGTTACCTTTTAAAAGAAGACCACCTGAGGCCACAGGAGATCACTTTCATCAAAGGCTGAAACTAAGGGCCATAGTTAAAGGATTTCTTAAAACCAGGGAGGATCCTCAAAGTTTTGTAAATGGATTACCTCCTGAGATTAGTGAATAAATAAAGGTAGCTGACTGATCGAAAAAAAGTTTTAGGCCTTCTCCCCTAAATTAAAATAAAAGTGTATACCCAGAAGGAAAGAACAAATTGAGTGGATGAGAGAGTCAACCTATGATGTCATGTAAGTTACAACCCAAATTCTTTGAGGAATTGAGAACAACTATCTTTATTTGTCAAATCTTTGCAAAACTGGAAATTCAGCTCTAGAAGTGGTTCAAATTTCACCCATTCCTTTTCACCAATCCCTATTTATCTCAGAAGGCTTGTAAACTCTCCAGGAACTCTTATCTTGACCATCCACAATTCCTAAGACTGAAAAAAAAAGAAGAAAGAAAGAAAAAGAGGCCTTTTAAAAATAGAGACTGCTACAGAAACACCCTTTCCCAAAATCTATTCAAGGACAAATACACCTCTTAAGTGCCTTCTCCACAAATGTTAGTAAAAACAGCTTAGCCATCTGAGCAGATAAACTTATTCCAAATAGTTATTTGTAGCTAGCTAGTGAGTTTTATATGGTTGTAGTTGATTGATGACCAAACATTTTTAAATGAAAGCCACACAATCTCTGTTCGTGTCTAAATGCTTAATGTATGTCTATATAGGTACATTATAGATAATGATATTTTTCTACCTCTGTATAGTATTGCCAAAATTAATTTGTACAGAGCTCTATTTAATTGGCTTAAAGAAACACTTACATATAAATTAAATTCTCAGAAAATATAATAGGAACTAACACAAATGTTTTTCAAGTTCATGTGATCTAGGATAATTTTCAGTACATAAAAGCTAGTTTGAGGTTGTTGGTTTAATTAATACAGACATGTCTTTAGAGCTAGCAATAATAAGCATACTTCTATGTAGGTTTACCAAGTCAAATATGCTCATGTTATCTTTATTACAAAATTTGTCAGGCAGAAAAATAACTTAGGATATGACTGATATTGTCTAATGTCAAGTGAAGCTTTTGTAGGTAATCTAAACATGATTGTTAAGAACAAATAAATTAATGTAAATAAGAGTTTTTGTTTTAGCAATGAACTTTCTAGCAATGATTGTTTTATGGTAGGTCTACTTATATAGTTTCCCAAGAGGAATTCACCAAAATCTATAGGTATTGTAGGCAAAGTCTGATCACAAAGACTAGACTTGGCTAGTTGGCCTCAAAAGGCATTAAAAAGTCCAATCTGAAATTTCTTATTCAAAGTCCCAGAAAAGTTGATTATAAGATTTTATATGATCAATCATTATTCTTGCTGTACTTATGTAAATAATGAGGCCAAGTTTATTACACTAGACTTATTTTGCAAACGAATTAGTCTTAATTTAACAATCTTTGGTAAAACTGGGGTTGATTTTAGGGAGAAAATTTATGTTTCAGTAATACACCTTTGTGGATATTAGATTCTAGTGCTGTCCATTGTCTTTTAAGATTTTTTTTTCTATCTGTAAACTGGACTGGATTCTGAATCCTTCTTTCCTCCAATATTTGGCTACAACTCTCCAAACTAACATTTCCAATTCTTCTCCCACTCCTTTGACTTGGAATCGTTGAGAAGTAAAAGTGCCCTTTTCCCAAAGCGATGCAAGCTAAAAGTTGGACACCTCGATATAAACTTCAGAGGAATCACCACAACAGCTTATGTCTAGATAGTCTTAGTGCCTGTTCCTGTGTGGACACTCAGGAAGATCACCAGAGACATTCAAACCGCAAACCAGGAAAATCTATCAGATTGTCACTGCCTGCCCTTGCTCCATATGAAGATGCTTTGAGCCAGACATCTAGAAATTTTCTCAACTGGCTGCCTTCAAAATTTAGAAACTGGGATTATGGTCTGCTCCAATCATTAATTATTATTCCTATCTTTGGGAGACTTGCATCTCCACCTCCTAAAATAAACACAACTGTTTAACTGAACTGACCTTTTCTCAGGGCTAAGAGACTGATTCAGTGAGATGGAGCCACCTACCAGTTCAACTTCTGGTCTGTGAAAACTTCTTGGGGAAACTTCAAAGGTGGGACTGAATGGGTTCAGTACGAGCCTCTCCCAAATGTGCCACTTTCACATGTGGGTTATTTTGAGCCAAAGGCAATTGAGACTGTGTGGACTCAGGAGAAACTTCTGCCCCTCCCTAAACTACCCAGAACAATTTAAATTGGGGGTCTTTCCCAGAATGAGAATTATTACCAGAGATAAATTTTGTCTGAGTGACCCATCTGTATGGCAGGTCAAGCACCTTATTATTCAACACCTACTCTTCTTATCATTTTATGAATTACCTTTCTCTCCTTGGAAGCCCTACTCCTTAGTTCAGGGTGGCATATATACTTCATTTCACCTTTCTGTTTTTGAACCTCTCATGCATGGGGGGGTTCCTGTAGGTACAAAATTAAATTCATTTTGCTCCTGCTAATCTGTCTCATGTTGATTTGATTATTCAACTATCGGAAAGACTCTTCGAAGGGTAGAGGAACCCCTACCAATGGGTGCATACTATATATCAGATTTGGTGTTAGATATTGAAAAATAAAATGATATCTGCTCTCAAGGAGATTACAGCCTAGTTGGGAAAATAAATGTAATCAAACACATGTCAGTTAGTGTGGTAGGTTCTATAACAGAGGTATAATACCAGATTCCTTGAGGTCATGAAGGAGGGATCAGTCACTCTGGGGGTTGGATATGTCCCTGAGTCTTGACGATTTTGCCAGATGAGCCTGGGGAGAGGAGGGATGAGGAGTAGAGGATGTGATGGATTGGGCTGATGGTCTAGGAAACTGAATTTCAGTTAGAGCAAAGGGTATGAAAAGAGTCCTGGAGCCAGAAACAGGTTGACAGAGTCAGGGAACTGTTAATAGATTAGTAACTGGAGCTAAGGCTGAGAGGGAATTATGCCTCTGCTTCCCTCTGTGCTGTGGAGTTTGGACTTTATCCTTGAGCTAACAGAACATTTAGGCTATGGAGTAATAGATTAAGATGTGCATTTTAGGGAGTTGACTTTACAGATGGGATCCAGCAGTGGCATGGGAAGGAGCTGGTAATCAGACTAGAAGCAGATACACATGGAAGGTGAGAAAAAAGAAAGAATGAGGATTCTGACTTGAGCAAATGGATGGATGATGGTAACGTTAACCAGAGTTGGGAATACAGAAAGTAGTGGTTTTACGGGAAAGGGATGGTGGAATTTCAGTTTTATTTTGAGTGTATGAAGTGTCAGTGCTTGATGAACACGCAAGTAGAAATGTCCAGGAGAATTCTGGTTAAGACAGCAGTGAGTTCTTGTCCTGAAGCACCCCTTCCCCACTCCACACACACAGCAGTGATGGGAAAAGTATACTAGAAACACTTCAAAAGAGACTGTTATCTCAAAAGCAAGGTAAATATGACATTGAACCAAATTTGGAAGACAAGTATAAAATGAGAAGCAGAACTGAACTCCTGGGCCTGCTGGGCTAAAGGTGTAGAAGCAGGTGGAGGTAGAATTTGTGACCTATAGGATAACAAGAATGAAAAGAACACTGGGCGAGGTAGAAAAAGTGAGCCAGGCTCACTCCCAGAAACCAGAGGCTGGGGCCTCTGCCTTATGTGGGCTTCATATCCAGAGAAACGGAAGATGCAAACACAGCTTACAACCAGTCCCTGGGCCAAGCCACCCTCTGGGTCAAGGACCAGAGAGGACAATTTCCAATACTACCCTAGAACAGGACCTGAAGAATCAATATCTGACTTGGCTCTGGACATAGGGCCCAGAGGGGCTGCATGGAGGCTTCTGAAGTTTACTAAACAGGTAATGATAAGTACAGAGAAGGAGAAAGAGGAAAATAAACAGAAACCCTCCCATTCAAAACAAGCCTGCAAACCAAAACTCTCAAAACAGGTGAAGAAAACGAATGCAATAAATCATAAGGTGTTAGTCAGCTATTACCACATCAATGCTGTGTAACAAAACTCAGTAGTTTAAAACATAGCCATTTATTCTCAAGTACATGGGGCTGCTGGCAGCTGCTGCTGGGCTGGGCTTGGCTGGACTCCAGGTTCCAGGAACAAGCCTCCAGGCTCCAGGTTGGTTTCAGGTCTGGTCCATATGTCTCCTCCTTCTGGAACCAAATGCTATCTAGGGCATGTGGTTGGCTTCACAGTTCCTATTCAGGGACTCGGGTAGGAGAGACAGCAGTTACCTGGTTCATGTTCCTCTCACAACAGATCATCAGAGAGCAGGAGGGGAGGCCCAAGAGCATAGGAATATTTCAAGTCACTTCAGATAAGGTCAAAGCAAGTCATATGGACAAGCCCAAAATCAAGAAGTGGGGAGGTAGACTCCACCCGTCACCAGGACAGAGTAAAGGTGTGAACATATAGTTCTGTCCCAGGGAAGAGAAGAATCTACACAGACAACAAACAAGATCACCTTCCAGAACAAGCATTCATTCCAGATGAAATTAAATGTACAGGATAATCTTTTAAAAAATCTTTAAGTAGGGCTTCCCTGGTGGCGCAGTGCTTGAGAGTCCGCCTGCCAATGCAGGGGACAAGGGTTCGTGCCCCGGTCCGGGAAGATCCCACATGCCACGGAGCGGCTGGGCCCGTGAGCCATGGCCGCTGAGCCTGCGCG
>NC_041232.1:34930322-35003196 GCF_002837175.3 Physeter macrocephalus
GGCGCCCAGAGCCTGTGCCCCACAACGGGAGAGGCCACAACAGTGAGAGGCCCGAGTACTGCAAAAAAAAAAAAAAAAAAAAAAAATCTTTAAGTAACTTAGCATGCGCATAAAAGTAAATGAAGGAATCACAGCCATAAGAATAGAATGAGCTATTATAAATCAAAACAAGAGAAATGAAACAAAATAGGTAAATATGAAAAAGAAAATTAGAAATCATGACACTGAACAATGTATTCATTAAAATTTGTAAAATTCAGTGGAAAAGGTGAACTGTAGATGGACAAAGGAAACCAAAGGTAGGCATGAGGAATTCACCCAGAGTCCAACGCAGGGAGACAAAAACATGAACAATATGAAAAAGCCCTGAGAGATATGCAGATAGAGAGTAAGCCTTCAATGTGCAATGAGTAGACATTGCAAAAGAAGAGAATTGATGGAATTTGTGAGGAAGCAATATTCAAAGAGGAAAATGACTGAGAATTTTCCAGAGAGAAGCTAGACATGAGTGCTTACATTGAAAGTGCACTGCTAGTATCAAGCAAGATAAGTAAAAATAAGTCAATACCTAAATACATTGTAGTTGGAACCACAGAACCTCAAAGAGAAAGAGAAAATCCTAAAAAGCTGTCAGAAAATATAGGTCAAACATGAAGAAATAACAATTAGACTGATATCAAACTTCTCTTCAGCAGCAATATATGTCAGAAGCTAAATTGCTGAGAGATAGTAAGTGGTAATTTATAGCTCTATACCTTGATAAGTGGAGACAGCAAATATTTGGCTTTTCTGCTTCTATGTTGGGAAGAACCATTGCCTCCCTTCAATACTCATGTGGTGGGGAATTAACTGAACATAGTAGGGGGACTCAGGTGCTAAACACCCCAAAAGAATAACAAGTATTTACCACAATCCTTAACTCCATCAATTAAAAAAAAGTTAGAAAATTGCAGATGAGTTAGCATTCAACTAAAAAAAAACAAAAACAAAAACTAGAAAAACAATAGAGTAAAACCAGAGAGGAAATAATAAAAAATAATAAAGGTAAGAGCAGAAATAAAATAGAGAAATAAAACAAAACAAAGATATATATAGATGAACATCAAAGCTGTTTCTTCAAATATGAAAAAAAAATGTATACAACTGAATCATTTTCCTGTACAGCAGAAATTAACACAACATTGTAAATCAACTGTATTTCAATAAAATTTTTTTTAAAAACGCTGTTTCTTTAAAATAGGCACATCTCTAGCAGATAGAAGGTTTAAATAATGTCAGGAACAAGAGGAGATATAAATAGAGAGATGAGATTTTTTTTTTTTAAAGCAAAAGCAACTACTTTGAACTTTATGCTGGTAAATTTAAAACTCTACATGAAAGGGAAACGTTTTGAGATATAGTAAGTATGTATACATTTGAATGGTAAGCATTTTTGGATAGTTGGAGCTCGGAGAAGTCCAGTCAGGAAACAGAGGTCATCAGAAATGGAAAATTATTGAGTTACTAGAGGCAAAACTGATGGCAGGATCCTTAGGAGCATCATTCTTTTGAAGCAAGGCAGAAAAAGAGGACCCGCAGTGAAGACCAAGAGTACAGAGTGATAGAGTTAGTAGGAGAATCAGAGACGTGATGACACTTATCAGAGGGAGGAGGGAGGTTCAAGAAGTTGAGTGTCGTCAAGACTTCCCTGGTGGCGCGGTGGTTAAGAATCCGCCTGCCAATGCAGGGGACATGGGTTCGAGCCCTGGCCCGGGAGGATCTCACATGCCACGAAGCAACTAAGCCCATGCACCACAACTACTGAGCCTGTGCTCTAGAGCCCACGAGCCACAGGTACTGAGCCTGCGTGCCACAACTACTGAAGCCCGCGTACCTAGAGCCCATGCTCTGCAACAAGAGAAGCCACTGCAATGAGAAGTCCGCACACCATGACGAAGAGTAGCTCCTGCTCCCCGCAACTAGAGGAAGCCAGCGCACAGCAACAGTCTCAACTCAGCCACAAATAAATAAATAAAAATAAATAAATTTATTTAAAAAAAAAAGAAGTTGATTGTCAATAGGAGAGAAGTTAAAGGAACCAAGGATGGAGCTAAATGCCCACTGGATTTGGCGGTCTGAATGGCTCCAATGACCTTGGTTATAGCAGGGCCGGCACCACCATGTGGCAGCACAGGTGTGGCCATGTCTGTAGAGGGAACAGGTTCTAGAAGTGGACACTTCAAGTGTAGACGACTTCAAGAATTTGTCTCTAATGGGAAGAAGAGTGTAGGAAGTAAAAGAAGAAACTACAAGAAGAGAGAGAGGCAATAATAATAGATGGGGATGGGAGAGGCGAGGTTTCAGGTGGAAGGAGCCCTGGAGGACAGATAAGATGTCTCTTCCAGCGATGATGAGGGGAAGTGGTGAGTCCAGGTGCCGAGAGAGATAAGTCATAGCAGGCCAGGCGGAGGAAAGAGTGCAGGAACTCCAGGGGATTCCTGTCAGATAACCTCTGATTTTTTGCAGAGGAGGTGATGAGGTCATCTGCTCAGAGTAAGAGGGTAGGCGTCAAGCAGAGTCCTTGAGAAGAAAGTCAGGAGTAATTGCTAGGAAAATGGGGAGTGAGCTGCCCAGAGCACATACAAGGACACGGAGAGGCTTGTCAGGCCCCAGCAGAGCCAGCTATGACCAGGACCCTGGATTCTGACCTGTGGGCATTTTCCTTACAGCACATTAGAATCTAGGATTCTAATTTTTTTTCTAATACAAAATTATATTTTTGCTAATGTAATACATGAGCACTTAATCAATAAATTATCAGAAATAGCATTATTCACAGTTCAAAATTTTTCTCATTGAGTAATAATTAGTGAAAAACCGGTATATTTTAGATATGAAAAATAGGACAGAAAACTGTGGAAAAGTAAGTTATCTATTACACTGATGAGTCCCTTGGTAAGGTCAGTGTTTTCTTTAATTGGATTTTCTTACTTTAATGTCCTTATGTTGCAAATGGAGCAAGGATAGGATTCTAATATTTTACAAAGATTTCATTAGCCATATTTTCTTCATAGGAGATATTAAATAAGTTGTAAGAATGACCTTTCAGCTATCTGCATTCCTATATTTCTGCAGCATTATAGGTTTAGTTATAAAATTCCAATTCTTTCTTTTCAGTCTCAAGTTTTTCATTCAGCTAAACTGCAATTATTGGAAAAATCATATTCAATTTGAGATGTGCTTGTTTTGAACACATTCAATAAGAATCTTAGTGGAACCTTATTCTTGACTGTCTTGGGCTTAGAAAAGTTGTGGAACCCTTCTGGGCTTTAGCTTCCATTACAAGGAATACTAAACATTTTAATTGTGTGGAATAGAAATCCACAACTTTTAAAATCTATAAAGCAGATCAACTTAATGGACGATGTGAGAATTCACTGCACCATGGGAGCAAGCCACAAAGAACATCTTTCAAATTCTGCAAAAACAAACAAACAGAAAAAAAAACTATGAAAAGATTTTATTTAATAAATTATTTGCACATCTGATGCTTTTTATTTTTAAGTAAATCTTTTAGAATATTGATATGCACTATTCTTAAGTTCTAAGAAAGCACATTCAAGGTAGAGAAATATTTAAGTTCAAATATAATGTATTGTCTCAATGAAAAATATAAATAAAGTGGAAATAATTACTGGATCTTGACCTTGAATAAAAAATGTAGTGTAAGTTATTTATAGGAGTCAAAAACTCCAGTGAAAATAGCTAGTTATTTATAAGAAGTAAAGAGTAAAATAAAATTCTGCCAATCTTGAAAGAATATAGTATCAACAGACGATATCACATAGGAATAACATCATACTGTGAAACCTCACCAATCTTGATATACTTATTTGGAATTTGTAACAATTTTGACAAAAGCTTAGCAGAAGTTTACCTTTTCATCATTATTAATCAAATTATAGTATAAACAAAATCATAAAGTTAATGTTTAAATTACTTTAGAGAACAAATTGTGTTCAAATATCTTGTGCACACCACACTTAGTAACAATGTACATGTGAATTGTAAACATTTTATTCTATCTCTTAGGGTAGTTCTCTTTGGGATCTCTACTATTTTTGTAGTTGTTTGCTCTTAAAAATAAAACTGTCTCTTTAAAGTTATTCATCATTAAGATTTTAAATAAATTTTACTAGGCTCTTCCTTAACCAGCCAAATTGTTATTTCGTATAAAATAATTTAATGAAATTATTTTACCTTTGTTCAATTTGGTCTTCTGTTTTACCTTGAAAAGCAAAACAGAAGATAGAAAATTAATTAATTATGAGAAAAATGACCACAATTTACTGAGCTTCTCCTAAGTGACAGGTAGTGTATGAGGGATTTTAAAACATTACCTCTAATCCCTCCCCCAAATATTGCAAGATGGATAGCACTGTCCTCATTTCTTAGATGAGGAAATTGATACTCAAAGTTAAGTGGTTTCCCTAAAGTCCCACATATTTCTGAATCTGATAGATAAGATACTGTGTGTCAAGGGCTAAGCATAGGGTCTAGAACATAGAAAGCACTCAGTAAACGTCAGCAATAGTTACTGTTATTACCATAAAGAAGAGGCTCATTTTAAAGGTAGCTGAGAATTGATGGACAGATGAAACAGCTTCTCTGTTTCACTTGTATCTGCATATTCATTCATTTAGTCATTTACTGGATACTTACTAGGTAATGGGAACACCAGCATGAATATATGGACAAAGGTGTACCTCTGAGCTAGGCCAATATTTTAAAAGGTGATGAGCTACAAATATATATACATATATATATATATATATATGCACAAATGTATATATATACACATATATACAAATCGGTGATCAGCTACAGATATATCATACAAATATACATAAGTAAAAATATATACATATATAAATAATATATAATACATATACAAATCAGTGATCAGCTACCAATATATGTATACAAATGTATATATGTTTATAGCTCATCACTGTGAAAGTTGGAAATTCAGACATATTTTGGACATATAATATATATACACACACATCCAAAATATGTCTGAATTTCCAACTTCCACAGTTTTTAAAAAAAATTTACTTACTTGGCTGCCCCGGGTTTTAGTTGTGGCACGCGGGATCTTCGTTGCCACGTGTGGGATCTTTAGTTGCGGCATACGTGCAGGATCTAGTTCCCCGACCAGGGATAGAACCCCAGGCCCCTGCATTGGGAGTGCAGAGTCTTAACCACTGGACCACCAGGGAAATCCCCTCAAATAGTGTTTACATGCATTTCATGGTAAGGTTTTTGAGCCAAAAAAGACCTTGGAAATTAGTCTAAAACCATTCATTTTTACTGTAAGAATACTCAGGCCTCGAGCTGTCAGAGGCCAGCCCTAGTGAGAGAGGCCCCTAATTACAGAACAGGGCCTGGAGTCAAACTCTACTGATCACCAGATGGTGGCGTGGCTCAACACACTTCATCTCCACCAGAACAAATGAATGACAAGACCAAATGGAAGATAAAACCAAAATAAGTCCCTCTCATCTATGCCACTGCAAAAGACACACATTAAGGGCAAAAAAAAAAAACTCTAAAAACTTATTTCATCTAAGTCACTTGTCTGCAATGTCCAGATGTAATACACCTGAAACCTAATAGGAAAGAATCATCAGCATTTTGCAGTTGGCCATCTACCTTGTACTTCCCAGGTCAAGATGAGAGAATTCTGGCTTTCCCTGCGACGTACCTGGGTCTCCAGCTGAGGCTCAGTGGTCACATTTCTTTTTTCTCGGCCCTTACCTTTTCACTGAAATTAAAAAGAGGCTCCTGAACCAGTCTCAAGAACCATCAGTGACCTTGCAGTGGATTAGAGGAAAAATTTCAGACTGATCCTCTGAACTGTGAAACATGACATGGAATAAATATTGACTTTTTGGTCAAACAGGGAAAGCAGCTCTCAATCAGAGCCTCCTTTCAAAAACCTTAAGTTTATTTTAAAATGAAAGATATAGAAACACTCACTGACAAAAACCATAAACTTTTAAAGACCAAAAAGCTATTTCTTTATCCCCCCCCAAAAAAAACCCCAAAATAACAAAAAAACCCCAAACCTTCATGCAAATCTCAAGCATAATCACATCTCAAAGGATGGAGACAAAACACCTGGTGTCCATTACAACCACATTAGTCTCTTCATGGGGTGGTAACATTTTAGTGGACTTGCTTAATAACAACAATGGCTCCTCTGGCAAACAAGGTCTATTCTTTGTCAAGTGTGGAAGAGAATATGATGTGACTCAGATGACCAAGCTGTGGAAGGCAACACCCTTCTCAAGAAACCAGCTCATCCTCCTGCCATACTTAAAAGGCTTGACTCAGAGCATGCGGTATCACCCATTGATGGCAATCCTCAGGGGTGTGCCATGCATTTTGCTTTCCCTGCTCTGCAGTTCCCTCCATTGCGTATCCCTTCTCCATTTATTCAGTCTTTCACTGAATGTTAATTGCTAGAAACTGTTATTCTAAAGGTAAAGGAGACATGCCCCTTCTCTTAAGAAGCTCATAGTCTACTATAATGATTCTCTAAGTTTAGTGAACATGAAAATCAGCCGGGGAGCAACAGAAAACAGAAGCAACTGAGCTTCTCCCTGAAAGATTCTGATTCCAAGGCCTGAAGTGAAGCCCAACCTTCCGCACTTTATAAAAACGAGGTCGCAGTTGGATCAGAGTGGAGCTGAGAGGATGTGAATAGTGGGATTGAAGGAAAGGGAGAAGCTTTAAGATGATACTCGTATTCAAGCTTAGACAACTGGGCTGTGGGTCGTAGGAAATATAGAAAGGCACGTGCCTTGAAGAGGTGATTTGGTTTTAGAGAGACTGAGTTGGGATGCTTGTAGGATATCCGGGAAGAACTTGTCAGTAGGTAGGCAGATGGAAAGAAGGGCTTAGAGTCCAGGAGAAATGTCTAACAGGAGAGAGATTTGGGTGTCTTCAGCATATAGGTGAATGATACATATCAGTTTCTCCCCGACACACCTGAGTTAATAAAACTAACTCCTGCAAGCAGAAGTGACTAAGTTACTCTTAAATGTGGATGACAGGGATTAAATTGGAATATGAAGGAGGCCCAAGTGTGGTTTGAAAGGTTTTCCCTGAGGCTTTGTTACCTTTTTCACTCCCCAACTCCCAGTGGGAGGCAGCATGGCTGACACCTTGGAGAGTTTAGATGGCCACCCAAGGAGAGCTTGTGGAGGCTGAAGACAAGGTGGCAACGGATGAAATCCAAGTGCTTAGGGCAAGTGGAGAAAACAGGAACAGGAAAATGAAGGGAGACAGAGATCATGGAAGTGAAGAGAGGCCTTTGCAGAAATAAATAAGTAAATGAATAAAAAAATGATGATCAGCCAGTGGGATAAAGTTGGTGGGAAAAAATCTGGAAAGGAAATCATGGATTTGGTAAGTTGGAGGTCCGTGACAGCCACAAGAGCAATTTTTTGGGTCATGAGGCACCAGTCCGATTGCCTTGAGTTGGGTTGTAAATCAGAGGTCAAATGAAAGTGGCTCATTTCAAGGAAAATAGGATCCAAGGAACTTTATAAGATGGGGAGACTTGAGCTTATGTGGAAGTTTAGGGAGTGAGGACAAGGTTTGAAGATTTAAGAAAGGGCACAAATTACGACATGTGATCTAGGAAGACTTACTTTATTTACTTATTCATACATGTTTGTCTGTGGTTCTGCATTGAACAGGATCCACATAGTCCCTGCCTTCATAGAGCTGTAGCCAGTGGGAATTCACACAGTTGACGAGTAACTATTCCACAAGAGAGCGTGGAATGCAGTTTGCTATGGAGGCACCGGTTGGGTGGGTGGGGGACCCTAAACTAGTTTAGGTGTCAGGAAGAGGGAGGTTAAGCTGAGGCCAGAAGCTTAAATTAGGTAATGAAGATGGGCCTGGGAAAAAGTGCTTCAGGCAGGAATGGAATATTTGAAGGCTAAGAGGTGATAGAGAAATGGAAAGTTAAAAAAAAAAAATGGTAGGGGCTAAAGCAGAGAGCACAGAGGGCAGTATGGGCTGAAGCCAGAGAGATAAACACGGGTCCAGTCATAGAGATCCTTGTAAGCTGGGTCTGAGAACTTGAATTTAGCCTGAGGACAATGTCAAACCATTGAACTTAAATTTTAAGTAGGAGAGTGACATGATCAGGTTTGCATTTTAGAAATATTTAGGCCGTACTGGTGTGGGTAGATTCAAGGCAGCGAGATTGAAGTCAGGGAGACCAGGTAGAGGGAGTGAGATCAAGTATATGAGTAGATTAATTGTGGAGGTGGGAGAGGAGGAGATAAAGGTGTTTATGATAGCAAAAATTAGATGCATATGGAAAGGGAGGTTGAGGGTGTTCATACCTGATCAGGTGGGTAGTGAGGGAGCAACACCTGGAGGGTGATTGCAGAATTCCAGATGGGCTATCGTGGTCTCCACATGGGGAATGCGGGGGAGACGGAGAGAAGTGGACTCTGAGATCTATTTTGAAGGTAGAAGCAGAGCTTGGTGAGGATGTAGGGTAGAGGGGAAGGGAGGAGGCAAGGGTGACTGGGCTTTTTCATCAGTAAAAAGACACTACTAGCACAGGGTTGGCGTGAGGATGAAGTGAGACGATGCCTTCTCTACTGTTATAAAGGTAATATGAACGCAGGGCACAGCTGCTGCTCCTGGAGCGGGGAGACTTGAGTACGGGCTCCCTCCCTGCAGCCCATTTCCCCTGAGGAGTGCAAGGCATCTTCACCGGTGTCCTTTCTAACCACAGCATTCTCCTCTTCTGGGCCTTTCTCTCCTCTCCCTGAGCCCCAACTCAACTCCTCCCAGAGCTCTTGACCAGAGAAATCTTGGTCAGCTGATGATCTGCACGTGACCACAACCTTCAGCCCCTGTATCCTCCAGAGTGGGGCTCAGAGGAGGTGCCAGGCCTGGGACTTTTGGGACCCACCTGCAGGGGCTCAATCAGCTCTTGGTGCTGAAGGTGGTGGGGCTGGAGGGAGGATGCATGTTCCAGAAGCCCTGTCCTCTAAAGAGTTGCTGAGTTTGTTTTCTCATCACCAGGTCTGTGAGTCTAGCCCATTGTAGCTAACAGGTTTTTGTGGGATTTTTTCCAACCTTATGATTCTTCTGTTAGGTTTTGCGTGTGTGTGTGTGTGTGTGTGTGTGTGTGTGTGTGTGGTAAAATACACATAACATAAACCTTATTATCCTAACCCTTTCTAAGTGTGCAGTTCAGTGGCATTAAGTACATTCAGATCATTGCACAACCGTCACCACCATCCATCTCCAGAACTGTTATCATCTTGCAACACAAACTCTGTCCCCACTAAACAGCTGCTCCTCTTTCCCTCTCCGCTCCACCTGGAAACCACCATTCTACTGTCTATCTCTATGATTTGACTACTCTATGTACCTCATCTAGGTGGAATTATACAGTATTTGTCCTTTTGTGACTGGCTTATTTCACTTAGCATAATGCCCTCAAGGTTCAACCATGCTGTAGCATGTGTCAGAATTTCCTTCTTTTTTAAGGCTGAAAAATATTCCATTGTCAGCATGTGCTGCCTTTATTTTGTCCATTCATCTGTTAATGGACACTTTGGTTGTTTCCACCTTTTGGCAATTGTGAATAATGCTGCAATGAACATGGGTGTACAAATATATCTATTTGAGTCCCTGCTTTTGACCCTTTTGGGCATCTATCCAGAATCAGTATTGCTGGATCATATGGTAATTCTATGTCTAATTTTTTGAGAAACCACTATGCTGTTTTCCATAATGGCTGCATCAGTTTACATTCCAAATACCAATGCACAAGTGTTCTAATTTCTCCACATCTTTGTCAAAACTTGTTATTTTCCGTTTTTTGAAAAGTTTTTATTTTATTTTATTTATTTATTTATTTTATTTATTTATTTATTTATTTATTTATTTGTGGTATGCGGGCCTTCCTCTGTTGTGGCCTCTCCCGTTGCGGAGCACAGGCTCCGGACGCGCAGGCTCAGCGGCCATGGCCCACGGGCCCAGCCGCTCCGCGGCATGTGGGATCCTCCCAGACCGGGGCGTGAACCCGGTTCCCCTGCATCGGCAGGCGGACGCGCAACCACTGCGCCACCAGGGAAGCCCCAAGTTTTTATTTTTTATGATAGTCATCCTAGTGAGTATGAAGTGGTATCTCATTGTAGTTATTTTTTTGTTTTGTTTTGGCCATGCTGCGTGGCATGTGGGATCTTAGTTCCCCAACCAGGGATCGAACCTACTCCCCCTGCAGTGGAAGCGTGGAGTCTTAACCACTGGGCCTCCAGGGAAGTCCCTCCCATTGTAGTTTTGATTTGCATTTCCCTAATGATTAGTGATGTTGAGCATCTTTCCATATGCTAATTGGCCATTTGTATATCACCTTTGAAGAAATATCTATTTGAGTTCTTTGCCCAGTTTTTAAATTGGGTTATTTGTTTTCTTGTCGTTGAGTTGTAGGAGTTCTTTACAGATTCTGGATGTCAGCCCCTTATCAAATATACGGCTTACAAACATTTTCTCCTGCTCTGTGGGTTGCCTCTTCACTCTGTTGATAGTGTCTTTGATGCACAAAAGCTTTGAATTTTGATGAAATCCAATTTATTACTTTTTTCTTTTGTTGACTGTTTTTGGTGTCACAGCTATAATTTAGGTATTTTAAATGATTTTCTTCAATTCAAATATTGGGGCCAAAATTCTCTCCATTTTTCAGTTGCAGAAACTATTATGCAAAGAAACTGATGGGCTTATTCCATCCCAACATTAGTTAGTAAGCTCTGGGCTGAGAATCCATATTCTGGCCTCTTCAGGGATTCTCATTTGACATGCAAAACAAGGCAGGTACCTTGGTGAGAGCTGGAGCAAATCTCCAGAGTAATCTTCAGGGACCCTATAGTTTCATCAAGCCCTAAAGTGAAAAAAAAAAAAAAATTGCCAGTTTTTGTCTTTTTCTTTGCCAGTCATGTACAAGTTTCCCCCTAACGTTCTAAATAGAAAGCTTCTGGAATGGAGAGTCTGAAATATTTTAGAATGTATTCATTTCTGGGCACCGACTTTTACTAGAGCAAAGAGTTCCCTGTTTAGAATGAATCAATGGGCTGGTTACACTGTGTTACCAAGTCCTCAGGAGAGGAAATCGGAAAAGCTGCAACCACTGCCCGTGCCAGAATTGTATTGCTTTTGGTATGCTAACAAGAGCGCAAGTAATCTGTCATTTCACCATTATGGAAGAAAGTTCCTCCGCAGCGCCCCCCCCGCCCCGCCCCCCACCAGCTCCTCTCACCACTTAGTTTCTGCAGTAAAGCAATAAAGCAATGGGTCTGCTTAGGAGGGTTTCTAAAAGGAAAGATAAACACTGTGGGGCAACAGGATGGGCCACAATGAAAGGAACTCATTATGAATCTGCTCAACAGCCCAGCCTCCTTTTCTGGTAAAACTGGAGTCAACCTGATCATTTCAGGGGCAGTGGGTAGAAGGGGGACTTTTCCAACCCAGGGGAGTGTGGTGGGTTTTTTAGTCTCTGTCTCTCTCTTCTTGAAGGTCCAAGAGTTGTAATCCTGCTCCGGGTTCTGCAGGGAGATCATCCAATGGTGACTTAGAACTTAGAGACAGCTCTCCCCGGGTGGCAGTGAGCACTGTCCCTTGTGTCCCTTCGGGGCATCAACAAGCGCACTTGGAAACGTGGAGCCTCGGGGAAGTGCTCGCCCCCTGTTTGATCCTCTAACCCTCCGTGCCCAGAGCCCTTTGGGGAAGGGACGAGCTAACTCCGCCGTCCCCGTGACGCTGCTGCTCCCAGCCCTCTCACCCCACACTCTAGGTAGTGAGGGGTCTAGAAACAAGCCCAGCGGCCGCACGTTCCGTGCACCCCGAGGGTGAGCACTTGACCACCCTCGGGAGCCGCTTTCCTCCGACTTCGTCCCGCTTCTGGTCCAATGGGAAAAAGAGAGAACCGGGGGAGCGCGGGCGAGCGACGGAGCGGCGAGAAAGCCGCGGGGCCCGGGCGGGCGCCGGCCTGCGGGCGGGCGGGGCGGGCGCGGGAGGGCGCGAGGGGGGCGTGGTCGCGGCGGCCCGCGCGCCCCGGCGGCCGGGCCAGGGGGAGGGGCGCTGGCGGGAGCGGCGCCTCCCGCCCGGGGTGAGCGGCGCGCGCGGCGGCCCCGCGGTACAGAGCGCCAAGCGGGGAGGGAGGGCTGGAGCGCAGACGGCCGACGCGCGGCGCAGCTGCCATGGGCGCTCACTGACCCGCTGCTCAGCGCGAACTTCCTCGGCGGCGCGGAGCTCCCCGGCTGGCTGTGCGTCTCCTCGGCCACCATGAAAGGTAGGGCGGGCTTCGGGGAGCGCGTGAGGGGGCGAGGTGCATCCGGCGCGGACTTTCTCTGCGCGGAGCCCCGGGGGACACCCGGTGCTTGGTTCGTGCGCACACCCTGGGGGCGCCCCCGGCTCCGGAGTCGGGTACCGCCGGAGACCTAGAGGTTGGGGTTTTGAAGCGTGTATTACCCTCCCCATCCTGTCTCTACAAAGTAGTTTGAGGCCCCAAATTATTGTTTACGGATTCCAGTTCCCAACTTTTTAATTGAAAAAGTATGCCCAGGAGAGTGGAGGCATCATCATTCCCCCCCGCCCCCCAGTCGTTTCTCCGCTCTGGAGCACTCCCCCCTCTCCCCAGCGTCCTCTCCCTCCTCGCTGTTGTCGTTTCGCCGTCCGAGATGTCGAAGGGCTGCTGGCCGGGGATTTTCTCTGGGACTCGGGGATGTTCTCGGTGTGCCCTCCCCACATCTGGCAATGATTAGGTGCCCGCGGAGTTCAGCTGGCTTGGGAAGTGCGTTTGGCATCTTTCTCCATCAGACCCACTGACTGGAAAATAACTGTCCTGGGTTCCGCGTCCCTTCCATGTGCCCGCCTGCGGAGTTGTGCCCACGTGTGTTCAGGGGTGACACAGTCCCCCGGGCGGTATCCTCTGCAGGCCGGTTTAGGGAAGTGTCAGATGTTGTCGTACCTTTAAACGGAATCGCGAGGAGAAGGGCTTCTCAGGGCAGCCTTGTGTTAGTAGAAACCCGAAGATTTGTCAGCAGAATCCAGATTTATGTGTGAGATAAATAATTACAGCGGAGGCATCCAAGGGAGCCGTTTGGGGATGGGCCGGCGTGGTGTTTACACAAGACTGGAGACCTGGTTTTGCGTTAGGATGACACATTTCTGTCCCCCCGCGGGCCGGGCTCGAGTGAGGGGGCTGGGTGCGAAATGCCATCTGACCGCAGGGACCGAGTTTCCAGTCGCCCGAGACCACGCGATGCGACCGCTTTGACTTGCAAGCGTTGCTGACCTAGGCGGGCGCCCCGGGAGCCCCACAGACTTGGAAAATAACTTTTGGCTCTAGGTTTCTCTGACACGGAGTTCACGCTGAACACTCCGGAGCGGTAATGCCAGTTAGCTCTCCTTCCAAGGGAGTTCTGTGTCCTCCTTTGGAGACCCAGGGTAGGGAGGGAACAGAACACCAGGTGGAATGGGGCCCGCCCCAGAGCCAGAGAAACAAAAGACAGGATACTACTCTCTGGCTAGAGAATTTCAAAAGGCAGTGGTGTGTGTTCCTTCTCTCTCCATCACGGTTTCTTGTCTCTCAGTTACATTCTAGGGAAGGAGCACTTTCCTTAGCACTGATTGAAGGATCCTCCCAGAAAGGAAAGAGTTCACGCGGCTAAACTCCACTCTGGGGCTCAGTTACCATCTTTTTAGCCAGTTGAGGCCAGAAGGTTTTGAACTCTCGGAAAGATAAGCCAGCTACTCATTTCATCAGCTCCCATGTGTGTTCCGAAACTCTGAAAATCTTGTTATGCTTTTGACTGGGTCAATGACTGTTACTACAGTTTGGGTATTTTTCCAGTGTTAATTCAAATCTGCAGAGAAAGACACACCTACAAGTTCTAAACATATATATATATATTTTATTATTATTATTATTATTATTTGCGGTACGCGGGCCTCTCTCTGTTGTGGTCTCTCCCGTTGCGGAGCACAGGCTCCGGACGCGCAGGCTCAGCGGCCATGGCTCACGGGCCTAGCCGCTCCGCGGCATGTGGGATCTTTCCGGACCGGGGCACGAACCCGTGCCCCCTGCGTCAGCAGGCGGACTCTCAACCACTGCGCCACCAGGGAAGCCCCATATTTTTGTGTGTGTGTGTGTGTAAGATTTACACTGCATTCTAGACCAGCTTGCAGACCCCCTGGAGAAGGCTCATTGCTTACTCTCTGTGGTCTGGGCACTGCTTCAAAGGCCCCTCTTACCTTCTGCCCCAATGGGAGAGGGGAGCTGAGGGACTGAATCCCTGGGTAGACTAGTCACTTTGAAGACCTCTTTTAAAACAAGATATTCTGTGAGAGGTTTGCTTACCAACTATTGCCATGTAATTTGCATTTATTTGTCTGGTTTGTGAGATGCGGAAGGGAGGGAGCAGTAATCCTTCTTTAGTACCTACTAAGTGCCAGCCCCTGTGCTCCACTCTCTATAAGCCCTCCATCAGTGAACCCTCTCAACAACCCTGTGAGGTAGGTATTTTAACCCCTACATTATAGATGTGGAGAAGGAGTCTAGAAGAAATAGAAACCAGCCACAAGGAGGATGGTAGGCATCTAAAGACAAGCTTTGCCAGTTTCCCTGTGAGGCTTGGAGAGACCTAGGAGACCAGATCCAATAATCCCTGGACTAGAAGAAAAGTGAATCTCAGGCAATTAAGTAGCCAAGTAACTCGAAGTTGGTGCAGCAGCCAGGAATGGGTGGAACCAAGAAATTGGACACAAGACTTTTGAAGCCAAGCAGAGTATGCTTTTAGCCAAAAAGGAAAGCTGCCTTTACCAAGTATAATTATTTTGATGATTTGCCATAGGTAACCAACGCAGAGTCTTCCTTGTGTTTGTGATTATGTCGTATAGCTATTAACTCATTGTGTTTAAGCCAACATTTCATTAGCATTTGATTTCCCTAAATAATAGAAGTCAGTGACAAGCCTTGTAAATGCTTTTTTTTTAAAATTACTTAGCTATTATTTATTATAGTTTACTCCTGATCTTTTTTTTTTAACATCTTTATTGGAGTATAACTGTTTTACAATAGTGTGTTAGTTTCTCCTTTACAACAAAGTGAATCAGTTATACATATACATATGTTCCCATATCTCTTCCCTCTTGCATCTCCCTCCCTCCCACCCTCCCTATCCCACCCCTCTCATGGTCACAAAGCACAGAGGTGATCTCCCTGTGCTATGCGGCAGCTTCCCACTAGCTATCTAATTTACATTTGGTAGTGCATATATGTCCCTGCCACTCTCTCACTTCGTCACAGCTTACCCTTCCCCCTCCCCATGTCCTCAAGTCCATGCTCTAGTAGGTCTGTGTTTTATTCCCGTCCTACGTAAATGCTTAAAATTAAGGTATTAACCTAAAACATTCTTTAGCCAAATAGAAAATTAGTGGACGTCTTAGAAGTTACAGAAGTTTATCTGCCAAAGCAGAAATTCAGCTACTATGCGAGACAGATACCTTTTCAGGGTGCCTATTTGACTTTCTAATTCTGATGTTTAAACCTGGGATATAGCCTTTGTAAAAACCCAGGCCTTTGTAGTCTAATTCCAGGTCTGCCATGAGCCACAGCACCACCTATCTGTTGCGTTCAGCAAATATCTGTCTCTGTTCTATTTCCTCCATCTCTGGAGTCACAAGTACCAAAATAATGACATCATTATATATTTTCCAGAAGAAAATTACTTGCCTTGTTGCTGCAATACTTGAAGTGTTCCAAACTGATTAAAACATGAAGCTGGTTTTAATTTATTTCTAATTACATTTTCAATTAGCTGTACTGCACCATAAATTTCATGGTTTTTAATAAATATTCACATTCTTTATGAAGGAATCTGACTCCTCTAGAGTTAGGTGTGTCATTAAGAAGTCACACTCCTAGTCCTGGAAGTTGGGAATATTGGTGAGTTTTAATGCAGCAGCACTTGTTACCTAAGAGACGGCCAGAAACAACCACGGGACCACAGTTCTAATTTAACACAGGGAGGAGGTTGCTGCCATCAAAACATAGTGTCCAGCTGCTTATTTTTGTGCTTTTGTATGTAAACATTTCTGAAATGCTGTCTGGCAATAATACTTTTAAAATGCACTAGTAAGCAGTATACTTCTACCGCCTGTTGTTTTCCCAGACCCATGGTCTTTTTGCTTTCCCAGTGTCTAAGATTTCTTGTCCTTAACTGGGATAAGCAAGCACGCGTGTAAGGGCTGACTGCATTTAACACTGAAAGAATCATGTTTTCTGCAGGGACATGGAAACAAAGTGAGACCTTTTTCCTTTCACTGATTGGGAATTGGGGCTGCCCTTCCTCTGGAAGACAAATTTGCAATCCAATTACACTTTTGACTGTTAGTTTCAAGATGCTTGACATTCTTAGTCTGAGGTTTAATTATTGCTAAGTATAGATCTTCCCTGTGGTCTCGTATGCAATTTTCCAAGATTGTTCCCATCCCTTTTACCACTCCTCCCCCCCATCACCATGCGGCTTATCCAGCAATAATGGTGTGGATGGGAAAAGCTGGAGTATGATAGCTTCAAAGCTATAGCATAACTAGGTGTCTAATTTTCTGAATTAATGCTTATTCTTATTAAAACATTATTTCAAAACTGTTGATGTAGCTGCTGCCAAAGTAAGTTAAATGGCCTTTGAAGTATTAGTTTTCAAATGGGAAAATAGACGTTTAAATTTTGTGATAGAAAAAGTCTGTTTTGCCTCGGGTAAACCCAGCACGTGAGTGATCTCTCAGGGGGACAGTTTGGTCCACATGTCTCTGCGTGATGCGAAAAAGAGGTCAGGTGCTAGGAGAGGAGCCCAGAGTGGGCAGAGGACAGTCTTCCTGCTTTTGGGGGCAAATCAGTGAAAAGAATCAGGCAGTTGGGGGGCCAGGGGACAGTGTTCTAGGTCATCAAAGTGATCATCTGTGAAAAAAGTCTACCCGCACTGTGGGGTTGGCTCTACCAGGCTGGTCCTGCCTTGCCATCTTCTGCTCCTATGCCATTCCGAAGGCACAGGCTCTCTCAGCTTCTGGAATTCCTGACTGTGGCCTGGAGGCAGGGAACAGTGTTGTGAGTTGGAAGATATAAGCCAGGGACAAGTTGATCTGTACCGTGGTTAGTACTGCAAACAACTTCTTAGGCATGACTGATGGGCCATTTAATATCCCCACTTACTATTTTTCCCTTTAGTAATAGCTAACATTTATTGAGCACCTGCCATGCCAGGCATTATTTTTTTCTTCATTTTACAGTTAAGATATCTTAGAGAGGCTGAGTTACTTGTCTAAGGGCACTAAGCTAGTCAGTGGGGAAATCAGTATGCAAATTCGGACACTCTGACTCCAGAATCCACATGTAACACCTCTAATTTCGGCTCCCTCCTAGCCACACCCTAATGTTTCATTCAATCAACCCAGCTTTGTTAAGTATTTACTGTGTACCACAATCCATAGATACTGAGTGAGCAAGGTAGAAAAGGTCCTACTGTCTGGGCTTAGACTTTAATAACCTGGCATCAAAGGTCTGAAGAAACTGCTGTGCTCTTCAGCCAGTCACTGGAGGAGTCTCTCTAGGCTGGAGCTCCTGCAGAGATAAGGCGGATTCCAGGGTTGCTGCCTTTTGTAGAATTTATCTGCCAGGAGGTTTTCTTGTGATTGATTGAATGAGTGTGAATGGCCCCCTAAAGCCATGGACTCTGGAAACAGCCCTTGCATTGTTTTGCTGACAGGTTTGCTGTGAGACAATGAAACATTGTCAGAATTGCTTTTCAAGAACAGACTGTAACCACCAGTAGGTGATCAGTAATAATAATAATTAAAAGACAGTAGTAGTAGTAGTAGTAGTAGTAAATAAACATCTTAAACAAGGGATAGGGAGATACTGACATTCTTCATAGAAAGTATTTTATTGTTCACTGTTGATAACACAGTTTCTAACCGCACCAACAATCCAAAGCTTGCAGGGGGTAACTTTTCAATCAAGCAGTGATTTGATTTCCTTTTAAGTGAATGATGTTTGAAGGGCCCAAACCACATTAGTACCTTGAACAGGTCCTGCTGATTGCTTAAGGGACCTTCGTAATTATATAGCAGTGAAAGGAGAAATTAGTAATCCAATTTAAAATTCCAAAGAGATCCTAGGAGCTTTCTTAACCCCTGAATTTATCATAAATAGTCAATCAATACTCTTAAAAAATACGAAGGAAATATGTTTTTCAGAATGGGAGGAGAGTTAAACATTTATTTATTTATTGGACTTGGATATATTAAATGACTCCTTTATACTTCCTGAGTCATTTGAGATTATAACCTTGTATCACGTGAAGTCATATGCACTTGCCTAAGAGGTTGGACATTTGACATTTCTGTGTGAAAAAACTAACTTGTCATTGGTTTGTGGAAATAGATGCACTTCTTTGGGCGTAAGTCACTTCCTTGTAACAGAAATGTTTGGAAACTAGCTGATGTGTGTATATATACGTATATATATATATACGTATATATATATATATACGTATATATATATACATATATATGTATATATAACATTTTATTATTCAAAGGCAAAATAATCCAAATTTATAGTTAATAATATATACTTTAAAATGTAACCATTTCATAAAATGTAATTATATGTAGTGTTCCCAGGAGTTGAACCTGACAATTTTAGTGTGGTGAAGAGTGTGGGCTCTGAAATCAGAGGGCCTGGTGACCACATGCAAACTACTTAACCTACTGGGGCCCCCAGTGTCCTCATCTGTCAAATGGGGGAGCTACTGGATGCCTTATTTTGGGTTTTATTTGTTTTATTTTTGTTTTGTTGGTTTGTTTTGAGGATTAAGTAGGTTAGTATAGATCAGTTGTTTAGAATGGTGCCTAGCACCTAAGGAGAACTCAAGACATTTTAGGTGTTAGAATACAGTTTAGTTATAACCTGCTGCTTCCTCCAAGCAGAGCGTAATTGCCAATTATGAACCATCTTATGTTAAGTTAATCAAGTGATACAGTTTCTACCACGAAGAAAAAAGTTCGGTTTTGAAATGAAAGTAATTTTCAAATTACAAATGTGTGGTACAAAGACCTGGGGGATGGGAGAAAACTGTGCTCTTTATGGGAAACAGTTTTACTATTGGTCCATCTCCAGCTGCCATCACTCGTGTTATTGTCATGTAGTCAGAAATCAGCCCTACTGAAAATGCATGGACCATATTTACAGTGAAGTTTGTAACTATAGTGAAAATGGTACCATTTTCTCATTTGTTATGATCATGCTAGGAAATTAGAAAAGATATGTAAATACCTTTAATTTACCTAGGAGCACTAATTTTCCTGGAGCACTATTGTTCAGGTACCTACTGATGGTGACATAATGTTCTTAAAGATTTGTATCTCAAATCCAGTGTCCAGTTTTGTCCAGTAAGGATATGACATCAACGAGTCAAAACATGAAACAAATTTATCTGTAAATAAGTCTTAGGACAGATGTATGTGTATGTATGTGGTTTTTTTTTTTTTTTTTTTTTTTTTGCGGTACGCGGGCCTCTCCCTGTTGTGGCCTCTCCCGTTGCGGGGCGCAGGCTCCCGGTGCGCAGGCTCAGCGGCCATGGCTCACGGGCCCAGCCGCTTCACGTCATGTGGGATCTTCCTGCACCGGGGCACGAACCCGTGTGCCCTGCATCGGCAGGCGGATTCTCAACCACTGCGCCACCAGGGAAGCCCTGTATGTGTTTTTAACCGTATGACATCATGTCTATTTCATTGGTAATGTTAATTTTCTATTAAGCTGTCATGTTTCTATTTTATTCATTATTTAAAATTAGGCCACCAAGTCCTAACTAGCTTTCACTTATTCTTTATGTAGTATATTATTTAAATATATTAAAATATTCTTTATATTAAATATAGTTAAATATTCTTCATTTAGAATGTTATTGAAATATAGTCAGATATTTAGTATGTACATAGCCTCTGTCCTCAAGGAGCTTGCAGTTTGATGGGCAGGGTAAGACTTAGGCATAAACAATTAGCATTCAAGATAGAAGGTGAAAAGTGCCTTATTTGAGTTTCAGATAAAATGCTGCTGTAGGACACAGGAGGAGATGGCTGAGGACAGGGGTATTTTCCTTTGGAGGGGAGATTCAAGCTGATTCGTTATCTCAAATTATATTTCATGTTTCAGGTTACATTGCTCTAATAGTAATTAGAGGCAAATGGTGCATCAGGGCCACCCTGAAACCTTCAAGTAGGACATTTCAATGTGGGAGATGAGAGAGAATCAAATACAAAGTTTTCTAGAACTTTGTCTCCTAAGCTCAATTTTGGTCCATCATTCGTAATTAATTATAGTATGTTACTTTGGTATAATTGTTTGGATAACCTAAACATAAAGTTAAATGATTTCAGAACAAAACAGATATATCAGTTTTTGTTTTGTTTGGTTTGGTTTTTAAACAAAGACTACTTATTTTGTGTGTGTGTCTCCAGAGAAATGGACGGCATTAGTTTTTCTTGCCAAATGACCCATGCAGTTGACACCTTTCCACGGTCCTTATAAAATTTGGGGCAGGGATTCAAGTCCTCATCCTGACTCTACTTGACCAAGGTGATTAGATGAGAAGGTCCCTCATAAGAGAAGGGGAGACATGTCACCTCCCCTGTAGTTAACTGTGAATGATAGATGTGGGGGTCAACATTTTGAGTCTCATATTTATTTACTTTTTAAGTTGTTGAAGTGGGCCTGCTGGAGGAAATCTGGTTTAGCCTCCACTACCAATTTAGTGGTAAAAGGTACCAAAAAAAATCCCTTCCATTTTGTTGAACGATAAAGGAAGGAAAAGGGTATCGTATCTCCTTATCAGAAAAGCATGTTTTTGAAAAGCATCAGAATTACAAGTTGCACCACAAATTGGAGTCGCTTTAGGTCTTTACAATTTTGACTTAAAAAAAACCCCTATACCATTGAACCAAAAAAGGGATCCTATTGCTGTAAAACATAAAATTCAGAAAGCAGCTGAGTAATCAAAATAAATGTCTTGTACTATTTGGAATAAACTACAAGTATTTTTAGCAGCCTGTGGGACCGCACTGTTTTGTTCTAGCAGTGATGATGCTACGAGAGCTGGGGCTGCATCAGGGTGGAGACAATACAGAGTGGACAGCAGTGCTGAGCCCGGCTTGGAAGAGAAGTTTAAATTCAGCCTCGCCTCTGTCCACGGTCCTTCAGCCTGGCTCCTAAAAGCGCCGGAACTTGTTCTGATCAGTGTGACATTTGTCAGAACCTACTCTGTGCCAGCCAGTGAAGGCTGCGAGTCCACACCTTCTGTGCTGTCACTCTAGTGTGAACTCTGCTCACCGGCTCTTTGGAGCAGGGGACCTTATCTGGTGGTCAGCATCCACTGGACTCGAGCACTTTTCTTTTTGCCTACCTGACTTTTATCTCCCCTACACATTCCCTTGTTTTGTTTGCTTGACTTTAGTTCTTATTTTTATCAAAGTTAGAGATGCGCATAGTTTAAAGAGTCAGAGTATCACATTTTTAATGAAAAACAGCAATTTCCTGCCCAACCCACTTCATTTCATCATTTCCCAGTCCCCAGAGGCAACCTCCTGAGAACATTTTTTGCATTTTCTTTTGGCATTGACTTTTCTTTCAGTTCTCTACCTAGAACACACCATCCCCAAACCCTGTAGCTTCAAACAACAGATGTTTATTTGTTCATGACCCTGTGATTCGGGCTGAGCTTGGCGGGGATGGCTGGTTTCTGCTTCCCGAGGCCTCGCTCCATGGCTGGAGCATCAGTGGGGTGGCTGGAAGGGCCGAGGGCTGGCCGGGCTCTCCCCTTTCCTTAAGAGTCTCTCATCCCCCAGGGATCCTCTCTCCTCAGGTGGCCTCTGGTACAGCAGGGTACCTGGACATTTCCCATGGCAGCCAGCTGCCGAGGGGGTGAAAACAGAGCTGAAAGGCAGAGGTCTTGGAGAAGACCTAGGCCCTGAGGTCACCCACTGCTACTTCTGGCAAATACCATTGGCCACAGCAAGTCACAAGGTCCTCCCAGATTCAAAAGAGTGGAAATGGACTTGCACGTGGAGGGATGGAAAAATTGTTGGTGGCTCTTAAGGCGGGTGAGCTACTACGGCCCCATGTCCTTAAGTGAGATGCTTTTGGCACTTTTTGGTTTTATTATTATTATTATTATTTTGGTTTTAGGCGTTATATATTGACTTCCCTTTATAGCAGATGAGGATTTAGTTCTTTTACTCTTCACCTCCACCTGACAACCATCACGGACACCTCCTGTTGCCCCTTATCATCCCAGTATAGTTATATCACAGTCTGGCCTAGATCCATATTCAGTGTTTATATTATTAAGACGATGTCAATGCTATTCACAGCTGACTTATATTTCTCTCTTGCATAACTGTGTTTCCTCTGGAATTGGTAATCCTCTTGTTATTTTGTTTGTTTAGCCTCCCATGTGTGTTTACATCGACATTCACCCCCAAAGTCTCTTCCACTGTCCTCCATCTCTGTGCAGTGTGTTCAAACATAGTAGGTATTACCGCAATTTTATCTTCTTGAAGAAATCTTTCCTGGACTCTTCTGACCTACTCAGGGTTAGGGTTAAGGTCAGGTTAGGGTGCACACATGCACGTGCACATACACACACATATGCACAGACATCTTTCTGGGTTTGTTCCTTATTTCAGTGGAATGCTTTCTCAAACAATGACTTCTCAAGAAGAGTGTGCATGAGAGGTACATTTTTGAGGAATCTGTAGGCCTGAAGAGGTCTTTATATTACCTACTCATTTAGTTGAGAGATTTCTCTGTTGGAAATAATATAGCCTTAGAATTTTGAAGGCACTGGTTTCTTCTCTTTTAGCTCCAGTTTTGTTGGTGAGATATGTGAAGCCATTCCTTTTTAAAAAAATTCTTGTAAGGAATCTTTTTTTTTTTTTTTTTTTTTTCTGTCCAGAAGCTTTTGAGTTTTCTCTTTGTCCACAGGGTTGTGAAACTTTATGATGATGTGCCTCGGAGTGGATCTTCTTCCTTTCTTTGTGCTGGGAAGTGATGTGCGTTTTCATTCTGGAAACTCATGTCCTTCAATCCTAGAAATACTGTTACTTATTCCTCTGATGATTCTTTCCCTCTGTTCTTTTCTCCTGGAACACCTGTTATTTGAATATTGGACCCACTTAATTTGTTGTCTAATTTTTTTTCTTGTCTTTACTCTTTTCTATTTATTTGCCCTTTTTCTGCTTTCTGGAATATATCAACTCTGTCTTCCAACTCTTCTATTAAGTTTTCATTTCTGTGATCATAGTTTTAATTTCCAAGAGTTCTTTCTTTTTCTCTGAGGGTTTCTTTTTTATTATAGCATCCTGTTCTTCTTTTATGGATACATTATCTTCTCTTATCTCTACAAAGATATTCATGGTAGGATTTTTTATTTTATTTTTATCATTCTGCATAATGTGTATTTCCTCCAAATTGCTTTATCTGGATTCTTTATTTTCATCTTTGTCTTTTCATGTTAGAGGCTGTGTCACGTGTCTAGTGTCTCCTCACGTATAAGAGCAGAGTACTATAAACATTAATTAGAAGCTCCTTGTTTTGGTGGATTTTGTGACCTGTGACTATCACTCTAGGCTGATCTGGCTGGGCTGTTCCATTGGGGACCTCCTGGAATGAGAATCATTAGTTTATTTTTCTCTTAACCGGCCAGATTCCCCAGGAAGAACCTTCAGTCATTAGCCTGGAGGATACAGTCTGGTTGGCTGAGTGGGAGAAGGGGACTGAGTGTCTGAACATTCAGTATGAAAATTTCCCCCTTTTCCCCTGATTCCATTACAGTTCCCCTCATCTCAGCTGTTGCTGGTGTCCTCTGGAGGAGGACACCATTTGTGTTCTTTTGTTTTAATTTCTCTGCGTAATAAATCTTCCATCTTCTGCTGTGGTCAGGGAGGGACAGTCACCCAGCTCTGTGAAGGGCCTGGAAGGTCAAACTGCTTTATTTTTCATATCCCACACAGAGCACCCATTTAAAGTGTGCAATTAAGAGGGTTTTAAATATATATATATTCACAAGTTTTGCAACCATCGTTACAATCAAGTTTAGAACATTTTTCATCACCCTCCCCCACCCCAAAATCCCATGCCCATTAGCAGTCACTCCCCATTTCCCCCCAAAACTCACAGCTCTAGGCTTTAACCTGCTTTCTGACTATGAACTGGCCTAATGTAGACATTTCATATGAATGAAATCATACAAGATGTGGTCTTTTGTGACCGGCTTCTTTCACTAGCATAATATTTTCAAGGTTCCTTCCTGTTGTAGCATGTATCAGTACTTCATTCCTTTTTATTGCTGAATAATATTATATTCACATTTTGTTTATCCCTTCATTGATTCGTGGACATTTGGATTGTTCTACTTTTTTACTATTAGGAATAATACTGCTATAAGCATTCATGTACAAGTTTTTGCGTGGACATATGTTTTCATTTCTCTTGGGTATATACCTAGGAGTAGAATTGTTGGCTTATATGGTATTTCTACGTTTAACCTTTTGAGGAACTGCCAGACTGCTTTCCAAAGTGGCTGCACCATTTTTCATTCCCATCAACAGCGTATGAGGGTTCTGATTTCTCCATCTTCTTGCCAACACTAATTGTCTATCTTTTTGATTTTAGCAGTTGCTTCTTCTTTTTATAAATTTATTTATTTTATTTATTGATATTTGGCCGTGTTGGGTCTTTGTTGCTGTGCGCGAGTTGCGGCGAGCGTGGGCTACTCTTTGTTGCGGAGCACTGGCTCTAGACGTGTGGGCTTCAGTAGTTGTGGCTCATGGGCTCTAGAGTGCAGGCTTAATAGTTGTGGCACATGGGCTTAGTTGCTCCGTGGCACGTGGGATCTTCCTGGACCAGGGCTCGAACCCGTGTCCCCTGCATTGGCAGGTGGATTCTTAACCACTGTGCCACCAGGGACGCCCTATAGCAGTTGCTTCTTAAACATATGTTCAACAAGTCCTCCTATTTTAGCCTCACCTTTATTCTCCTTTCAGAGTGGCCTGTGTCCCAAATTCCTTAGCCTTTTCAGGATTCTGGCGTATAAATCATCGCTTCTCAGCCTTCTCTTCTGCTAGCACAGAGTTCAGTTTCCTGGGTCTGTGGAGTCAGCAACCACCATGGTGTGGAACTTGAGGGTCCACCAGACCTGGGTCTTAGTGTTGGTCTGGCTGCTCCCAAGTCGTGGGACCTTGGATCAAATTACATGACTTCTCTGAGCCTCAGGTTTCTCACCTATAAAACAGAGAAACAACAAATGGGAAGTAACTGACATTCAGTAGATTTGAGTAAGTATTAGTTCTCTTCTCTTCCTCAAACATGGTGGATATGCAAAAAGAGAAAGAATTCCTTCAGGAATTCATCCGCTAGTGGGAGAGAGAGACACATGTATAACTCTATAATCTACTTACTTTTTAACAACAATTACTGAGTTTCTATAGCATGGCATGAATGTACTAGTTGCTGAGGGTACAATGTGATAAGTTTCCTGTTTTCCAAAGGCTTTCCATCTGGTGAAGTCAAAACCAGAGCTGGGTAAGCTGGGATGAAGTGAGAGAGTGTCATGGACATATAAACACTACCAAATGTAAAATAGATAGCTAGTGGGAAGCAGCCGCATAGCACAGGGAGATCAGCTCGTTGCTTTGTGACCACCTAGAGGGGTGGGATGTGGAGGGTGGGAGGGAGATGCAAGAGGGAGGAGATATGGGGATATATGTATATGTATAGCTGATTCACTTTGTTATAGAGCAGAAACTAACACACCATTGTAAAGCAATTATACTCCAATAAAGATGTTAAAGAAAAAAAAAAACAAACCAGAACTGGAATATAAGGCAGACGGAAGTAATTGCTGTCACACTGATACAAAGGGAATGCAGGGGAAGGAGAGGTGAATTCTCCCCATAGGGATATTGCACAACTTGGTCCACAGATTGGTTGGAACATATTAATATGTATGACTCTCAACTCTCCAAGCCAACTAAACTAAACTTCACTTGAACTCGTGGTACTCTGAAATAGCTAAGCTCAAAGAATAAATCAGCAGCAGAATTCTGTTTTGCGTTCTCCATCACGAAACCTCTGGCCAGTGTGGCCCTGTGCCAGTTACCAAGGAAAGTAAAAAAATAAATAAAAATCACATTTTGAAATAGGCAAGCAAAAGACAGTATAGCCCATAGGTATTACAACAAAAATGCTATAGTACAGCTGTGGCAGCCAGGAAAGTACATGCCTGTAGACATAAATCTCCAATTAAACACGTTTTGTTATTTAGGATGTTAAGGTTACTTCTTCCCTGCAGATAACTGATGTCAGAAGCAGGAATCAAGTTATGACCACTGCAGAACTTAGAGGTCTTAAATCTTAACAAAATCCTTGCTCGTGTTGGAGTGTAGCAGTTATGTGACATAGATTGTGTCAGAGACAGATTTTGAAAACTGGCAGGTTGCAAAGGTGACTGGATATCCTCGAGGGATAATATCCTAATTTGAGCCCGGCATCTCTGCCGGCCCCTGGTACTATAAAGAAAATCCAGGATGCATTTAGCCTGGGTCCACTCAGTGTGAGGAAAGGGTTTTGAGAACAAAGTATAACCTTGCACATAATATCAGGCTGTTTGTCTTCCTGAAACGCATCTGCCAGCCATGTGGGCCCTGTTGGAGTCTTTCACCCTCTCAAACTTTCAGGCACTGGGAACCGCTGACCTCTCCTCCTCTCTCCTGTGACTCTTGTAGTCTGATGTGGCTGTCCAGACAGCCGCAAGCCCCATCAGCTCCTGTCCCTTTCTCTTTCTCAGTTCCTGAAATGTCTCACTGCATCACCAGCCTGAATCAGCTGTTTGCTAATCTACACAGCTGGGGACTCTGGCCGGGTCTCTGGGGACACCTCCACTAATGGAATGTCTACTAGGCATTACCTGCCCAACTCGACGCAGCTTTTAAGGATGCAGAAAGTCAACTCTTGAAAACATTGAGTGAAACAGAGTTGAACAATCTTTTTCTCTCTCTTTCAGCACCTCCCTGAGTCTCTAATCGTTCCAGAAGTGCTATGAATTTCCAAGAAAGGGGTATGGTAGGCAGTAACTCTCTTTTTCCCTCCGAAGAATAAACACTAGGAAAGATTAAGACGCTTCTCCGTGATACCTTCCCTGATAATCCCAGTAAGTCGTTCTCTGGGGTACTTTGTACCCCTCATGTCTCATATGATTTAGTATCTAATTATAGAGTTGGATGAGAAAGAGATTTTTATTCTTTTAGGAGCTGCTATAAGAATTTCTCATCCTCTTTGGATGAGGGTTAAGAAGCAGGACATCCTCTTTGAGTCCTGTATTAGGGGTCGCCTATAAAGCCTTTGTTTCTTCGAACCCCTAATGGGTTTGAGTAGATTAATTTGGAGGCAGCGCTGAATTGCTTTAATAACAAAAATATGAGACATTTGAAGTTCCCAGGGAAATTTCAGGAAGGAGAGAGGAGTCAGTCAGACTAAATGCTGCATGGGAAAAAGACCAGAGAGGAAAAAGAAAACAAACAAACAAATTAATGGTAGGTTTACTGAAAAGAAGCTTTAGGGAGAACACTAATTTTTTAAGCTGTTTGCTACCGGGAGCACAGTGTAAGCTGTTTTTTTGTCTCCACTGTGAGTTCTTCAGTGATGATGGTTCCTTGGCCCACAGCGTGTGCATGTGAGCAGATTCTTTTGCGGATGTGTCTCTGCAGTGGAGGGGCTGGAGCTGGCGGGGGAAGCTGACGTCTGGGTGGCACCGTTACCTAGGTTCATGTCCCATCAACTCCACTGGTCTATAAGCACCTGTTTATTGACTGAGTGAATAAATGAATGCATGGATTTCTAAGCAGAAGAAGTAGATAAGCGTTTCTCTTTAACTGAGACTAGACCGGACTTCGCAGGCATTAATGGGAGAATTACTTAGGAAAGCCAGCACAGACTAGGGGATTAATATGTATTTGTCGAACTAACTAATCACTGAGTCAGAGAGAAAAAGGTGCTGTTCTTTTGCTTGTAAGCACGTTCTTCCATCTAGAAAGAACTAAAGGTTAAATCCTTGCCAGAAGAAGATGACTTGAATCATGAAAACCTGGATTTCTAGATTCCAAGCAAGATTTCTTCGCTGTTCTCTGAATAAGGAAACATGGCAAAATACAAAGATTTCCGACTTCTCCATCGTCTTAGGAGTAGTTGTTCTCTCACACATGTCTTCATAACACTTCATAACTAACTAGTGTGCTGAGGTTCAGCACACTGTGTGGTAGATATCACACATCTTGGGTTTTTCCACATTTTAAGGTTCGGTTATAGCCAGGCCCTGTGTCCTATCTGTGGGCTGAAAAAGATGATCACAGAGGCTCTATTTCCTCCCTACGTGTCTCTTTTCTTTGAAAGCCTGTCAGCTTCTTGAGGGAAGGGACCATGTCTCACTCATTTGTGCACCCCACTGTCTGGCAATCTCTGGTCCATAGTGAGCGCTGAGTCAGCGCTTTTGAACTGAACTGCATGTGGGGGGAAAGCTGGGTGCTGGTGCAGTGATGGTGACCAACTCAAGAATAATTGGTTGGACAATAGCCAAGACACGGAAGCAACCTACATGTCCACCAACAGATGAATGGATAAAGAAGATGTGGTACATGTATACAATGGAATATTACTCAGCCATAAAAAAGAGTGAAAGAATGCCATTTGCAGCAATATGGACAGACCTAGAGTTTATCATACTAAGTGAAGTCAGTCAGACAGAGAAAGACAAACACCATATGATATCACTTAGACGTGGAATCTCAAATGTGACACAAATGAGCTTATTTATGAAACAGAAACAGGCTCACAGACATAGGAAACAGACTTATGGTTACCAAATGGGAGAGGGGTGGGAAGGGATAAATTAGGAGTTTGGGAGTAGCAGATACAAACTACTATATGTAAAATAGATAAACAACAAGTTCCTACTGTATAACACAGGGAACTATAGTCAATATCCTATACTAAACCATAATAGAAAAGAAAAAAAAAGAATTGGTTAGGTCTCCCTGGAAAGGCCTGGTCTTAACACTTTGACTTGTCATCAAAAGTATCCTTTAATTGCACACCCACACCTGGCAGATGTGTGAAATGACAAGTTTGTTATCAGTGTCATAGGAATTGTATCGTGTCCATGTGAGGAGGGGGATTAGGGCTTTTGGTAGAAAGCGTGGCTGACATAACATTGCCCTCGTTTCCAGTTCCCTACCTTTAGGAATTCCCAAGCAAGTCTGTCTTTTGAAATGCATTTACTGGGAAACCATCCATCAGTCCCAGTTATCCAGTGGAAGGAGAGTGGGGAAGGATTTGGCCGTCCTTGCAGGAGGCATGCTGGGCTGCTGAGATGCCACAGTTGGTGGAAGAGGTGACCCCAGAGCCTGGCATCTGCAAAGGAGGGCTTTAGGCTCAGTTACATGAAGATAACTTGACCCTTTGGACAGTTGATTATTCAGTCATTCATTCACCCAAGTTTCTTAAGCCTCTGCGCTTTGACAGGCACCATTCTAGGTACATGGGATTCATTCATGAAGTCAGACAGAAAAAAATTTCTGCTCACAGCATGCACCATGACACACACACACACATAAATGAGGATCATACCAGAGAGTAATATTAAAATAGGATGGTTTGACACAGAGTGGCTGGGTGGTGGTCCGGAAAGGCATCTCGAAGATACCATACCTCAGCTGAGACCTGAATTGGAAGTAGTTGCCTGAGGAACAGGAGGAAGAGCACTCCAGGCAGAGGGAACAGCCAGTGCAGGGACACTGTGGTCTTTCTCAGAAAGCGTGGTATGTTCCAGGAGCAGAAGGACAGCCACTGTGAGGAGCATGGTGGGCGAGCGGAGGGTGGAGCAGGTGGAGACGGCTGAAGTTGAGTCCAGCACTGAGCCTGCACTTCCGGCCTCACTGTGGTTAATGCGCTGTCTTTTCTTCTCCCGCAGACGACTTCGCAGAGGAGGAGGAGGTGCATTCCTTCGGTTACAAGCGGTTTGGTGAGTTCTAGCAAAGCTCTGTTCCTTTTCTGTGCTTGATCTGGGATATGGTAACATGACCATGGCTGGACCTCTGACACACATGAACATGTGTGGCTCTGAGGCCCAATTTTGGTTGGAAATTGAGTTTCTGTATAACAGGTGGATGATTTCTCAGAGAATCTGAGGCTAGCGGGACAGGAGTTACACCCAGGCATGCGGAAGTGATGGGATGCTTAGGGGGGTTGGCTGAATACAAACCTCATGGCTTAACAGGCAAAACATGGTGGGAAAGGTAAATCTGTGACAAGATAGGCATTTCTCTATTTTGAGATTTAGAAAACATCTTTTCCCTTTTTCCTCAGGCCCCATATTCATAACTTAAGTGTCAGTGGAGAAATGAGAGGAAGACTTTTTTCAGGAACCCAGCTAGACACAGGTGCTCCAAGGTAGTCTGAACAGCGGCCCCTAAAGATATCCTCATCCTAATCCCTGGAACCTGAGTGTTACCTTATATGGCATAAAGTGCTTTGCAGATGTGATCAAGTTAAGAGCTTGAGCAGGGGAGGTTATTCTGGGTTATCTGGGTGGGCTCTAAATGCAAGCACAATTGTCCTTATAAGAGGGAGGGAGAGGAAGATTTGACTGCTGAGAAAAGAGGGCAATGAGATGATGGGAACAGATATTGGAGTGATATGCTGTGCAGGTGGAGGGAGGGGCCACAAGCCAAGGGATACAGGTGGGCACTGGAAGCTGAAAAAGGCGAGGAAACATTTTGTGTTCAGAGAACTCTGGTGGGAATGCGGCCCCACCAACATCTTGATTTCAGCTGACTAAAGCTGATCTCAGACTTCTGGCCTCTCAAACCGTAAGAGAAGAAATCTGTGTTCTTTTAAGCCACCCCGTTGGTGGTGATCTGTCCCAGCAGCCACAGGGAACTAATCCACGCCTCTCTGCCTACTCACGGATGCTCTTCTGTCTTTGAGCACACTTCCCGGGATCTGCAGTTGGGCCTCAAACTGCCGGTGAAAACATTACAAAGTTCCAAATACAGTTCAAGGGAACTGAGGTTTTTCTGTCCAGCCCATTTCTGTGCCTTGGTCAGAGGAAATGAGGAATAGAGGATAGAGGAGAAAAGAATGAGAGTGTGTGTGTGTCTGAGAGAGAGAGAGAGAGAGAGAGAGAGAATATGAAAGGGAATAAATCTACTTCCTGTTGCTTAAAAAAAGTCCTGGCTGGACCTTGATTAAATTTAACATCCCCCAGCTGCTCTGGCTCCCTCATTGCTTTAGCATTTTTCTTCTGGATACACACTTCTGCATTTCTTTCTGGGAAAAAAAATAGGGCTTTAAAGTGAGAATGCAGTGGCACGAAGCCCACGGCCCCTCCATTCATGTGCTGGCAGAGAGGTTTCTGCCCACCGTGCTCTCCCCTCCCCCATGCTACTGTTCTTTATCTGCACAATTACATGTTTCTGCATTGGTACCATGTGTTATTCTGCTTTCCCATCGTGGGTTCACTGAAGGTTGTCATAGGAGTGAAGAGAAACCAGACATTATAGAGGAAAGAAAAAACAAAACAAAAATTAAAAGGCAGAACTAAAGAGGAAAATCAAACTTGTAAAGATAAGGCAGAATAAATGTTGACGTGCTTGTGTATTTTGGAGATCAGCAGATTTCAAATCTCTACACGGAAATTGGTAGAAAGATGAAGAACCAAGAGTAAAGAGTGACCTTGAGAGAAATTTTATTTAAAATTTCATGATCCTGTAACTAGCTAGATGGGCAAGGGATTTGGTGGAAAACACAAAAACATAGTAAGTTGCTGAAAGGATTTAATTTATGGTAGTTAAATTGTGTGTGGAAACCATAAACTGATGACTCAGAGGGGAGACATGATAACAACGTACAAATATTGGAGAACCAGGGAGACGTGGAGAGAGTGATACCACGTGGCACAAGTAGAAGAAGAGAGGAATGAAATTAAAAGAGAAACTTTGGAATGAGCTATGAGAGAGACATCCCGAGGCTGAGAATTCTTGGGTTCAGCTTTTAGGCACAGTGATGGATATCCAGCATAGGGGTGGAGTAGAATTTTGGAAATGGAAGAGGCTTTGTGATGATTTATGTCAGCCTTTACTTTAAAAAACAATTAATTTATTAATTAATTAATTTTTGGCTGCGTCAGGTCTTCATTGCTGCGGCGGGCTTTCTGTAGCTGCGGTAAGCGGGGGCTACTCTTCGTTGCGGTGTGCGGGCTCCTCATTGCGGTGGCTTCTCTTGTTGCTGAGCACAGGCTCTAGGTGAGTGGGCTCAGTAGTTGTGGCTCGCGGGCTCTCGAGCGCAGGCTCAATAGTTGTGGCACATGGCTTAGTTGCTCCGCGGCATGTGGGATCTTTCCGGACCAGGGCTCGAACCCACGTCCCCTGCATTGACAGGCGGATTCTTAACCGCTGCGCCACCAGGCAAGTCCCTCAGCCTTTACTTTTACAGATAAGGAAGGTGAGGCCCAGATAGATCAAGTCCTTGCTCTAGCAGGTTAGCCGGAGCTGGGTTGGATGCTGCGTCTTCTAACTCTCAGGCTAGCATAATTTTGAGGAAGGGTCCAACAGTGAGATTGAGGTGACCTCTCAATTCCTGTGTCCTAGAAGTGTCCCTGCAGTTCTGGAATCTTAAAGTGGGCTGGATACCAGTCTGGCTCCACCAGGGAGACCTCATCACTTTCACAGGGCCTAGGACTCTGCACCTGGTTTTATAGAAAGTAAATGGGTTTCTAGTTCCTAAGGTGTGGCCAAGGCTGGTCATTGAAAGCAGCAGGACCCAAGAACCCATTCCTTCAGGTATGATTCAACTTTAACCATTAAAGGAAGACAAAGTTGGTGAAAGGTGGTGAGTGGGAGGCGTCCGGAGACCAGGCAGACCTGTCGGCCCCGCCTCTACTTACTCCTGTGACTTGAGACCAGTCACTTACACACTGTGGGCCTCAGTGCTGCATCTGCCCTGTGGGCAGGGTGACACCTGCCACGGTAGTAAGTCTACCTCACAAGCCTTTGGTGAGACTGAGAAGGATAGCAGACGGACCAGTGCTTCGAAGTTGCAGCACTGTGAAAACAAGGGTGGTGTTGCCACTTTCCTGAGATTTGAGGCTGCTTTCACTGTTCAGACATTTTGGTCTAGCCACTGCCAAATATCAAAATGCGACAGGTCTGAAATCTCATTCCTGAAGAGAGATATAAAGATGAACATGGTAATATCATTGGCTTTTATTTTTGCAAAATAGACTGGATAACATATAGGGGTTAGTTACTGTCTAATTTTAGGTATGTCTTGTTTGTGCAAATACAGTGGTCACAGCTTGAATTTAGGCTGCAGATGAACCAGGGATTAATTATTTGCAGGGCAAAGGGGCCACTATTTTAGCCAATTGGTAGCTTGTTTCCAAAGGTATTGATATATAGTTATTCAGAAACATATGCTACATAAAGTCAAGGCTTGTTTATGTAGTAATACTGTCCTTTTTCAAATTCAGTATAATATTTAATAAAGAGCAAAATGGGTGATCATCTCCAGTAATCTAGTATGTGATGGTATTATTTTAAGATGGTCATCCCTTGTCTAGTCAAGAATTCATTGTTGCATTTTTGGTCTCAACGAAGGCTTCTACTTTTCTTCCATCTCTCTATATGTCCTGCTTGTTAGCCCCTTTCCCAAGGTTCTGGGCAGGTGTCTGGAGAAGAGATGGAGTTAAATCTGGTGGGTTTGCACTTATCTGCTCCTCTGATGAAAGTTTTGATGAGGGGAAACTTTGAAAGGTTAAGGAAGTGAGCATTTTCAAATTTTCATCAGGCTCTGCCGGTCAGCGTTACTTGGCCTCAGTGTGCAGAGCTAATTAATTTGGGAGGTAACTATAGTTACAGTTTGGCAGAGTTCATTCTCTGGAACATGGGGTACCAGTATATAAAGTTTTATTTATTTATTTTTTTATTTTATTTTTTTTCCGGTACGCGGGCCTCTCACTGTTGTGGCCTCTCCCATTGCGGAGCGCAGGCTCCGGACACACAGGCTCAGCGGCCATGGCTCACGGGCCCAGCCGCTCCGCGGCATGTGGGATCTTCCCGGACCGGGGCACGAACCCGCGTCCCCCGCATCGGCAGGCGGGCTCTCAACCACTGCGCCACCAGGGAAGCCCTAAAGTTTTATTTTTTATGGATAGAATATGATCTATACTACAATGATATCTTTCTACTTATTTCCCAGTTACTTTTTTCTTCAAAAATATGACACATGGCTCTAGTATCCTTAATTATTATAGTTAGCAGAAAGGGAAAGAGAATTCATTCATATTCTATGGGACAAATATGAATTCATAAAATTTGGAATTTGCGATAAGTTGCTCCAAAAATGGCTTCTGAAATCTTCTGATTAGTCATGTGATTAACATGAGTGCATTCAAGTTAAAAAAAATTTTTTTCCATTAAAATGGTAGAGTAGGAGGAAGGAAGAATGTCATTTCAGCTCCAAGGGATAAGTGCATCACAGTTCCAGAGAAGGGGAGAAGTGTGGGAAGAGGGGTGGCTTCCAGATCCTGCTTTTTAACCCACGTACAAATGATTGCAACAAATCCAGCTCACAATTGTTTATCACTTTTATCTTCCCAAAGGACGTACTAATGTAGTTTTCATTCACCACTACTCCATGAAGCCAACAGGCCAGGCGCCATCTTTCCTATTTGATGGCTGCTTGTCATCTTTTCGGGAGGCAGTGGGGTGCAGTGGTTGGGTGTGTGGGCGCTGGAACCAGGTGGGTGGCTTTGGATCCAAGTTCCAGCACTCACCAACTATGTGACCTTGGACACGTGATTATCCAAAGCTGTGAAGTCCGTTTCCTCACTTGTAACGTTTGGGTCATCACAGGCCAACTCCATAGGGCTGTTGTGGAATTAAACATGCTGCTGGGTTGGCACAGTGCCTGGCACACTGTGAGGGTCCCATAAATGTTGACCAATATCCTATTATCAGATTCCTTCTTGAAACTTTTGATCCTCATGCTTGAACATGGAACTAGGGTTTAGTAAGCCCCTGGAACCTTCTGATGTCCTGCAGCCTCATGGATTCTGGCTGCATCACACCCCCTGCTTTCCTACTAAAAGCTGGGAGAGGCGAGAAGGCTTGGGGACATGGCTGTCTGCCCCAGCACCCTGGTGGGCAGTGTGGGAGCCTAATGGGGAGTACCACCCTGGGTGTCCCTTACCCTCCCTCTGGAGCCTGCTTTGCCCCTTTTCTGTGCTGGGGGAAAGCGGGATGGGGGGACAAGACTGACTTTGTTTCACTGGTTGCATTGGGTTCTCTTGTGTTATCTTTGGAATAGGACCTGGTGTAATAATAGGATGTCGGAAGTTGGACTGATGCAGGAATCAGAGGCACATGGTTCCTTCCGTCTGTGAACATCGTGGGTAGATTTAAGGGTTGACAGTGAGCAACTGGGGGCAGCTGGAAACATTTGATGTTTGGGTTTGACGAACAAAGCTTTGACAAAAGTGCTTCCTTGGGGCTCAGCAATAGGGAGTGTTAATAGCTATGAGAGAATAAGATCTCAAAAATTGCAAACTGTGAAATAGTAGCAAAAAGTACAAGGAAGCGTATTCTATGGAGCAGAACTCAAATCTTTTGTAAAAACTAAGTGGAAAAATTCTAAGAGAACTACTGAAGAATCACATAAGGGTAACAGTCCAAAAAGGGATACCAGATGCCTTTTCCTAAGTGTATTCACCGGAGTCAGTTCTTGACTTTTTTTTTAGAAAAAGTGAGTTTTGTTTACCTGCAACTTCACAGGCCTCCCTCTACTTATAGTTTCACACAGGCTTTCTTCCCTTGGACAATAATTTTGGCTTAGCAAGAATAATTTTAACAGTTTAACCTGCACAGTGCAGGGCATGTGGGAGCAGCCCGAGAGATCTGTGCGGAGTAGAACCCAGCCCTGCCCCAGAACGCCCCTGACCCTACTCCTTTTTTTCATCATCCCTCTCCCCCCACTTCCTAACCCGCCTTCCAAAGAGATAATATATGAAACTTCAAATCAGGGGCGCTAGTTAAATCCTGGAGCTGTGTCTTTCCCAAGAGGGCTTGAGGAAGTGAATGTCTAGAAAGTGCAGAGGACCACTTGGGCTTCTGAAAAATAACAACACAGGTATGCTTAGCCAGAAAGAAAGGTTCCTTCTGAGGCACATGGTGAGTTTCTGCTTTCAGTGTAGAGAGGGTTGCAAGAGTTGACCAAGAGGATGATGAACTCTCTCTGGGAAGCTGCCCAACATAAACACTTGGCCGCCCCCTCTTCTGGATGTTTGGGCTTGGAGACCAGGCAGCCTGTCTCTGCTCTCCCCGGACTCTTCCCAGAAGCCTGGCTTCATCTTGGATTTGGAGAAGGTGCCGCTTTGAAGTCATCTACCTCCAACCGTAAAGGAGGGCTCCACGCATTCATCTCCACACAGCCCTTCCAGACCGGCACCAGCAGAGTTCACCCCTTTCCCTGATAAGAATGCCAGGAATTTCCATCATTTCCTGTGGGGAATGACTAAAGAAGCCCAGCGTGAGGCTGTCCTTTCAACAGCACCTTTTCCAAACATCTCTAAATGGAAAGGGTACCACGCCAGGCAAAGGACTGACCCTTGGCAGGGAGATAAGTGAGGATGAGAGGCTGAATTGGTGCCCCTGTGGGGTTTCTCTTCAAAGCCATTTGCTTCCTTAGTGGCAGAGTCTTCTTTATGTGGCTTTGCAAATCCTAATGGAGTAGATATTTCTGGTTTTATGAGAATTGGGGGTCAAACGGCATGTGGAGAAGTAGATGCCAAAGAGATTCAGAACAGCTCACGTGGCCCCTCTCCGCATACTTCCAGTCAAGCAGTGGGGCTCCTGAGACCTGAGAAAAAGGGTTTGCTGGCTGTTACTTCTTTTAAATAACCTGAGATTTCCTACTTTCTGTCATTAGAGATAATATTCACAATCTCCCCTGCCAACAGTGTTCACCTGGGTTTCCCTTCTTTTCCATCAAGAGCTTCTCAACGGGCAGCTCACTTCCTCCCTGCCTCGTCTTTCTGCTCAGTTAAAATTTGTTCAACACCACATGGCCACGTGATTATGATTTTTTTTTCTATTTTCATGTGAAAGAAAACATTAAGCATCTTTTCTTCAATATCCTTTCTTGAGTATGTGCTAGGTAAAGCTTATGGTTACCAGGGGGTAAGGCGGGGGGAGGGATAAATTGGGACACTGGGATTGACATATACACACTACTATATATAAAACAGATAACTAATAAGAACCTACTGTATAGCACAGGGAATGCTACTCAGTACTCTGTAATGACCTACATGGGAATAGAATCTAAAAAAAAGAGTCGATATATGTATATGTATAACTGGTTCACTTTGCTGTACAGCAGAAACTAACACAACATTGTAAATCAACTATACTCCAATAAAAATTAATTTTAAAAATTAAAGTAAAATACAGAGACTGTCTGAGGGAAAAAAAATAAAAGGAAAAAGAAATCTTGCTGCCCTTACTCCTGCATTCTCTGCTCTGCATACGGGCCATACTTTGTTCAGGGAATATCAAAAGAGTCTGTTTTCTTGCATGGCTTTTTTTTTTTTTTTAAGTTGAAAGTCTTGGTGGCCACCAGCAAAGAATATATTGTAAGGAAGGTCGTGAGCACGGGGGGCTAAGAGCACGTTGCAGGTAACGTAGCAGGAGGTGACACAGCTGCCTCCTGGCTGAGGGAATGTACCCCAGCGTCAGCTGCCTCTGCTCAGCTTCCAGCTTTGCCACTTACTGGTGAGATAGCCTCAGACCAGTTAACCTCCCAGGGCCTCTGTGTGCTTGTCTAAAAGACGGGGGTAATTATAGTATCTGCCTGTAGGACTCTCGTGAGAACTCAGGAAGTTAGTACTTAGAGCAGCGCCTGGCACACAAAAAGACACACAAATGGTGCATCATGAGAAGTCACATAAATGGTTACAAGGTGACTGTGGCAGTTCCAGGTGGGTGACAGACAGTCTTGGGTTCCCATGTCTTTTTGGAAGCAGGGAAGCTTTCCCAGGAGGCTTTCAGAGACTTTTCCTCGCGTGTCATTGGCCAACATTGAGTCAGTCTTTTCCTAAATCAGTTACGGACAAAGGGAATGGGCTGGCTCTGGGTGGCTTGGGCTCATCGTTTGGGGCAAAATGTATGGTGAGGAATTAAGCACTCTGACCGCTGTTATTATGTATAAGTTAATATCCATAATATAGACTACTATAAATACATCATATGTATATTATAATGTGTAATATTGTTACATTTATAATTTAATGTTAAATTAGATGATGAATGATTATTAAATAACAATATAATTTAATTGTAATCTGACCAGTTATTATTTATAATTTGTTCCACATATAAAATTATCATGTTTTATATAACATGTTGAAAATTTCAGTTCATTCACAAAATAGCTGCAAGTTTCTTTTTGTGATTTGGAATTTTGTTATAAATGGAGCTGCTGTGTGCTGAACTCTCAAGCACCAAGAGTTCTTAATTTTTGACACTTTATAAAAAGAGAAACCTTCAAAAGACAAGAGATCAGTATGATAGAGAAGGGAATGAATAAATGAATGAACAAAAGTTGTTTTGCTTTCTTGGAACTTAGTTTTCTCAGTAGTATTCAGCAGATTTGGAAGAAACAATTTTTTTTAGAACAGGAACTAGAAAAAAAAAAAAGGAGACAGTCCCAAATCTCAGTGAATACAACTCCTGCCACAGGAAACATTGTGAAATTGGTCTTCTGTTCTGAGTCATAACTGTAAACACTTTCTGCTTCTTCTGATATTTCATTTTTATCATTTTTATATGTTTTTGAAAACTGACATTTGGCCCTGATTGAAACAGTCTTCTCTTTTATACACTAGGGTGTTTTTATTTTTTTCTTCATTGGTGTAAATATTTCCATATACAGATCAATTTCTTTCACATGCTGAAAGATGAAGGTGAAGGATTTTAGGCTTGTTGGGAAACAGGAGAATGGAATTAGAAGTCTGCAAAAGTTCTGGCAAAAAATCCAGACTACATTCTTATCCAAATGCCTAAAGATGCCCTCTATTCTCTAATATTTGAAATAACCTTTCTAACATGTCCATTTTGTTCTGTGAAGGAGGAAATTGTATAGATAAAAATCATTGCTGACGTTTCCGATTTTGAATCTTCAGTCTAAGCTCAAGCATTCAAAGCAGTATGAGTGAGAGAGAACCATATTCTTTTCCTTTGGGTTTTATTTTGTACTTGTAAGAGGACGTCCTCATGATAGCTCATATTTAATATATATTTGACCGGGGCCATTTGATAAGGAATATCAAAATGTATTGATTGCTCTGCCTCACGTTTTACATAGAAGTCTACTGTTGAATCACTTTTGGAAACAATTGAGGGGAAATAGGAATGCTTCTCATTCTGAGAAGAATTCACTGACTGCCGTGAACTGGGGTACAAAGATGAATAAACAAGGTCTCTGCTCTTGACTCTTTTATTCCTTATCAACATTTATAATGCATTTTAAAAAATTTCTCAGAAAACAACAGATATAAAAGTCCTTATGAAAAAATTTTTCTCCTAAAAATGTTTATACTAGGAATAGCCCAGCTGATAAGCCTCATCAAAGACTCCCCACAAAGAGTCAAAAGGTAGACATAGAACAGAGGGCTGCCACTTTGTGATGGAAGTGATATAAAATAGGGTGTCAGAGAATTACATATAAATTCTGCAGGTGGGCATAGAAAAAGAGAGTAAAACAGCTGGAGAACAGGGGGGAAATCCATTGGCCCAGGGATAAGGTGAGTGAAGCGTTGATGGGAATCTGGGGAAGAGATTCAAGCAAGGAACACTGGCCTTAAACAGTGCCCTTTTTCTGGGAAATGTATGCATTTTGTGAGATTTGCTGAGAAACTGAAGCAAGCAAAACTCCTGGGAAAATGTCATTCTCAGTCAATGCAGAATGAAAACGATGTGACATTTATTAACCACCCATAATGTGTTGGGTATCATGCACAATAAAGAAGGAAGACATGGCCTTTTGCCTTTGGGAATTTCAAGTGTAATGGAAAGCAGAGTTTTCCAACGGGGTGTATTTGCATAAAAGAAAAATATCAGCCAACCCTACGAATTGTTTCCCCTCCCACCCGCAGAATTTCCAAAGGCACAATAGAGGGCACCACATGCCAGACGGAGTGCAAGCCGCCTCTTCTTTCTGCTGTTCTAAGTTCAGTATTGGCAAGACTTCAGTGGTTTCCGGATGAGGTTGGGGGTTCTCCTTTGCACCCGCCTCTCCCATCTGTGCACAGGAAGAGGGCGTATATGGAGTCCCTGTCCTTTGCCCCCAAGAAAAAGTTCAGGACGAGATGTAAGAGAACCTGTTTGATATAAGCTGGTGAGAGAAGGTTGGAAGGTAATTTCTGTCTCCAGATGGTGTACATGCCGTGGACCCAGCTGTTACCAAACTGTTGCCACGTAAACCTGCTCTGCTTATTAACAGCAGCTTTGTGCATTGAAAACACAATTCAGTAAGTGTGTAGTAACATAATTTGGTTTAGAATCCTTCACTATTCAACTTTTTTTTTTTTTGGCCGCACTGTGCGGCATGTGGGATCTTAGTTCCCCAACCAGGGATCGAACCCACGACCCCTCAGTGAAAGCGCCGAGTCCTAACCACTGAACTGCCAGGGAATTCCCATATTTGGTCCACTTTTGATGGACCAAAACATACCTCCTGTAAACAGTGAATAAGGATCACAGAGGGCCCGAGTGACCTCAAACGCGTAAATTTCCACTAAACCTTCGTTTGCTTGTTATGGAAAGAGGGATAACAACACTACCCATGAGAGAGGGCACGTCGAAGATTATTTAAGGGAAGTGAAATGCTTAGCACATTGCCTGACACTTAGAAACTGTTCCATAAATGCTCATCGGGGAAAGAGAACCAGATTTTTTTAAAAAATTCAGTTCAGTACTTCATTTGAACTCCTTTTTCTCTCTGTCTACCCAGGCACACACGTCTGTATATACTGTGTGTGTGTACGTGTGTGCATCACTGTGTATTTGAAGAGTTCTGAATTGGAAGCATGGAGATCAGAATTGTAGTCTTTCTTTTCCTACAGTTAACTAGCTGTGTGAATTTTGCAAAATGATGTAAACTCTCTGGGTCTCAAATAAGCTGGTCTGCAAAGGAAGGGGGTTGGTGTAGATGATTTCAAAGACTTCTTTAGGCCATCCTGGGTTATGGGTTTGCAACTATAATGTGATCCAAGGCTCTATTCTGCCACTACATGCGATTTTTTAAAGTATATGTTATTTTTCACCCTTTCTTTTACTTACTCCAACAATTCAGAATAAGTATTTTGGTAACCTTATTTCAGACATATTTTCCCAGGTATCTGATACAAAATTTAGCAAAAATGGCAGTTGGAAAACTATCTTCTCTTCACATTAGTTTTGTTCAACATGTCAGCGATCTCATGATTGTTGGGTTTCCATTTGGTTGTATGTTCCTTTCATATAACTTTAGAAGTATTGAAGCATTTTCTAGGCTTAAGTGTTTTGAATTCACTTTATTCTAGATTTCTACACTAAAAAGGGAAGATTCTATTCCCTCCAAGCTTCATAAAATCAGTGGGTAATTATTCAGATACACGTGTCTGCAAATTTAATAAGAAGCATAATGCTTCCATTAATAATCCCCAAGAAAATTTGGCAGTTTCTCTTAATTCAGTGATCTGTTTATAGTTATCATATTATGAATTTTTTTCTCCGTGCTTCTCATGTTAATGAAAGACATATTGAATGAGAACCTAAATCTACTGGTTATCCACAAAGGAAAAAACTCTCTTTAGCCATGCCCCTTATTGAGAAAAAGGCCCACTGGGAGCTCTGTCTTTCTCACCTTCCTGGGTTAGTGACCAAGTATTAGAATACACCCCCCCGCCCCGCAAAAAAAAAAAAAAGAGAGAGAACCAGGGGTTATGGTTATGTAAAGTGGGAACACGTATATTTGAAAAGCTTGTGAGCTAGATTTTTTTTCCCAGCTGGGAAATTATTAGGTCAATTCCTTCCCTCTCTGCCATTTTGTAAATAGTTAACCTCACTTTGAAAATTGTGAATGAGTCAGCATTTGAATGACGGGAAGAAAAAAAAAGGAAGGAAAGAAGAAAGAGTATTAAATTTTTTTTTCCTATTTATAATTGCAAACACTTAGAAATGATATTCTGATACATTGAGAGTCTTTTATTTCCCTGCTGGGCACTTGTGTGGATTTAGGTATATATGCATGTAGCTGGAGACCTGAAGGATTTGGGGTTCCTGGGGCTGAAAGAAGGAAGAAGGAAAAGCCACAGGGGAGGGGAAGAGAGAGCAGAGTGGGGGTAGCAGAGAGTCCCTCAGGCTGTGGGATGGGGGAGTCAGACAATCGGATTTAGTTCTCAAGGGTCAGGGATTACAGGAAGAAGGGAGGGAGCAAACCCTTGCATTCTGATAATTTCTTACTTTTAAAAAATGTATTTTTCCCAGCCCTGGTGTAAGTACATTGGGGACAGAGATAGAGTCCGTTTTGTTCGTCATTGAACTTAGGACAGGTCCTCGGCTCAACAAGCATTTGAGAACGGAAGAGTAATATGCTTTGGTGCTTTTAACACGCGCTGTACTCAGGGTGTTTCCTTAAATCTTACCAATGCCCATGACCTGGTGGGCATCTCCCCGACGCGTCTGTGTGTGGACCAGGAACATTTTCCAAAGTTGAATTCTGGGGAGAGAGAGGCGCGGACCCCAAATCCAGCATCCAGCCACGGCACAGACTCAAAGCCAGGACAGATGCCCCACGGCTGGGACTAGGGCTGAGAAGGAAGAAGAACAACTAGAGCCGACCCTGGGGTTGGGGGTTGCAGAGAGTTCCTGGTCTATTAGGGGGAGAGACTGAGCACCTGAAATTCTCTAGCTGAGGTGGGCCCACGCACGTCCCACTTTGCTTCTTCAGAAAGACCCTGGGAAGGTCCTCTGGCTTCATCTGAATTTCTTTTGTGCTTAAACTTAGTTAAGATTATAGAGCTCTTGTGAAGTGCAAATACTCTAGGAAGTTATAGAGAGGAAGATGGTTACTCAGTCATCTATGCTTCAGGGTGAACTATTTAATCAGATTGCTTTCTTCCTCAAATCTAGCTGAAATCAGCACAGTGGTTATTTTTAAGAGATTCGTCTTTCAGAGATATGAAGGTTCAAGGAGCTTTGGATCTAAGGCACCTGGGATTGGGGAAGAAATTCAAAAATATCTGTCATGTACCTATTATATCCTATCCCTGTGCTGGACCCTGGGATTGGATTGCTAAGACATGGCACCAGTGTGTGTAGTCCTCATGGTCTAACAAAGGGGAAAGGACATCTACATCATCATGCTATAATTTGAAAGATCCTTAAAAGGAAATAGAGGACCCAGATTCTGAAGTTACTAATTCTGCAGGGAAGGGAGGAACCCGTGATCAGAGAAGCCATAGAGAAGGATGATTGTTTAAGGGCGGGGCATTAAAATGAGGAAGTCCCCTGGCAGTCAGTGGGCGAGATCCTCAAGGCAGAAGAAACAGAATGAAATTAGAGAAATAACATCAGTAGCATCAAGGGGCAGTAAGTCCTGTCTTCAGGGGACACAGAGAGGCACACTCGGAGATATTGCAGGTTTGGTTCCAGATCACTGCAGTAAAGTGAATATCCCAATAAGACAAGTCACACGATGTTTTTTGGTTTCCCAGCGCATGTAAAAGTTATGTTTACGCTATACTGTTCAATGTGCAACAGCTTATGTCTAAAAAAAAAAGCAATGTACATACCTTAATTTAAAAATACTTTATTGCTAAAAAATGCTAACCATCATCTGACAACGCAGGTTGCCACAAATACCTTCAATTTCGAAGCACAATAAAAAAAGGTAGGCCTGTGTACACCTGCAGGCAGAGGTGCGCCCTGCCGCAGGGATCCACTATCCAGCGATGGTCATTGAATGCTGTGTCTTTTAGGCGCCTGATATATTTCAGGGGCTGGGAAGGATTCAGAATAGTAAGTCATGGTCCCTGCTGTCAGGATATCACCACCAAGTTAACAGGACAGAAGTTACTCACATGAAACAAGAGCAAACAATGCAAGCCACTATATCCTAGAGGTCTGTGCTGAAGATGAGTCCAGACAAGAGGAAATCAGGAAAGGAAAAGGAAAACCATTGCCTCAGTCTGGGGCTCTGAGTGAAGAGGGGCAGGAATTAGCTCAGGGTGCCTGTAGGGATGGGGAGAAAAGGCCACCAGGGAGGGAAACTGTAAACCTTCCTGCCTGGAGCTGGGGTTGCATGTTGGGGGTTGGGCTGGGCTGGGGAGCTGAAAAATAGGCAGAATTTCAAATGGATCCAATTAAAGTAACCGGACTCAAAGTGTTTTAACAGATTCATCTGTGTAGCAAAAGGAGTATCGGGAGCGACTGATGTGCTGTTACTACATAGTTTTATACAGAAAGAAGAGAAAGTGGAATTTAGGGGAGAGGGGAAGTGAGCTGTCCCCCTCACTGGTGAGTAAGCTGATAATGTGCTTGTGACGATGGGAATGAAGTGAGAGAGTCGTGTAATCTGTGACTCCAGGATGTCTCTGACTCTTACCGTGCTCACTGATAGTTATCTGCCACTGAGATTCAGAGGTCAGCCAGGGAGGCAGAGCGGCCACAGCACAGCCCCGCCGGGCACACTCGATGTTTACGACACAGGCCGCCACTTTGCAGTGCATTGAGACTATTAGGCAACTAATTATTTTTCTTTGTATGTGTGTGGTTTATTCCTTTCCTGATTTTAATAGATCTTTTGGTTTGGCTGGTTGTTGCCAGATGTCTTAAATGCAACCATGTACCATCAGGTACAGTTAATAAGCACGTTTTACTAAGTGGCTGCTACTTCACAATGTGCCAGTGTGATGCTGGAGATCTTTGATTTGGGGGAAAACAAAACAACAACAAACCAGGCCTAAAACAAAACACTGTAAAAGAAGTCTGAAATGAAAATCAGCAAGCCTCATCCTCTGCCAAGGGTAAGTAAATCCCCTTCTGGAAGAGTGGATGCTGAAAGCGAGCTCTGAGGTTGGAAGCTCATTTTGGGAAGCAAGTCAAGGAGGGGGAAGTAGTGAGTGAGGAGAGCTGAGCCACACACACTGGGAAGGCAGTGGGCTCCTGGGACTAAGCGGGGCCTCTCAGTTGGAGCCAGAGCTTCTGCAGAACCTGCCACCCCTTCCCCAAACTCCCCTCCCCACCCCATCCTCCCGAAAGCACAGAGATAGAAAGAGCTGGCTCCTCCATGTTGCTGGGAGGGCTTAAATCTGAGACATTGCACTTGGCTCTTCTCAATAAACACTGGCTAAGGAGAAATTAACCTGGGGCTGCTCTGCTTTGCCTTTTTCCAATAAAAGAAACATACCGGCTTCAACATTTCAACCATTGTTTGTGCTGGTAGAATGCTTCTCTATCTGTATCCCTGTGGTCAAGTGCTCCATTTCATACAGCCACCTGATAAATTGTGTGCGGTTTGGAGGGGCCTCATCCATCAGGCAGCAATGCTTCTTTGCTGTTTCTGGCTTATTTCACTCAATATAATGTCTTCGGGGTTCATCCATGTCATAGCATGGATCAGTACTCTGTTCCTTTTTATCGCTGAATAATAGTCCACCTACATTTTGTTTACCCATTCATCAACTGACAGGCATTGGCTTGGTTCTACTTTCTGGCTATTATGAATCATGCTGCTGAGAACTTTATTGTACCAGCTTTTGTGTGGACATATGTTTTCACTTCTCTTGGGTGTGTACCTAGGAGTAGAATTGCTGAGTCACGTGTCACCCTATGTTTACCTTTTGGACTCCATTCCAAAGTGGCTGCACCATTCCATTACTGAGTATCCCCATTTTTTTATCCCAAAAGACAAAAAAATCAGCTGGAGTTATTTTGCTATCATACAGGGATGACATGTATTAACTCAAAAGGAATAGAATTGAAATGACGTGAGAGTGGTTTTAGATACGGTGGCATTACATCTTAATATCTATACATTTCGATACACTTCAGTTTGCTGCCATGTGGAAAAGGTGGTCTGGTTAACATTCCTTTTCTCCCTCTTTTTACGTCCCTGTTTAAGTCAGTGAGGGTGCAGGCAGTGCTGTGCCTGGATTCCCAGTGCAGTAGCCCTGAGCTGTATGTGGCTACAGAGCTCTTAAAAATGAGGCTGGTTCAATCTGAGCTATGCTGTCAGTCTACACTCTGCCTAGACTTGGAAGACATACAATGAAAGAAAGAAGGTAGAATATCTCATAATAGTTTTTTATATGACTGCATGTCAAGATGATAGTATTTGGGGTCTGTTGGGTTAAATAAAATACACTGTGAAAAATAACTTCACCCGTTTCTTTTCACTTTTTTTTAATGTGGCTACTAGAAATTTTTTAATTACATATGTGGTTTGTATTTCTATTGGACAGTGTTTTTACATACTATTAATATTTTCAAGGATTGATTTTGAGCTCCTGGAAAAGAAAAATATGTCATCTAAATACCCTTTGGGTAAAACTCAGATGATTATTAGCAAATCTTCTTATCACTTTTTTTTTTTTTTAATTTTGTTTTTTTAATTTTAATTTTTTTTTTTTGTGGTATGCGGGCCTCCCTCTGTTGCGGCCTCTCCCGTTGCGGAGCACAGGCTCCGGACGCGCAGGCTCAGCGGCCATGGCTCACGGGCCCAGCCGCTCCACGGCATGTGGGATCCTCCCAGACCGGGGCGCGAACCCGGTTTCCCTGCATTGGCAGGTGGACGCGCAACCACTGCGCCACCAGGGAAGCCGCTTCTTATCACTTTTTATCACCAGGAATCCATTTGATCCCTGAGTGAGAACAGCAAATCGGATGAGCTCTGGTCAGCTTTCAGCAGTAGGGCCTAAACTGACCAACCAGCCAACCGTCCTTCAAAGTTAACCCATTGCCTACCCAACAAAATAAGAGAAAGCCTTGACGAACAGAAACATGGCCATGAAGACGTTAAAGCAAAGTCCTGTGATAATTGGATACAGCTCCTTCCCTCACCCTTCCAGTCATGGGCTGGCCTGAGACGATGCCCCTCTCTTTTGTGTAACCTGGTGGACATTGCAGACTAAAGAAGAGAAGATGGGACACACATAGCAAACAATGGGGAAGATGCTGGGGGTGTTGATCACTTAGTCATCCTTCAGCTAACGTGCGAATACCACTTAGCTGTAAATAGAGAGGGTTGGTCCGGGGCTTCTCACCTGCCTTTTTTGTTGGAAGAACAGTATTCAGGTTACCAGGAAAGCTATGTGGAAGGCATAACATCCTTGGCAACCCTCTTTTGTAAAACACACATTAGGTACTGGTGTTTTTAATTTCAAATATCTGGACATAAAGTAACCACTCGTTGTTTCATGATTCAAAACAGAGAACAGACCTGTATTTTGGCAACATCCCGAGGTAACATAATTTAGCTTGACTCCAGACCTCAAGACAGATACATTCCTGAATTCCACTCCAATAGGAAGAAAACTTCTTGCCATTTGGCTGAAACTTTCACTGATGCGTAAAATGAAACTTGGGATGGGAGTGGATTCAGAAGGTGAGACAAAGTCCATAAAACCTTAGGGCATAGAGTGAATGAAGAATCCTGATCTCTCTTGTGGCCCATCCCAAGTGACTGTGGAAGAAGGAGAATAAAAAGAGGTAAGAGCCGGCCAGGAGTTTATTCTTGGATGATAGCAGAGGGACTCCATGTGTGCTTAAATGATGTCTCTTGTCAAAAATATTCTTACTGTTTTATGGATGTTGCTTACTTGAGCTCACGGCCAAATCAAAATAGCTGAGTTCATTTTCTTCTTCTTTCTCTTGATGAGTTCTTAAGTGAAGGATTTGGCAGGCTAATCAGTCATCACTCATCACTTGCCCGTTTTAAAGGAAGAACCTCAGGGCAGTCCCCCTGGGAAGTACTGAGAGGTCATTATGGTTTACTGAAAAACGGGATAATTAAGAGAGAGAGACAACAATCCTATAAATGAACACACATGTGTTTTGCAGGATTTCCAGGTTGATTTCAGGGCCAACCTTATGAGCAGTGATCTTCCTTTGAGAAGGTCCTCAGCATCCTTTTTTCCTCTTGTACTCCCTTACCTTATAGCTGAGAGGCATGGGCGAGTCAGGAGATTGTATCCTGCCTCTGGCTTCACTTCCACCATGAAGCTTCTGGAAGGTGGAGAAGGGAGTATACAAAAGCATTCTGGTACATGCATGGTACTTGCTGCCCTGGGTGTATAAAGAAAGCTGATCTGGGGTCTCCTGACATGCACCTGCCTTTAGCAAGCAGAGTTTTATGTAGACAGAACTATCTTAAACGCCCTTCATATCTTCATTCAGGTTTTACATACATACCACGTCACTCCTGCGAGCTCTCCCAGTGAGAAAAGCCGTCTGATTTACAATTTCACTTATAAACTCGTTCAGCACATATGTACGAGGCACTGTGCATGCTTGCTCTTCCAAGTCATCATTCATTCAAAAGTAGACCTTTGTGATAGGGCACTGCTTGACCCCAAAAAAGAACACAACACATGACTTACGAGACTTAGGGCCTGTTGACGGGACAGAGGCCATTTTGTTGGCACCCTTCCCACCTTAGAGGGATTTTTCTGCCCACAGCTAAGGGCCATCCTGTCCTGAATCAGTCCAAGCTCCTCACGGAATCTGGGTGATCCAGTTCTGTCCACCAGCTAAGTAGATGGCAAGTAAGAATGCTCCGAGGACACAGTGTGTGAAGTGAGAATTCCATCAGGTGTAGTGGTGGAGCAGAGAGGAAGCTGGGAGAAAAGGCTTCACCCAGGAGAGAGAAATCTTGGGAAGTGGTTGTATGGGGCGAGAGTCTGGGATCATAAGACGGAAGAGGTCCAAAATTAAGGAGGGGCTTTTTAACAGGTGGAACTGGCCAGCAGTGGTCCAGGCCGCCCCATAGGTCACCGTCAGCTCCTAGGTCCTGAACTGCCACCTGTTCACAGAAGCCAAGACTGGCCTTTGGAAAGTGGGGCTGTGCGGTCAGGAACAGCCGTTCCCCCATGCCTGTGGTGAGGGCGGAGGGCCGGCCTGGGTAATTCAGGCAGCCTCTCCCCCTCCCCGCCCACCTTCATGTCTTCCCAGTTGTTTGGATAAGCCTGCAAACTCAGGTGGAGAAAGGAGAATTGCCCTAAATTACCAGAGATCTGTGTCTCCTCAAACACAGGGCTTAATTCAGTAGCAGTTGAAATGAATGATCATTGCTTTCTTAACATGAGAAACAAAACTACATCCTTAGTGGGATGTTTCAAGGGTAAGGTAGGAAATTACTGATAGAGTTTTTGGTCCTAACAGAGTTCTCTGAGAGCATTCTTAAAACTTACTCATGTAACAGATAAGAAAACTTAAAATAAACAGTAAAAAAGTTGCAAATGACCCACCCCCACACCACCACCCCTCCCCCCACCCCCCCAACCCCCCACCCCACCCCCACCCCACCCCCGCCAAAATCACAAGTGAGCTGAATGTTGTTCTCTTTTTCCAACTCTTGGGCTTGAGGTTCATCTCACATTCATAGTCTTCTCTGGCCTGAACTCTTTTCTGGCAGGTCCAGTTGGTTTCTTTTGTCCCAAAGAAGATGTGGTGTCTCTGGCCAACCACATCTTTATGCAGCCTTCGACATATTTATGTAGCCTAGAAGAATTTTAAAAGATAAATTTACTGTAACTTTTGAAAAATGACCCGTATCCTGCCAGTAAGATATGCCATCCCTTTAAACATACACTCGAAACGGTCAAGGATCCCGTTTTTGTTGGCAGTGATGTTTCCAAAAGCTGAATGAAGAAGGCTTGTTTTCCTTCTACTCCCCTTGGTGTGGAGTGCGGAGAAGAGCAAAATGAGGAGACAGCTGAGAAACCCCACAAGTGTAGGGACTAAGATCTTCATGGAAGGCTCTAGTTGGCTTCATTTACACCTTATGTTAAGTAAATAAACCATGGACTTTTCCGGCGTCCATTTCCCGACAGCTCAGCAAACTCCACCAAAGGATTCTGCGGGTTGGAACAGTTGCCCTGCCTCTGTTTCAGAGATGAGGACCTCTGACTGACATAACTCGGTCCACTTGCTGAATATGCGTGCTTTGCTTAAATACTTTACTTGCCTCCACCAGCTCGAGCCTGTGACGTGGACATTCTTCAAGGCAGGGTTAAAAACATCTGCAGCCTAGAAATCAGCAGAGTTCCCCAGGGAGGGTGTGAAATCCAGAGTGTGCTGATCTGTTTCCTGTCTTTGTTATGATTTCTTCACTGTAACTGAATATCCTTGGGCGCTCTGGTGACTGGGTACCCGGGCGCAGCTGTGTCAGCAGGCCAAGGACTGTTGGCTTACGGGGCTCCTTGGGCGTTTACCCAACCAGCTTCCCTAATCCTAGGCAGGCCTATTAATTTACAGGGTAAGCTGCTTCTTGTCTGCAGATCAGCGGGTCTCGCTGTGCAGTCCCTGCTGTTAATCACAATCTAATTAAGCCTCATTAGGAGGAAGAGCCGTCACCTAGCTGGACTGATCCTTGCCAAGACAAAGCTCACAGGGACACCAGCAAGCCACCATCCTAACAAATGCCCATGAATACGCCACCAGAAAGCAGTGAAGTATTTCAGAACCTGAAGACCTTTCCAGGCTCATCCCTGGAGAAGCAGCAGGGCTGAACACTCTCAGGGTTGTGCATTATGTGGGCACGGCTCTTGCCTACCACCTGTATTTTATTTTTACCTTCTGGCTGGGAAGCTGATCTTGCCGTCCCCAAAGTCTTTGATCCTCATGTGCGATCCCTCCAGAATCAAAAGAGTGAATCGCCGAGGGGTGACCACTGCCCACAGCCCACAGCCCAGTCAGAGGTGCTCTTTGTTGGAAGAGAAAATGTGCCTTTTGGAAATCTTGAAGATGACATAGTTTATTCTTGAAACATGGCATCCGCTGCCAGTGGCTTTCCAGTAAGCTGTGAGAGCATTTAACCCAAAGTGGGTTTGTGACCATCTTGAGCCGAGGTGTGGGATGGCCCAGTGAAGTGTGGAGAACAGATCACTGGTAACTCAGAAGTCACGCTGCTGTTTCCGGCACTGAGGGGAGATCCTGACCAACACTCAGTATTTCTTCAGAGAAAGTTTCTAGACAGCTTTTCTCTCCTTGTGCAAAATGTTTCAGCTGTGTGGGCCTGGCTCCGAGCACAAATTGCTCATGGGACACGATTGGTCCAAACCTGCAGTGCTTCCTGACCAGCGAGGGGTTTGTGTTTTGTAGGAAGGTTGGAGAACTTGGCCATGTGCAGGATGGAAATCAATGCAGCATAACGCCAAGCTCATAGCTCTGCACTGGGAATTCAGACCAAGCGTAGCTACAGAGTGGATGTTTGTGCTGTCGTGCCCGCCTCTAGGAGATGGGGTAAATGTGGGTGTCAGATGGTTTTTCTCAGTCCTGTGGCTACGTTCAACTCAGAAAAGCAGTAAAATGCTCCATGCAATGGATTGCAAGGCCCTCTTAAACCAGCCAGGCTTCAGCCACGTGCTCTGTAATCCCACCTGAGGGCTGACACATGGTCTGATTTCACACTCTGCTTGAGTGTGCCTGATACACTTAAGTATTGTGTCATTTAAAATACGTCACACTATTTTTATAACATTATCCCATCACCGTGCCTTTCATTTCTATTTATATTCCAGTGGGGCTTTCCGCTTAGCTACCACACTGACTTGGAATGGGAAACAATGATTTTTCACATGGTTTCCGTCTGGCTCACAGGCATGGTCTGAACGATGATGTGTGGTCTGTGATCATCAAAGGGGTCCCTGCTGGTGGGGGAGGGGGGCTTCTTGGACATCAGTAAGATCAGGAACCTCAGGGATCTTCAAGGATAATTCCACCGAGCGTGTATCCTTCATTGCTTCGAAAATAAAACTCAAAATTCTGATTCTAGGAAGCCCTTTCTGGCCAATCTGCATGGCTCAACACTTATTTAGTCAGGCATTTATTGAGCATCTGTCGTAACCAGACTCTGTTGTAGACTCTGGGACTGCAGTGGAGAGCAAGACAGAGTACCTGTCTTCAGGCAGGTGGGAGAGATAGCTAATCAGCTAATAAAAACAATTCAAATAGGTGCCATGGAGGAAAACCAGGATGGGGGACTAGGGCGTGGTGGCACTGAATGCTCTTCTGGATAGGATGGTTAGAAAAGGCCTCTCGGAGGAGGTGACATTGGAACAATAAACTGATGGGTGCTGTGATTTGGGGGAAACATTATAGCCTGAGGTGGAAACAGCCTGGAGTGTACAAGGAACAGAACTAAGCCAGATGTTGCTAGAGTAGAGTGAAGGGGAGATGGAGGATATGAAGTTAAGAAATGGGGTGGGGGGACTAGAATATGTTAAGACTTGGGGTCCATGGGGAGGACTTTGGAGTCTATGGAAAGCCTTCATGGGTTCAAGTAGAGAAGTAAGATGGTCTGGCTTACATCTCATAGTGTAAGCCACTCTGACTCCTTCATGGCAAAGTGTGTATGGGGCACAGAGGATGGGGAGGCAGGTGTGAAAGCAGGAGGCTTGTAGGGGGTCGTGTCCGTAGACTAGATGGGGGTGGGGGTATCTTTGACTGGAAGGGAGAGATGGTGGAGATGATGGGAAGTGATGGTATTGGGGGTACATTTTAGAGGCACAGCTAATCCGGCTTGCTGATGTGGGTGTAACGGAGTGAGGTTGAGAATGTTTAGGTGTTTGGTTTAAGCATCTGGGTGAAGAGTGGTGCATTTATTGACATTGGAACCTAAGGGATGAGCGGATTTGGAATTTTGTCTTAAACATGTCAATTTTAAGGTTATACATCCAGTGAGATATAGTTGCATGAGTCTGGAGCTCGGTGGAGAAGTTGTGGCTGCAGATAGAAATTGGGATATTCAGCATCAAGTCAAGGGACTAGGGGCAATTACATATGGAGAGAGTGTCGATAGGAAAGCTGGGAGCTAAGGACTGCCCCTCGGTGTCATTTAAAGGTTGAGAAGAGGAGGAAGAACTAAGCATTCTGTTCTGCAAAGTTCAGCGGTGACACCTAAATCGTACACACCAATTCCTCACTCCCAGGGGAAAACTCTGTGCTCTTCCCGTGTGTCGGGGGGCAGGGGAGACAGGTCCCCATCATTTCCCCCCTCCTCTTTCTTCCTCATCTTTCTGCTTTTCCTCTTTCTCCTCCCTGTTTTTTCCCCTTCCTTCTCCCTCCTCTTTCCTCTCTTGATCGATTCCCAACTTCTAGAGCTCCCCAACCTGGCCGGGAGTGGACTTCTTTCTGGCTTATCCTGCACATTCCTTTCCTTACTGATCCCCAGAACAAGTCCAGTGACACTGATCATGTGTCAGTAATTCAGAATTCTTGCTTGCTAAAACCACTGCTGCTTTTAAGTAGGGGAAGTTGGACTTCTGGTGGGGGAAGGAGAAAAAAAACCAGCAACCTCCAGAGACCTTCTTTATTGTCCAGAAATTCTTCTGTGTATCAGAGGATGGATTTGACAGTGTGTAATAAAGAATAACTCCAGTTTCCTGCTGGTTTTTAGGATGATGTCTTTTGGTTACATTCTTTCAACTTGTAGAATGTTAGCTTCAAATTCCCGTGGGTTAGAACTTCTGACGTTGTGTCCCCAAGTGACACTGTTTCGTGGGGCAAAGGCAGCGTCCTTCACTCCCTCCCCAGCCACCTCGCACTTCCATTGGAAGTGCACGTTGCCAAAGCACTAAGGTGTTTGTGGGGCAAGAGGAACAGATGTGAAGTTCCACAGAAAAGACACACAAGGCAAAAAAAACGATATTGGCGGAACACAGTATTTAAAAGAATAAACCTGCAAGTCAGTCCTGGAGATCCAATCTTTGGGTCCTGCCTTGGGTTGGGGAAAGTTTTGGTTTTGTCAGGGGTGATATCGGCTGATCTTCCACACTGCCACGGAACCCTGCCAGAGCCAACACCTGGAAGCATAATATGTCTTCCAAGATTCTTAAGAAATGTTCTTTGATGGTGGTAGTGAGGAGGAGGAGGAGGATGCTGAAGAGGCAGTTCCTGGAAGCAGCAACCAAAGCCTTAAGGGATAAAAAATGATAATGTGGATGATAACCACCATTCAGTGAGCACTTACGTGTGCCAAGCACCGTGCTATACATTATGCCTTACCTCTTCCTTACTACAGTCTCACAAAGCAGGAACTAAAGGTGGAGGCGGATCCCGTTTTATTGATGAGGAAGCTGAGGTTTCAGGGGGTTGCATAAGTTGCCCAACATTACGGGCTAGTAGGTGGGAGAAATTTGAAACCAAGTCTCTGATTTCAGAACCCAAGCTCTCACTCTAAACCGTATATATTGGAAACAATGGTGCACAATTCAAGTTGCTTTTCCTTTTCTAACAGAGTCTGTGTGAGTGAGAATGGATGCCAGTGAAATTTATTCACTCAGTAATGTCTATTCTGTTTAACACTAGATCATGCATAGTGGGGGCATTCAAATATATATGACATTATTCTTTTTCTCATGCAACTTACAGTCTTTGAGAGGAGACATAGTCTAAAAAAAATAGATAAGAGTATAAGGCAGCATGGAACCAAGTGCCTAATCAGGAGTATAGACAAATATTGCAGATGCTCAAGAGAGAGCAAGACAATGTGAGTTACAAAGGTCAGAGTGATATTGATATCTCTCCTCTATGATATAGCTATCTTTTTAAAAAAATTAATGTATTTTATTTTTATTATTTATTTTTGGCTGCGTTGTGTCTTTGTTGCTGCGTGGGCTTTCTCTAGTTGCGGCGAGCGGGGGCTACTCTTTGTTGTGGTGCGCGGGCTTCTCACTGCAGTGGCTTCACTTGTTGCGGAGCACGGGCTCTAGGCTCATGGGCTCTAGAGCACAGGCTCAGTAGTTGTGGCCCACAGGCTTAGTTGCTCTGCGGCATGTGGGATCTTCCAGACTAGTGCTTAAACCCGTGTCCCCTGCATTGGCAGGCGGATTCTTAACCACTGAGCCACCAGGAAAGTCCTATAACTATTTTTTTTTTTTTTTTTTTTTTTGCGGTACGCGGGCCTCTCACTGTTGTGGCCTCTCCCGTTGCGGAGCACAGGCTCCGGACGCGCAGGCTCAGCGGCCATGGCTCACGGGCCCAGCCGCTCCGCGGCATGTGGGATCTTCCCGGACCGGGGCACGAACCCGCGTCCCCTGCATCGGCAGGCGGACTCGCAACCACTGCGCCACCAGGGAAGCCCTATTTTTTTAACTAATGTAAAAAGTAATGCTTAATAGCCTACGAAAATGAAATATTTGTTGGTAAAATCCCCTTTTACGAAATACTATTATACATCTTCAAGGAATTCATGGAAAAGACTCTGACAAGTACAGGTTTCTGGTAACTGACTATACTGCTGAACTGAATGAATAAGCATTTTCAGAACTCTAATGGAAAACTGATGAATTCATAAAAGTGCTAACAAAAGATCAAGATGAAAAAATAATTACATGGGACTGAGTGAACTGATGAGGATGATTATAATTTTTGACTTTCTGTTTGAATAAAAAAAAAAAAATCCCACAAGGACTCAGAGGCAAAAAATATACAAATCAATTTTCACTGCAAAGTAAAGGAGCTGTTGCAGTGGAGGATTACTGCACTGAATGTCAATATTATGACATAGTATGAGTGTATTTCGTGTTTGGTAATTGCAATCATTTTTGCTTTTGTTGTGGTCATCCATTTACGATGCTTGGTGTCAGTTTATTTATCTCTTGTAAAAATAAAATACAGTGTGAAAAAAAAAGAAATACTATTATAACATTGTTTCAATAGGGGAATTTATCTATAAATCCCACAGAAGACCTTAAATGGTGTGGTTTTGATGTTGTGTATCTAAACACAGTTTCTTGAATGAGTTTGATGATCATCATTTACTGAGGGTCTTCTACGTGGCAGGCTCTGTGCAAGGTCAGTGGGATTCCAAGATGACTGAGACACGGTCCTTGTAGTCAAAGAGCTCAGAAAAGAAGAGGTCAAATGTGAGAAGGGCAATCTTGAGGGTGGGAGACCAGTTAAGAGTCCCTTTCAGTAGCGAGGGGTGGAGAGATGAGCAGAAATAGAGACACAGACGTAGAGAAAAAACGTATGGACACCAAGGGGGGAAAGGGGGGGCGGGGGATGAATTGGGAGACTGGGATGGACATATATACACTATTGATACTGTGTATAAAACAGATAACTAATGAGAACCTACTGTATAGCACAGGGAACTCTCAATGCTTTGTGGTGACCTAAATGGGAAGAAAATCCAAAAAAAGGAGATATATGCATATATATAGCTGATTCACTTGGTTGTACAGCAGAAACTAACACAACATTGTAAAGCAGCTATACTCCAAGAAAAATTTTTAAAAAACTAAAAAGCTAAAAAAGTACATACATACATACATACATACATACATACATACATACATACATGCTTTGGTGGTAAAAAAAAAAAAGCAGGACTGAGGTTGGATGTCAGAAAAGCCAGGTATCCAGGATAACGCCAAGACTTCTGACTGGCTCAGGGGTGGTGATGCACCATCTCACACATAGAGTCTAGGAACATTTTAGAAGGAAGGTGAATTAAGTTTTGTACACATTCAATTTGAGGTAATTGTCATGGGCTGAATTGTATTCCCTCCAAAAGATGTTGAAGTCCTAATCCCTAGTACCTGTGGATATGATCTTATTTGGAAATAGGGTCTTTGCAGGTGATCAGATTAAGATGATGTCTTTATGCAAGAGGGAAGAGATATGGGAACATATGTATATGTATAACTGATTCACTTTGTTGTAAAGCAGAAACTAACATACCATTGTAAAGCAGTTGTACTCCAATAAAAATGTTAAAAAAAAAAAAGATGATGTCTTTAGAATGGGCCCTAATCCAGTATGACTGGTGTCCTTATTAAGAGGGGAAATTTGGACACAGAGGGCACACAAAGGGAGAACACCCCGTAAAGATGAAGGCAGAGATCAGGGTGATGCAGCAGAAACCAAAGAATGTCAAAGATTGCCAGAAAACCATCAGAAGCTAGGAGAGAGGCATGGAAGAGATTTTTCCATCACAATCCTCTGAAGGAGTCAACCTTGCTGACACCTTGATCTTGGACTTCTGGCCTCCAGAGCTGTGAGAGAATAAATTTCTGTTGTTGAGGTAACTGTGTTTGTGGTACTTTGTTAGCACAGTGCTCTGTAGGTTTCCTGTGGCTGCTGTGACAAATTACCATAAATTTGGTTGCCTAAAACAATAGAAATTTATTCTTTGATAGTTTGGGAGGCTAGAAGTCCAAAATCAGTTTCACTGGGCCGAAATCAAGGTGTCAGCAGGGCTGGCTCCTTCTGGAGACTCCCCGACAGAGCCTGTTGCCTGCTGCTTCTAGCTTCTGGTGGCTGCTGGCATTCCTTGGCTTTTGACCACATCACTTGGGTCTCTGCCTCTGTGGTCATGTTGCCTTCTCCTCTGTGTGTTGTGTAATTTCTGGGGATACAATTTGTTAAAAAGATGATTGATTTCAATGAAAGAGATGAATTCAAGTAAACAGTATTTATTCCCCCCTCCTTCCCTCAGGTGTCGTTTCTTTGGGAGCAGAAAAATGACCTCATATTCTTTTTCTTGTTTGTGAATATACTGAATGTACAATATTCCTTCAATGAAAATAACTTTTCAAAAGAAACTACTGAATTTATTCCTCTGTACACTATAGCAAAAGGCATCGCTTTACTTCGGTTAGGTTTAGGTACAGTATAGTCATTCAAAAAACCTTTAAACTCATTAAAAAATGATGTTTTTACTTGTATAATGGAAACAGAATCTGTGAAGAACATATCTCCCCACAAATTTCTTTTGACCATTTTCGTTCACTTAATTATTCTAACCTATGCTTATTTTTGGCCACTGACAACCTCATTGGCCTCACAGACATCTCATTGTATTCAGCGTCTCCACTAGTTGAATACTGTCTCCTCCCTGGACTCCACAGGATTTTGGTCAATAATTGTGAAGTTCTTGGCGGGAGGGTGGAGTTGGGATGCCCATACATTATGAAAAACAGAGAGAGAAGAGAAAAATTATATTTCAAGTTAACTTGGTTTTTACATAGCAGAGTCTGCGCCTAAGCATTCACTCACCACATAACCATTGAGGGAAGTTAGTCTGTTTACACTGTGTCTTAAGTCAAGGGTCCTATTTTTACACAAAGTTTGCCAAACCGAGTTATATGACAGCAGTGCTCTGCCAACACAAAGATTATTGGATCAAAGCTCTCTGTGAGCACTTGTTCGCCAAACAGAGTCAGTCGTGTTTTATCTAGAGAACCCCAGCCTGCCCAGTTCATCTTGGAAGCTCCACTGTGTTTATCCCACGATGATGACAAAGTGGTTAAAAGGAAGATTACTCCACGAAGTAATATTTTCAAGAGAGACAAAAGGCACTGTTACAGACAGGCTTTAGAGAAAAGGTAAACTTTGTGGCTACCACTTGGGTCTTTGAAAGCAGTGTAATTATTGTTCTCCAGTCAAGGCAGTGCTACATTCCACCCTGACCTTTTTAGATACATATTTTCAATGCACAGTATTCCCCCAAGTCAGATTCCCCACCCACACCCCCATTACAACCTACTTTGACTGCTGTCTATTTTTGAAAAGAGTTCTAAAAATATTTGATAATTATAAAAAAATAGAGGTTAGAGTTTTTCCTCTTTGTGTGATTGCATTATTGATATATTTTGCCAGAGGGGGGTAAAATGTGGTCTGTAGCTTTATACTTAGTGAAGTCAGAGAGGAGGGGACCTGCGTTTACAGCTTTACTTGTATGTTTCCTACATATTAGTAAAAGATACAAGCACTAGAAACTGCTTCTAATGTTTGTCCAGTATATGTGTTGGGGTGAATTTTGCAATGCGAGAAACTGGAATTATCCCCTCCCACTTTTGACAGTGTTCCATAAAGAGCGGTGCAGCAGATTCTCAGCACGCCGAGGTTACGGTCTGCTGTTTTTCCTGGAGTGCCTCTACGGTGGATCTGTTTCACTTGGTCTGGTGAAGTCGTCACATTCTATTCGATAAGCCAGACTGGGTGGCCTCCATTCAGCACACCAAGCAAGAACTGTGGGTGAATTTCCAGAAGTTGTAGGATGCTCTGCCTTGCCTCTACCCCCTGTGAGAAATTGGACAAGGTTTCTGCTGCCCAGGGGGAGTTGAAGGGACCTGGAATTGCCTCCTGAGGAAGTCAGAACCTGCTCTGAGCAAGGTCTCTCCCCATGTAGGAAGTAAGATCTCTGATACAAGTATCTCTTAGATGGTACAACCGTGGCTGACCCCAAATTATGGGTAGAAAAATAGGATGCACTAAAATATACCATTTTTTTTGGTTAGCAAAGGCTACGATGAGCCCAGGAGAAAGCCTGAATGCGTGTGTCATCTGCACAGCATGAACTGCCTTTCACAGGGGGGGACTCCACATGTGATTATCTGACTTAAAGTCATGTTAATTCCTAGGAGGAAGTCATTCCCTCCAATCACATGTGCCACAGGAGCCCATAGAGAGTCGGCATCTTGAACATGGGAAGATAAACCAGTACAAATGATCAAGAATAGCTATGAAGGTGGTACAGCCCACTCAAGGTCAAAGATGAATGCATTATTTTTTCAGAAGTCTATTGATGTGCTATGTGTCCCCAGACCCTTGTATTCTGAGGAGAAGTGGGTAAAATAATTCAGGATGATTAGGGAGAAGTCAAATGGAAAATGTGAATGAAATGAATACCTTTTTGGTTATTTTTCGAGGTGCTCAGTAATACAAATGAACGGCGGACAAAATGTTGCAGTGTGCGTTAAGATCAACTGGCCTTGCTCTAATAAGACAGAATAGTTTGCAATTAACACAGTAAATATTTTATGCAAATAATGCTAACATTTTGAAAGGTATGGAGATTGTTTTAGAAAAGAAGCAGGCCCAGGACTTTTTTTTTTTGCATTTTGCATTTAAATTTCTTCACAAAACTTGTTTACATAGATTAAAAAGATAAATGTCAGAACAATCTGAAGGTTGCACATAGACTTTTCATATGACCCAGCAATTCCACTCCTAAGTATGAAATGAAATCGTGTCCACATAATACTTGCACACGAATGTCCAAAGCAGCATTATTCATAATAGCCAAAAGGTGGAAACAACTTAAATGTCATCAACTGATGAATGGATCTATAAAATATAGTATAATCATAAAATGGAATATTATTCAGCTATAAAAAGGAAGTACTGGTACCTGCTTCAACATGGATGAACCTTGAAAGTATTTTGCTAAATCAAAGAGACCAGACACAAAAGGGTTATTTTTATACAAAACATCCAAACAGGAAAATCTGTAGAGACGGAAGTAGATTAGTGGTTGCCAGGCAGGTATAGGAGCTGGAGAACTGTTAGTGGGTGTTTAGTCTCTTTCTGGGATTATGAAAATGTTCTTAGATTGATTATAGTGATGGTGGCACACCTCTATGAATATACTAAAAACCATTGAATTGAACACTTTAAATGGTTGAATATACTAAAAACCATTGAATTGAACACTTTAAATGGTTGAATCATGTGATATGTGAATATATCTCAATAAAGCTGTTCTGTTAAAAAAAAAGATATATGTCCATCTATCCCTATCAGAATTTTCATAAATAAGAATAATTGGCGTTTAGATGAATAAGATCTCACATTATAATGTAAACAACATCTGCAAGTTAAGAGGAGCAAGGTTGAGAAACAGTAGCTACGACCTAGGTGAGACTGATAATGTTTTTTCCAGGGTGCTCTGAAATCCCCACTGAATGGAATCTGCTGACACATACTTGGTTACAGTGAAAAGTACTGCCCCGGTCAGGTTTGATTATTATATGTTCACCTCAGACTGCAAATATCATGTGGGAAAACCATTTTCAACTGCAAGAAACAAACTGTAAATGTCATATGAGGAGGGTAATGAGTCAGATTTGACCTCTGTTGTAAAATAATCCGTAAGGAAAAATATCTTAATAAATAAAAATAGCTTAAACTGATAAAGTAGAAAAAACATAACAAATCAAGGAGGAAGTATTTTTCTAGATCTGGAAAAACCTTGTCAAATCTTGCATACCACTGTGAGAACTGTGGTCACTGTTGGTTTTGGGGCTCGGTGAGATGATTTCAGGATATGATTTCTGACAACTCTAAATTTCTTGCTTTAAGGCAATATGGAAATATCATGTATCTATCTCATTTACATAGAGATGTATGTTTTTCAAATGAGAGGTTTTCACACTGGGGAAAGAGTTTTCTTGTTTTTCATACCTGTACTTATATTTTAACTTTTACTTTGCCTTCTCTATTCCATCCCCACCCCGCAAAAAAAAAACCCAGGGAAACGAAGGAATATCCCTCTAAAAAATGTTGAGTGACAGGACTGGAAGCCGCTTCTGGAAATATCATGTCTCAAAAATAAATTAATTTCGTATCAAAACTGCTTCTTACATTTTACACTGAAATGTAAATATGGGCTTATTATAGTTTCTATCTACATGGCTTTATTAACTGTACAGATGGTGTGTTATTTTTAGGTGTGGCTTCAATTACGTCAGCACTTTCACCTGCCGCAGCCTTTTCAGGGAACCAGTCCTTAGCTAGGGATTCTAGATTCTACCCCAGTGATCTCCAAAGTGATAACCATGTTTGCTTGTCTTTTATTTGAAAAAAGAGAAAGACATGTAAGTTGTAATGCTCTTTTTTTAAAAAAATTAATTAATTAATTTATTTTTGGCTGCATTGGGTCTTTGTTGCTAGGTGCGGACTTTCTCTAGTTGTGGCGAGCTGGGGCTGCTCTTTGTTGAGGTGCGCGGGCTTCTCATTGTGGTGGCTTCTCGTTGCGGAGCACGGGCTCTAGACGCACAGCCTTCAGTAGTTGTGGCACACAGGCCCAGCAGTTGTGGCACATGGGCTTAGCCGCTCCATGGCATGTGGGATCTTCCCGGACCAGGGCTTGAACCTGTGTCCCCTGCATTAGTAGGCGGATTCTTAACCACTGCACCACCAGGGAAGTCCCTGTAATGCTCTTTAATGATGGATAAAGATCATAGGTATATATCATTTATAAATAAATACATATAACTCAAGGATGCTTGCTCATTGCTTTGTTTCTGATAAGGGTGTCTGATCAAAAACTTTGGAGAGCATGCTCCTTTTTTCTTTCCCTTTTCTTTTTCATCATAACGTAACCCTTATCCTTATGCTCCAGCCTCACGATCCTTTCCACCGTTCCCCTTCTCCTCTGCCTGCACCATTAGGCAAAGGGAACACAGCCACAGAGCTGGAGCCAGGAGCACCTTAGGGGTCACGAACACACACACATTCCCATGAAAACCTGATAGGACAACCTCACTTCCAGAGCCAACTATTCTCAACCACCATTTCAATAGAAGGCCAGAAGGAGATTTAAACAAAAAGTTAGAGTGGTTTCACTTTACCAACCAGAACTCATGAAAATGAGACACAGAGTAATTGAGTTCTTTCAGGTTTGACCTTTGGTTTCTTTCAACCATGAGAAAATCGATGTATCTATTTTTTTCCAGATTTGGAGATTTTGATCCATCATTTAACTCCAGTCTGAAATACTTAAAGTCAGTTAAATACTCATTAAGTACATACTATTTTTAGGTGCCATGGGAAAAATTAGAAAAGAATTTGTTCTTCAGGAGCTTCCAACATAGTTGGAAAGAATATGCACGAACAGAATACATTCTTTTCATATATTTGTATATATATTCCATGTTAACACACGTATAGAAAATTAGGGAACAATCAAGATTTTATATGAGACATGATTCATCGGGAAAAAGAGATGCCTCTCCTACCAGCAGGTGACTGGACCAGATGAGCTCTTACAGGGGTTTCTAGCCTTCAGAGAAATGGCTCTAGATCGTGTAGAGGAGCTGGTAGTAAAGGTCCTAGGAGTTTAGAGAAAGCAGAGGTCGCTCTGGGCTGTAGTGCTGAGGGCAAGTTTCACAAGCAGGATGAACGCACGTGAACGCACATAACAGAAGCAGTATATTCAAAGAGCTAAAGGCAGCAACAAGCAGAACTTAATAAGTAAACCTTCCTTACTGAGTGGAATTAAGTGCTGGATCTGTGCTAAGCATTGGCCTGGGTTTTCTTATTCAGTCCTCCTGGGCTTAGTTATTTGCCCAAGGTCATGGCAGTCCAGAGCCAGAGGCAGGAAGCCTGCCTCTGCTCCTGTCTTTTATGCCAGGACCGTGCTCTGAGTGGGACAGGGGAGTCATTGGAGATCCCTGTAGAACATCTAGATGCTGTCATATGGTGGAAGGCACACGAAACCTGTTTTAGGATCATTAGCTCAGCTGCAGTGTATGAAATGGATTGAAAGAAAGGAAAGATTGAAATCAGGAACACTTGCGAGGTGTTCTATTGCTCTTACCTAGTGTGAGGTCAACAGGTGAGGTGAGGAGAAGATTTCCAAGTAGAAGTATCTACAGAGAGTTGGACCCATCCACGAAGAGCTCAGGAGAGAAGTCAGGACTGAAGATAAAGATTCAAATGCCCTCTGTGTACGCATCATAATCAAAGGCTTGAATTTATAACCCATCTCCGAAGGAAATACTGTGGAAATGGAAGATCAGTGAGCCCCGGGAGGCATGAGGAGGAAAGAAAATGCCAGCCTACGTTGCGTGCTTTGTGACCTCTTCTTCTTTCTCTGCACCATTGTCTGACTTACTCCTTGGACATCACCAGCACCGAGGGGCACAAGGTTGGCATACAGTCTCAGAATCCCTGCCTTGACGATGGTCATCAGAGCATCAGTTCAAGACTCCATTTAAGCATTATATTCCTCTGCCACTTTGTCCCCTCTTCCCCACCTCCAGCTGATTTTCATGTCCCATTTTTGGTGCTCCAGTATCATGCATTCCATTCTTTTATTATGGCATTCATTGCATAGGATGATAATGTTCGTTAGACTTTTCTGTTCTGCAGGCTCTGTACAGCTTGAGGGGAGACACTTTGTCTCATTCGTCCACACAGAGTAGATGGTCAATAAATGTTTGTTGACTTAGTGTCCTTCTAACCCCCAAATATTTTCATTTTCTTACAAATCTGGGTAAGGAACATCCCTAGTTGTTAAACCTATTGACTGAAAGAAATTGATCTTCTGGATCGGATATGATTTTTTAAAACATTTGACCAATTACATTAGACCAAGAGACATTATTAGTTTCCTGTTGAGTACTATATAAAGAAAATTAACTTTGTTTGTCCCAAAGTTTTTTACTGGGGTTTTTATAGGGGCACATTCACTGGTAAAAGGAAAATATGAGCATGAGGTAGAATAGACACCGCTGTGGTTGGTACAGTCGTGTGGACAGTCTGCCTGTGTCCATCCCCATGGATGCCTGAACTTCAGTCTAATGTGGCAGAGGACTGTGTCTGCTTTGTTCACCATTGTATACCCATTGTCATATAGTATGACAGACACTTCCAACTGAATGCTGAATGACTAAGCACAGTGTTTCCCAAAATGTGTTCTTTCAAAATAGTCTCCAAAGGTGATCCTTGGAAAAATGCCTGTTGATCATATCAGTGCAGGAAAAGCTGCCTAGTGTAACCTTCTTTGGAGATGTATTATGTGCATAACACTTTAAAGTGAAGCACCACTGTAGGGACCCTGATAAACTAAGCCAGCATTTCCCAGAATCATCTGTAATTGTGAATCAGGTACCTGATATGTACAATGGGGATGATAAAATCTATGGTATGTAACTCAAAGAACTTTTGAAAGAATCCAATGCATTAACCTATGTGAATATGTTTTTACGTAAAACTGTAATCACATGTAAGGTATAATATTAGTCCTATTTCCCTATTATTACTGCATATGCTGTTCTCCAGATAGATGGTATATGAATTATATCTCAATAAGGTTGTTAGATAGATAGATGATAGATAAAATTAGAAAAATGGAGAAAATATTCGTGCTTCTGGAGACCGTGAGGTTCAGAAAATTTGAATTGCTGTGGTTATTAGTTTGATTCTCTCCTCTCTTCTCTAGGTTTTCTCCCCCTTGATAGCCTAGCTACCTCTTCCCATTCATTTGTTCATCCAGTCATTCATTTATCTAACAAATACATATTAAGCACTCAAGAGAATGTACCATTTTAGTTGGTCTAGGCGTATGGACAGTGAATAAGAGAAAACAAAACACACAAAAAACTCTTCCGTTGTTCATGGTTTTGAAGAAAAGGCAGACATGGAAACAAAGAATTATAAACGAAGTATGTACAAAGAATGCTGGGGTGCAGTTGATTTCTTAGAGCAAGGACACTGTCAGAGGCAGGAAGAGAGGTTTGAGTTGGGTCTTGACAGTTTCCCAGAGAGACAAGTCGTGTTAAGGGCAGCCAGTTCCTATGCAAAATTATTATTCCTGCTTCCTTTATTTATTATTCCTTCCTGCCAGTTGCACCTGACTTCCCGTAATCGTGGCCTTGTCCCCTAACTTCAGGTCTGTTCTTCTTTCTTCCGTGGCTTCTCAGAGACATTCAATGAAAGAGTGTAGCTGTGGGGTGATTGGGGCTTTATGGAAGGAGAACTTTCGATCTTCCACTGTACGCCTTCTTTTTTCATAAAGTGAAGCTAAACTTGGCATATAAAGCTTCCAAGTATTGGAAGTAAAATGACAAATGTTCACTTAAGATTTTGATATGGTTAAAAATAATAAATAGTTGGCAGAAATATAGAGTATATTAAAATTTGGAATTATTTTAACTCCTTGATACAGTACCACTTTATACTGGAGGCTAAGCTATCAGATTAGAAGAAAAGAGCTAGGAAAAGTAAATGATTAATTCATCTCTCAGCCTGGGTTGTAATAGCAGGAGGTCTGAGCCGGCACTCTGACTTTACAACATCTGAAATCACTCATGTCTACCTTTTTATATCCAATAGTATCTCTATGGCCAAATTAATTCCTTTGTTACATTTATTTAAGAACATGGCTTTTACCTTATAATCTAGCACATATGTCACCTTACCCCTTTCATAATTTTTAAAAAAGTTAAACTCAAAATATACCCAGGAGTTCAAAGCTGAATTATAATTGACTATATACATGTAACATATGTATATAAACTGTAAATATCTAAAAAGTGTATTTCTTTAGAAATATGTGTGCTTTCAGATGACAGGTCAAAGCTTTAGCTTCTACTTTCCTTAGTCTATTTTATTCGTTGCCAGAGAAATATTAGGGATTCTTTGGTACCCAATTTGTAGCTCAAACAGTCCATTAAATACATTAATCGATGCAAAAGAGCTTACAAAAGCGTCTGGCACCTGGTGAGGGCTAAGTCGATGCAAACTCTTGTCATTGTTATTATTTCTCCAAAGACTTCTTTTAACTCGAATGCTGTCGTATGAAGTATCACCATCTGGGTTGACTCAAGCCACTTATCCAAATCAGAATAAAACTTTTAGCCCTGGAGTCATTTCCTGTCCTTTCTAATTGTACTTAGGAATATACGAAAGAGAGAGAACTCGACCAGTTCAGCAAACGACTGCAAGTTCCTCATTCCGTGTGTGCACATGCACCAGCAATGCAGTGAAAACCAGCTTGAGTGTAGGGGAGAAAAGAGGCTACGGAAATAGACTTGAAAAAAAAAAATCCAGTTTAAGTGGAGAGTCATGGGACAGGTCAACATGGGCAGGGGAAAGAATTTTAGAGAAACGAAAATGTTGTGCAGGTGGCCACCCCGAAGCTAATTTAACTCGGGTCATCTCCGATCTCTTCCAGCTGTGAACATGTGCCTTGTGGCCCAGTGGCCCAGCTGTTCTCCCTCGCTCTTTATGTTGCATGGCCCATAAAATTAAAACAGGATTGGAATTTAATTCTAGACCTTTCATAGTCCTATCATCAATATTTAATGGAGCTGTTCTCTGAAAATACACAGTCCTGGTAAGAGAGGTCCTGGTTTGGGGCCCGACAGCCCACTACACCCTGTAATTTCCCCTCAGTGACTGTTGCCTCCTCTGCCCTCCGCACCTCCATATCCAGTTTTATTCTCCTCACCGAATTGCTTCTCGCCTTAGAAGTTCCTGGGTCATGTAAATGTGTGGTTATTTCAAGTTATGAGCTAGAAATATCTGAAGACCACAAGGATTGTGTTACTTATCTTTTTAGGGCAAAATCAATTAATTGAAGATATTTATGGAGCATGTGCTAAATATTTCAACATTGGTGACTCTATCAGCCATGCGAGGGATACAAATAAAATATGAAACATGGACCTTGGCCTCAAGAAACTTGCAGTCTGGGTGTAGAGGAGTGGTGAACACACAGATCATCACAGAACAATACAGAAAAACACTTCCATAGCTGTTTAGAGGAAAACAATACACCTGCTGTGATACCTGCCTCTGGTCGTGACTTTTGGTTCAGGTGACTCCCAGGTAGGCTGGTATTAGGGCCTAAGAATCCCAGTCAAACGCAGAAGAGATCTATGTAATGTCTAGACCAAAACTTCATGTACAGTGTGGGACCCCAGATCTAAATTCCTGAAAGCCTGCTTTCTTTTTTCCTTTATTACCTTCCTTTCTTTTTTCCTTTATTAGCTTTTTTCCTTTATAAACTCATGTCTAGATGAGAAAGACCCCATTTCTCTGGCTAGTCCCCTGGCAGTGCAGGGCCTATTTGAGGATAATTTTAATCACTAAGTAGGGTTTTTTTGCATGCAGTCGAGGAACTTGACCAAGAAGCAATGTTATGACAGAGAGTTGATGGCTAACTGGAAGGATAGTCTGGCTGACATACTCTGCACATTAGTCACGGATTCTGACTTAAATTCTCTCCAGAGACAACACAGACACATGGAAGACCAAAGGGGAAAGGTGAACGGTTATTAAGAATATCTGACTGCCAGAAACACAATCACAGTCTTTTATGGACCTTTGCTGTGAGCAGGAGATGAAGAGTCTAGATTTCAGTCCAAATTTCTGTTGTGTGTTATCAGAAACAAGAGTGCAGAGTTCCAGGAAATTCTTCAGGCTGACCCATCAAGATAATAGTCCTTATATTTCAACACTTTTTGCATTTTGAAAACAAATGAGTTTCTTCAACTTAGGTGTAGAAGGTTACTCAATATAATATGATATACAGATTTTGGATATCCAGAAGGATTTTTTTTTTTTAAGTTGGCAAAATTCTGCATGCTTTGTCTAACTCTGGATATTCAGAAAAAGCCAGTGTATAAAAAGAAACTTCAAATATGTATCAGCCAGATATATATACACCAAAGATTTTAACTTCTCATCTTTTCCCTAATTTGAAGTTCAGCTCAGTTACATTTTAGAGAACATTAATAGAGTGTTTATTATGTTTGAGAGAGTGTGCTGGCTGCTAAAATCTTTAGGAAACTCAGAATCCAGCTAGGGAAGTATAAGTGAAGAGAATTATAATATCAGGAGTAAGTCAGAAACCAAAAAGCTGCTAGTGGAGATCAGGGACGTCAATGAGAAAATAGACAAGGATGAGGGATTGACACTCCAAGCTAAGCAAATGGTGTGAGTGTTCGCCTGGAGGAGGGGCCAGGTGGGGCACTTCTGGGAATGGCAAGTGGTTTGGCTCATTTGCGGGGATGTGTGGATGGCTCTGATGAGAGATGAAGCAGGAAAAAATAGTCTAGGCCAAATCAGTGGGGTGCAGTGGGGATGCTGTTTGCATTAAAAGCCATGGGAAGGAGTCTGAGGAAAAGGGAGCCACTGTGTGATTGTGGGGGAGAGTGAGCTTCAGATAGGAGATTTGGGAAGATAATTTTGATGGCAGTCTGAGGAGGGAAGTGATTGGAGAGAGGAGTGATCTGAAATAAGGATTTGAATTGAACAGTCTGTTGTGTCACACTTGGCAAGAGGTGGTGGCAGCCTGAGCTGATCAAGACAGTGACAAAGACCTGTCCTGAGAAAGAGTGGCCAAGAGAAGTCTTGCGGGGGAAGAATGGGCCAGATGTGCCTGCTCAGACAATACGGAAACATGGGTGATAGAAATATAGACACCAAGCCAGACCTAGCACACAGTTGATTATGGAAGCAAAACATTAGCCCCAATTATGGAGATTTGCCATGAAATATCGTGTACTGCATTTATCTTTCTGGATCATTATCAGCCATTATTGGTTTATATATTTTTTAATATCTGCAATTTTAAATATTTAGTATCTTCTTTTATTTCTTGCATTTTCACATGATGCTTTTACCTCCTTACAGTTGGTGGCATGTTCTTTCACAGTATTTTGTTAGCAGTGGAAAGCATATATTCTAATAATTCCTATACCTTTTTCCCAACCAATGAGAATGGCTTAATGATTTATGGATAATATTTCAGTAGTGTTATATTATTAGTAATAATAACAATGGCCTCATATATTTGTGTAATGACTCACTCTTGGGGTGTGAGTTTGATGTTTGTGGTGGGCTTTGCAGGGTACTTAACCCTCCTCCTTTCTTCTCTTTCTCTCTCACAATAATTATATTTAGGAGATTATCACCTGCCACAAGCAAATCTCTTCTCCAGCCTTTTTATAAGCAGGACAGTCCTGGATTCAGGATGTGATCGTCTGAGCAGGCCTGTAAAGCCTTTTGTTGTCTTCTGTAAGTGATGACTCTTAGAGCTGATTGGCCTCTGGGCTGAGCAACAACTTGATGCCAGGGCCTCCGGGGGATGCCAGAATCTTCTAAGAAACCAATTGTTCAGTAATCACAGGAATCTCAGAGAAGAAACTGGCAGCAGCCCTCCAATAGCCTTCAGACTATATGAAGTTTCTTGGGCCCATACGAGTCCTGCCTTAAGTGAAGCCCCAAGCATCTTTGGTTGGGGTAGGAGACCCATGGACAGGCTTCTTAAAGTGCCGAACCTCCATGTGCAAGGAAGTAGGTGCTCTCCCTGAGGGAGGAGCAAAATGCAGAGGGCATGGGTGGTCGTTTAATGCTATGACTTGATCCTTTGATCCTTAAGCTCAGACTTAAATAAGTCCTTCTTATTTTCAGCCTCCTATTGATGTGATTCGGTGTTAAGTTTTGTTTAAAGGAGCACCAAAGGCAAACATTCAGTCCAGGGATGGCATAGTGAAGCAGGCAGAACTGAATGTTAAATCTGAAAACCATCTGAGAACAGTCACTGCTGCTTCCATGCAATGCATGGCCTTCCTGAAAACCACACTATGTAAAATCAAGCGATGAAAACCCAGGCTTAGGGTAAAAGTAGGGTAAGCGACACAACTCTCAACAGCTTGGCCAGTGACATATATTAAAAAAGAGATAAGATCCTAATAAAGATGTTAGTGCAATTTCACACATGTTAAATGGTTAAGAACTAGATCAATACTACAATAAACATGACACTTTACTTTGAAAAGTTTGCTTGAGGAAGTAGGGGCTGGAAGGGTTGCAGCTTGTGAGCTTTTGTGACGGAGTGGAAGGAGGGTTATCTGATATCAGATGGAAAGTTCTAGCACCAGATGTGGATGGCTGTGGCTCACAACATTCGGTGAAAGAGGTAGCTGGTAGATATTTAGAGGTGAAAGTGCATGTGCGTCTTGTGTATTCCAGCATGGCTCAGTTCAGCTGGATGAAGTTTTCTGCCTTCTCTTGGTGTCTGTCACAGGAGAAATTGTGCAAAAGCAAAAAAGCAAAATCCGTGTCACGCTCAGATTGTTCCCTAATCTGTCAAATGGGTTGGAAGGAATGTGTACTTTTCAAAACAAGCGATATAGCAGAACTGACGGTAATCTTACCCCTTAATTTTATATAAGGACATTGCGACCCAGGTTTCAATGAGGTTTTGTAGCCAGATTAGTAGCTGAGCTCAGTGTGGATTCCTGGACCCCAGGCTCCTTTTGCAGTAGGAGTGTCCACATACTCTGTTGCCTCTTTCGCTGTGTTTTATAAACTCCTGCTATCATTATTTTAATGTTATTGCTGGTGATAACATTATTTTAGTACTTAGTTGTTTTCATGTAGATTTCAGAACTAGCTCTTCAGCGTAGATGTTGGCACTTAACATAATATCTGGCACTGAATATATATTTGTTAGTAAATGAATGACTAAATTAATGAAATTAATGAATGGATATAATCAAATCTAGGTTCACGATGGATGCAGTTCCAGACCTGAGTGTAGATGGACTTACAGAGAAGATATATGTTTAGAGTTAAGGACGGCACTGCTCTTTCCTTATACTCCTCAAGTCTTTTTGGGTTGGTTTGGATTTTAGTAAAATGATTAAGGGTATGGCCTTATAACAGACCATAGACAAGTTATTTACTCTCCCTAAGTAACACTGGGAGAGTACCCATTGGGTACTCATTGGGTTTCTGTAATAAATGAGATCATGTATATAAACCGTTAGCACAGTTCCTGGCACATGGCGGTGGATCAATAAGTGTTATCAATTATTATTACCAGCAACGGCAGCAGCAGCATCCTTATCATCACTTACAACTACTACTGTTGCTGCTGCTTTTCCAACATACCCCTCTGTATGTTGGAAGGAGCCAAGAACAAGTGAATTTGAGAAGGAGCCCTGGTACTTCTGAGCTGTAGCCCAGTTTTCCCAACTACTCACTGGACATCTCCACCCAGATATGTAATAGGACCTCAAACTCAAATGTCCAAAGTCAAACTCATTTGTTTCCTCCCAGTGTGCTGCTCCGCCTGAATTCCACTGTCATTAGCACCATCACTATTCACCCAAGCTGGAAACCTCAGTTGTCCTTTGCTTTACTCTCTCCTTCCTCTTCTGCATTCCATGGGTCATGCATTCTTTCAACTGTGATTTTTATTGAGCACCAACTGTGTGCCAGGCACTCTCCAAGGTGCTTCAAGAAATAAACATGAATAAGACATGATCCTTGTCCTGAAGAATTTTCAGGATATCCTAAGACAGAGATGCAAAGTATGAAGTGTCTGATCCAAAGCCCGTGACAGTAGGCCAGTCACCATAAAATGTGTTAACCAGCCATATAAGAGGCCACATGATGTGACCATAGTTCCAATATGTTGCCACCCACTTAAATACACTTGAAGTGGACAACCACTTACATGTAAAGTTGATGAAGGATATAATCCTGGGGTCATCCTGTATTTTAAAAATTTTGGCCCCTTGGGCTAACAAAACATATTTGTCAGGAATACTAATTTTTATTACTCATCATATTTTTCATTTTGGGTCCTAAAAATGTTCTTTTACGCAACAATGGCTTTACAGTAAAAGTTTTCCCTCTTTTTTAGAATATTCAGTCCTTTGGTTAGATTTGTGTCTGTATAATGATTGTTTTTTTTTTTGTGGTATAAAGATAGGTTGAAAAGAATTTAAAATTGACTTTTCAGGGGCTTCCCTGGTGGCGCCGTGGTTGAGAGTCTGCCTGCCAATGCAGGGGACACGGGTTCGGGCCCTGGCCTGGGAAGATCCCACATGCC
>NC_041232.1:35003208-35006390 GCF_002837175.3 Physeter macrocephalus
GGCCCGGGCCTGGGAAGCCCCCGCATGCCGCGGAGCGGCTAAGCCCGTGCGCCACGGCTACTGAGCCTGCGCGTCTGGAGCCTGTGCAACAAGAGAGGCTGTGATAGTGAGAGGCCCGCGCACCGCGAGCTCGCCGCGACTAGAGAAAGCCCTCGCACAGAAACGAAGATCCAACACAGCCAAAAATAAATAAATAAATAAATTTAAAATGGACTTTTCAGTTTAAAAAAATTCCTACTTTTTATATACTAGCTTGGATTTATACATTTAGCTTAGTCCATTTATACTCATATTCTTAGCAGTTTTGTCTGTACAAATAAAACCTTAGAGATTTTTAATTCCCTGTAAGTTTCAAATTTACTATATCAGTGAAAGAACATTTTTCAAAATGTACTGTTAATAGCTGATCATTTATTAATAAATAATTAATTAAACCAGGAAAGAGCTCTGAGAAAATATAATTCTTCAAAACAGGGGTAATTAATATGCAGAGTTATCCAGGTACAGAGTCTGCAATTCTCCAAAGGATTTATTCATTTTTCACCAAATATTTATTGAGAACTTTCTTGTGTCAGGTCCTGTTCTAGGAGCTGGAGATGCTACAATAAGCAAACCAGAGCCCTGACCTGAGGCAGGAAATAAATGAATAAACAGTATACCTATAATGCCAGGCAGTGATAAAAGCTGTGAATTAAAATAAGGGCAGTAAGGACTAGAGAGTACGAGGAGCTGGATTAGATAGATGGGGTGGTGGGGAATCTCCCATAGACTGTAGGGCTTCTGCCTACTTGGTTCTTCACTGAGATTTTATTCATTCACACCGTCCTGGAATTAGACATTCAGATCCACATCTTCTACCATGTGGTCCTATTTCCCTTTCACTCTTGCATGCTCTCTGCTAGCTTGTGTTGGTAATGAATTGCATGAGAAAAGAGCTTGCCTTGTTTACTATCAAATCATCCAAGTATAGCAATTATCTGGTGTGGTACACATTGTTCCAACAATAGTTTAAATACTTTGCAATCTACATCATTACCACAGGGGAGACAAAATGCTTTCATTAAGAAAGCACACACAAACACATGCAGAACAGATGGTTAACTAACAGCGTCTCGACGTGAGCAAATTTTTAGTCTCAAATTCTGTGACTTCACAATCTCAGAGGGATTTTCCTTTTTACTGTTTAGGAAAAATTACTCCCCACTGCATTTTAAAGAACTAAAAGTCTCACTTGTATATTAATAATATTCACTTTGGCTTGTTAAAAAAATTATGATTACCCCAAAAAGGGGGGCTTTTATGACCTTTTACATTTTGTAAGTAAAGCCTTCCATCTGGTTAAAAAATATCTTAAAAAAAAATTTTTTTTTTCTTAAACTGTGTTTGTGTCCCCTAGTAAATGTTGTTTTCATTCCTTGGAAAATTTGCTCTCTGGCAAGTTCATTTTGGCCTGATGTAATTTAATCCAAAGGGAGAAAAACATTAAATTAATGAAATCTTAATGGAAAGCCACTATATTTATATTTAGTTTGGTGTCCTAATTATTATTCTCCCAAATTATATTGGCTTATATATATTTTTTAACATCTTTATTGGAGTATAATTGCTTTACAGTGTTGTGTTAGTTTCTGCTGTATAACAAAGTGAATCAGCTATATGCATACGTATACCCCATATCCCCTCCCTCTTGCGTCTCCCTCCCACCTTCCCTATCCAACCCCTCTAGGTGGAAACAAAGCACCAAGCTGATCTCCCTGTGCTATGCAGCTGCTTCCCACTAGCTAGCTACTTTACAATTGGTAGTGTATATATGTCAATGCTACTCTCTCACTTCACCCCAGTTTACCCTTCCCCATCCCCATGTCCTCAAGTCCATTCTTTACGTCTGAGTCTTTATTCCTGTCCTGTCCCTAGGTGCTTCCATGACCTGACTATTGTAAATAGTGCTGCAATGGACATTGGGGTGCATGTGTTTTTTTGAATTATAGTTTTGGACCGATGTGAGGTGATACCTCACTGTAGGTTTGATTTGCATTTCTCTAATGATTAGTGTGATGTTGAGCATCTTTTCATGTGTTTGTTAGCAATCTGTGTATCTTCTTTGGGGAAATGTCTATTTAGGTCTTCTGCCCATTTTTGGATTGGATTGTTTGTTTTTTTGATATTGGGCTGTGTGAGCTGCTTGTAAATTTTGGAGATTAATGCTTTGTCAGTTGCTTCATTTGCAAATAATTTCTCCCATTCTGAGGGTTGTCTTTTCGTCTTGTTTATGGTTTCCTTTGCTGTGCAAAAGCTTTTAAGTTTCATTAGGTCCCATTTGTTTATATTTGTTTTTATTTCCATTTCTCTAGGAGGTGGGTCAAAAGGATCTTGGCTGTGATTTATGTCATAGAGTGTTCTGCCTATGTTTTCCTCTAAGAGTTTGATAGTGTCTGGCCTTACATTTAGGTCTTTAATGCATTTTGAGTTTATTTTTGTGTATGGTGTTAGGGAGTGTTCTAATTTCATTCTTTTACATGTAGCTGTCCAGTTTTCCCAGCACCACTTATTGAAGAGGCTGTATTTTCTCCATTGTGTATTCTTGCCTCCTTTATCAAAGATAAGGTGACCATATGTGCGTGGGTTTATCTCTGGGCTTTCTATCCTGTTCTATTGATCTGTATTTCTGTTTTTGTGCCAGTACCATACTGTCTACATTGCTGTAGCTTTGTAATATAGTCTGAAGTCATTGAGCCTGATTCCTCCAGCTCCATTTTTCTTTCTCAAGATTGTTTTGGTTATTGGGGGTCTTTTGTCTTTCTATACAAATTGTGCAATTTTTTGTTCCAGTTCTGTAAAAAATGCCGTGGGTAGTTTGATAGGGATTGCATTGAATCTGTAGATTGCTTTGGGTAGTATAGTCCTTCTCATGATGTTGATTCTTCCAATCCAAGAACATGGTATATCTCTCCATCTGTTTGTATCATTTTTAATTTCTTTCATCAGTGTCTTATAGTTTTCTGCATACAGGTCTTTTGTCTCCTTAGGTAGGTTTATTCCTAGGTATTTTATTCTTTTTGTTGCAGTGGTAAATGGGAGTGTTTCCTTAATTTCTCTTTCAGATTTTTCATCATTAGTGTATAGGAATATAAGAGATTTCTGTGCATTAATATTGTATCCTGCTACTTTACCAAATTCATTGA
>NC_041232.1:35006700-35007236 GCF_002837175.3 Physeter macrocephalus
TTGTTGAAAGCTTTTTCTGCATCTATTGAGATGATCATATGGTTTTTCTCCTTCAGTTTGTTTATATGGTTTATCACATTGATTGATCTGCATATATTGAAGAATCCTTGCATTCCTGGGATAAACCCCACTTGATCATGGTGTATGATCCTTTTAATGTGCTGTTGGATTCTGTTTGTTAGTATTTTGTTGAGAATTTTTGCAACTATGATATTGGCCTGCAGTTATCTATTTTGTGATATCTTTGTCTGATTTTGATATCACAGTGATGGTGGCCTCTTAGAATGAGTTTGAGAGTGTTCCTCCCTCTGCTATATTTTGGAAGAGTTTGAGAAGGATAGGTGTTAGCTCTTCCCAAATGTTTGATAGAATTCGCCTGTGAAGCCATCTAGTCCTGGGCTTTTGTTTTTTGGAAGGTTTTTAATCACAGTCTCAATTTCAGTGCTTGTGATTGGTCTGTTTATATTTTCTATGTCTTCCTGGTTCAGTCTCGGAAGGTTGTGCTTTTCTAAGAATTTGTCCATTTCTTCCAGGTT
>NC_041232.1:35010683-35011179 GCF_002837175.3 Physeter macrocephalus
ATTCATCCCTTGATCATTCTGTAGTGTCCTTCTTTGTCTCTTGTAATAGTTTTTATTTTAAAGTCTATTTTGTCTGATATGAGAATTGCTACTCCAACTTTCTTTTGATTTCCATTTGCATGGAATATCTTTTTGCATCCCCTCACTTTCAGTCTGTATGTATCCCTAGGTCTGAAGTGGGTCTTTTGTAGATAGCATATGTACAGGTCTTGTTTTTGTATCCATTCAGCCAGTCTATGTCTTTTGGTTGGAACATTTAATCCATTTACGTTTAAGGTAATTATTGATATGTATGTTCCTATTACCATTTTCTTAATTGTTTGGGTTTGTTTTTGTTGGTCTTTTCCTTCTCTTGTGTTCCCTGCCTAGAGAAGTTCCTTTAGCATTCGTTGTTTGGTGGTGCTGAATTCTGTTAGCTTTTGCTTATCTGTAGAGGTTTCAATTCCTCCATCAAATCTGAATGAGATCTTGCTGGGTAGAGTAATCTTGGTTGTAG
>NC_041232.1:35011679-35014794 GCF_002837175.3 Physeter macrocephalus
ATCCGTTCTTCTGCCTCAGTTATTCTGTTATTGATTCCTTCTAGAGTATTTTCAATTTCAGCAATTGTGTTGTTCATCACTGTTTGTTTGCTCTTTAGTTCTTCTAGACCTTGTTAAACGTTTCCTGTGTTTTCTCCCTTCTGTTTCCGAGATTTTTTTTTTTTTTTTTTGATGGGTGGTGCTGTATTCCTGTCTAACTGGTTGTGTGGCCTGAGACGTCCAGCACTGGAGTCTGCAGGCAGTTAGATAGAGCTGGGTCTTGGTGCTGAGATGAGGACCTCCGGGAGGCCTCACTATGATTGATATTCCCTGAGGGCTGCGGTTCTCTATTAGTCCAGAGGTTTGGACTTGGAGCTCCCACAACAGGAGCTCGGGCCCGACCTCCAGCCCCGGAACCAAGATCCCGCAAGCGTCATGGCGTGGTAGAAAAAAAAGGAGGAAAGAAAAAAAGGAGCAGTACAATATCAAAGAATAAAAAACAAAATAAAATAGAAAGATAAAAAATATATTAGGAAAAATAAAATTATAATTCAAAGAACTGCAGCAAGGCAAAATAAAACCACAGCAGAAAAAAGAAAAGAAAAGGGGGGAGGGGCAACATGGCTTATAATTTTTAATTTAAGTCTCAAAACAGTTTTTAGTTACCTAATTAAATGCAATACTGGTTCATTTGGGGAGTAATACTTTATTTAAAATAATTCTTTTTTAATGAGCTACCACAGAATGTGTCTATACCTATCAATTGGGTATAATTTCTAACCAATTACTCTGTTAATCATAATAACAGATTGCTGAGCAACCCATGATGTGTGTTTGATCCATTTGATCCAGTTATCCAGTGAGTAACTTCAAGTAACCAATTACTTAGCACTAGTTCTAACAAAAAAGATCTGCTTTCTCTATTGTCTGAAAATGAGAGATACTAGAGAATCTTGTGGAAATCAACCTTCTTTGCCATCATTTAACTTGTCTTGGAGAAATATGAAAGGTATGAAATTTTATTGCCGGCATTATTTTTTATTTTTGAAATTCAAGGCAAGATTTCTAATAATTAAAAATTTTTTCATAGTATAAAGTTTTTAAAGTTTTTTTTTGGTGCTAGTGAGGCATAACTGACAAAATTATAAGATATTTTTAGTGTACATAACGATTTGCTATATGTGTACATTGAGGAAGCATTCCCCCATTGAGTTAACACATCTATCACCTCACATATTTACCTTTTTTTTTTCTTGGTGAGAATATTTACGTTCCACTCTCTTAGCAAATTTCAGTTATACAATACAGTGTTATCAACTATAGTTACCATGTTTTACATTAGATCCTCAGATCTTATTCATTTTATAACTGAAAATTTGTACCGTTTTACCTACCTTTCCCTATTTCCCCCCATTCTCCAGCCCCTGGCAATTACCTTTCTGTTTGTTTCTGAGTTCAACGTTTATTTTTTAGATTCCACATGTAAGTGATACCATGCAGTGTTTGTTTTATTCTGTCTGTCTTAATTCGCTTAGCATAATGCCCTCCAGATTCATTCATGTTGTTGCAAGTGGCAGGATGTTCTTCTTTTTTTAAAGCTGAATAATATTCCATTGTGTGTATGTATGTATATGTACATAAATATATATATGTATGTGATATATGTATATATATATGTATCACGTTTTCTTTACCCATTCATCCACCAACGGACACTTACGTTATTTCTAAGCTTTGGCTAATGTGAATATGCTTCAAAGAATTGGTGTACAGATATTTCTTAGAAATAATGATTTCATCTTTTCTGGCTATATACCCAGAGGTGGGATTGCTGGATCATATGGTAATTCAATTTTTAATTTCTTGAGGAATCTCCATCCTGTTTTCCAGTGGCAGTACCAGTTTACATTTCTACCAAGTGTACAAGGGTTTCCTTTTCTCCACATCCTCACCAGCATTTACTTATCTCTTGTCTTTCTGATAATGGCCATCCTAATAGGTTTGAGGTGCATCTCACTGTGGTTTTGATCTGCATTTCCCTGATGATTTGTGATCTTGAGCACCTTTTCATGTAGCTGTTAGCCATTTGAGTGTTTTCTTTGGAAAAATGTCTACTTAGGTTCTTTGCCTGTTTTTTAATTGGCTTATTTGGTTTTTGCTATTGACTTGTATGAGTTCCTTATGTAATTTGGATATTAATCCCTTAGTGAGTATGTGGTTTGCAAATATTTTCTCTCATTCCATAGGTTGCTTTTCATTTTGTTGATGCTTTCCTTTGCTGAGCAGAAGCTTTTTATTTTTTATTTTTATTTATTTATTTATTTAAAGGGAATAAAATTACTTTATTGAATAATTCATCCTTTCCCCACTAACCTGTATTGTCAACTTGGTAATATTTTATTTTATTTTTTATTTTTTTTCAAGGTAACAGTAGTGTTTTTTTTTTCCAAATTGCACACATGTCTATAAACCTAATAAATAGGTTTTTTCTATTTTTTTAAATACAGCAGGTGCTTATTAGTCATCAATTTTATACACATCAGTGTATACATGTCAATCCCAATCGCCCAATTCATCACACCACCACCCCCAGCCCCCCTCGGCTTTTCCCCTTTGGTGTCCGTAAGTTTGTCCTCTATATCTGTGTCTCAATTTCTGCCCTGCAAACCGGTTCATCTGTACCATTTTTCTAGGTTCCGCATATATGTGTTAGCATACAGTATTTGTTTTCCTCATTCTGACTTACTTCACTCTGTATGACAGTCTCTAGATCCATCCACGTCTCAACAAATGACCCAATTTCGTTCCTTTTTTTGGCTGAGTAATATTCCATTGTATATATGTACCATATCTTTATCCATACATCTGTCGATGGGCATTTAGGTTGCTTCCGTGACCTGACTATTGTAAATAGTGCTGCAATGAACATTGGGGTGCATGTGTTTTTTTGAATTACGGTTTTGTCAGGGTATATGCCCAGTAGTGGGATTGCTGGATCATATGGTAATTCTATTTTTAGTTTTTTAAGGAACCTCCATACTGTTCTCCATAGTGGCTGTATCAGTTTACATTCCCACCAACAGTGCAAGAGGGTTCCCTTTTCTCCACACCCTCTCCAGCATTTGTTGTTTGTAGA
>NC_041232.1:35016737-35024522 GCF_002837175.3 Physeter macrocephalus
AGTCCTCTCCCTCTTTTCTTGATGAGTCTGGCTAATGGTTTATCAATTTTGTTTATCTTCTCAAAGAACCAGCTTTTAGTTGTATTGATCTTTGCTATTGTTTCCTTCATTTCTTTTTCATTTATTTCTGATCTGATCTTTATGATTTTCCTTCTGCTAACTTTGGGTTTTGTTTGTTCATCTTTCTCTAGTTTCTTTAGGGGTAAGGTTAGATTATTTATTTGAGATTTTTCATATTTCTTGAGGTAGGCTTGTATAGCTATAAACTTCTGTCTTATAACTGCTTTTGCTGCATCCCATAGGTTTTGGATCGTCGTGTTATCATTGTCAGTTGTCTCTAGGTATTTTTCAATTTCCTCTTTGATTTCTTCAGTGATTTCTTGGTTATTTAGTAACATAGTGTTTAGCCTCCATCTGTTTTTGTTTTTTTACATTTTTTTCCCCTGTAATTCATTTCTAATCTCATAGTGTTGTGGTCAGAAAAGATGCTTGATATGTTTTCAATTTTCTTAAATTTACTGAGGCTTGATTTGTCACCCAAGATGTGATCTATCCTGGAGAATGTTCCATGCACACTTGAGAAGAAAGTGTAATCTGCTGTTTTGGGATGGAATGTACTATAAATATCAATTAAATCTATCTGGTCTGTTGTGTCATTTAAAGCTTCTGTTTCCTTATTTATTTTCATTTTGGATGATCTGTCCATTGGTGTACGTGAGGTGTTAAAGTCCGCCACTGTTGTGTTACTGTCGATTTCCTCTTTTACAGCTGTTAGCAGTTACCTTATATGTTGAGGTGCTCCTATGTTGGGTGCATATATATTTATAATTGTTATATCTTCTTCTTGGATTGATCCCTTGATCATTATGTAGTGTCCTTCCTTGACTCTTGTGACATTCTTTATTTTAAAGTCTATTTTATGGGATATGAGTATTGCTACTCCAGCCTTCTTTTGATTTCCATTTGCATGGAATATCTTTTTCCATCCCCTCACTTTCAGTCTGTATGTGTCCCTAGGTCTGAAATGGGTCTCTTGTAGACAGCATATAGATGGGTCTTGTTTTTGTACCCATTTAACCATCTATGTCCTTTGGTTGGAGTATTGAATACAGTTACATTTGAGGTAATTATTGATATTTATGTTCTTATTATCGTTTTCTTAATTGTTTTGGGTTTGTTCTTGTAGGTCTTTTCCTTCTCTCATGTTTCCTGCCTAGAGAACTTCCTTAAACATTTGTTTTAAAGTTGGCTTGGTGGTACTGAATTCTCTTAGATTTTGCTTGTCTGTAAAGATTTTAATTTCTCCATTGAATATGAATGTGATCCTTGGTGGGTAGAGTAAAGTTGGTTGTAGTTTTTTCCCTTTCATCTCTTTAAATATGTCCTGCCATTCCCTTCTGGCTTGCAGAGTTTCTGCTGAAAGATCAGCTGTTAACCTTATGGGGATTCCCTTGAATGCTATTGGTTGTTTTCCCCTTGCTGCTTTTAATATTTTTTCTTTGTGTTTAATTTTTGATAGTTTGATTAATATGTTTCTTGGCATGTTTCTCTTTGGCTTTATCCTGTATGGGACTCTCTGCACTTCCATGACTTGACTGACTCTTTCCTTTCTCATATTAGGAATGTTTTCAACTATAATCTCTTCAAGTATTGTCTTAGCCTCTTGATTTTTCTCTTCTTCTTCTGGGACCCCTTTCTTTCAAATATTGGTGCACTTAATATTGACCCAGAGGTCTCTGAGACTGTCCTCAATTCTTTTCATTTTTCTTTCTTTATTCTTCTCTGTCGTACTTATTTCTACCCTTTTATCTTCCAGGTCATTTTATCCGTTCTTCTGCCTCAGTTATTCTGCTATTGATTTCTTCTAGAGAGTCTTAAATTTCATTTATTTTGTTGTTCATCATGTTTTGTTTTCTCTTTAGTTCTTCTAGGTCCTTGTTAAAGGTTTCTTGTATTTTCTCCATTCTGTTTCTGAGATTTTAGATAATCTTTGCTATCATTACTCTCAATTCATTTTCAGGTAGACTGCCTATTTCCTCTTCATTTGTTTGGTCTGGTGGGTTTTAACCTTGTTCCTTCATCTGCTTTGTGTTTCTCTGTCTTCTCATTTTGCTTAATTTACTGTGTTTGATGTCTTGTTTTTGCAGGCTGCAGTGTCATGGTTCCCATTGTTCTTGGTGTCTGCCTCCAGTGGCTATGTTCAGTTCAGTGTGCTGTGTAGTCTTCTTGTTGGAGGGGACTGCTGCCTGTGTTCTGGTGGATGAGGCTGGATCTTGTCTTTCTGGTGGGCACAACTGCTTCCTTTGCTATGTTTTGGGGTGGCTGTGACCTTATTATGATTTTAGGCAGCCTCTCTGCTAATTGGTGGGGTTGTGTTCCTGTGTTGCTAGTTGTTTGGCATAGGGTGTGCAGCACTGTAGCTTGCTGGTAATTGATTGGAGCTGGATATTAGCATTTAGATGGAGATATCTGGAATAGCTCTTTTCAATTGATATTATGTGGAGCCTGGAGGTCTCACATGGACCTATGTCCTGATCTCAGCTCTCCCACTTCAGAGGCACAGGCCTGACACCCCGCCAGAGAACCAAGATCCTGTCATCCACATGGCTCTGAAGAAAAGGGAGAAAATACGAAAGAAAGAAGGAAAAAATAAAATAAAGTTATTAAAATATTTTTTAATTATTAAAAATAAAAACGTTTAAAAGTAATAAAAATTGAAAATTTATAAAATAGAAAAAAAGAAAAAAAACAGACAGAACCTTAGGACAAATTGTAAAGGCAAAGCTATACAGACAAATTCACACAGAGAAGCATACATATAACCACTCACAAAAAGAGAAAAAGTAACAAAACATATATATCTATATATATATAGAAAAAAAGGAAGAGAGCAACATAATTAATAAACAAATCTACCAATGATAGTACACTCTAAATACTAAACTAAGATATACATGAAATCAGAAAAAATTAGATGCAGAATGCAAATCCCAAGTCTACAGTTGCTCCCAAATTCCACCACCTTAATTTTGGGATGATTCGTTGTCTATTCAGGTATAGCAGAGATGCAGGGTACATCAAGTTGATTATGGAGTTTTAATCCATTGCTCCTGAGGCTCCTGGGAGAAATTTCCCTTTCTCTTCTTTGTTCTCACTGCTCCTTTGGTTCAACTGTGGATTTGACCCTGCCTCTGCATGTAGGGTGTCTGAGGGCATCTGTTCTTCATTCAGACAGGACAAGGTTAAAGTAGCAGCTGATTTGGGGACTCTTACTCACTCAGGCCAGGCGGAAGGAGGTGTATGGAATGCGGGGTGAACCTGCTGCAACAGAGGCTGGTGTGAGTTTGCAACAGCCTGACACATGCCGTGTGTTCTAGGGAACTTTTCCCTGGATCATGGGACCCTGGCCATGGTGGGCTGCACAGACTCCCAGGAGGGGAGGTGTGGATAGTGATCTGTGGTTGTACACATGTTTCTTGGTGGCTGCAGCAGCAGTCTTAGCATTTCACGCCTGTCTCTGGTGTCTGCGCTGTTAGCCGCGGCTTGCACCTGTCTCTGGAGCTCGTTTAGGTGGTGCTCCTAATCCCCTCTCCTAGCACACCCTGAAACAATGGTCATTTGTCTCTTAGGCAGGTCCAGACTTTTTCCCAGACTCGCTTCCAGCTAGCCATGCTGCACTAGCCCCCTTCAGGCTGTGTTCATGCAGCCAACCTCTGTCCTCTCTCTGGGATCTGACCTCCAAAGCCTGAGCCTCAGCTCCCAGCCCCCACTTGGCCTGGCAGGTGAGGAGACAAACCTCTCAGGCTTGTCGGCACTGATCCTCTGTGTGGGAATCTCTTTTCTTTGCACTCTGCGCCCTTATTGCTGCTCTCTCCTCCATGGCTCTGAAGCTTCCCCCCCGCTGGCCCCCGTTTCCAGCAGTGAAGGGGCTTCCAAATGTGTGGAAACTTTTCCTCCTTCACATCTCCCTCCCCGAGGTGCAGCTCCTATCCCTATTCTTTTGTCTCTGTTTTTTCTTTTGCCCTACCCAGGTACATGGGGAGTTTCTTGCCTTTTGGGAAGTCTGAGGTCTTCTGCCAGCATTCAGTAGGTGTCCTGTAGGAATTGTTCCACATGTAGATGTATTTCTGATATATTCGTGGGGAGGAAGGTGATCTCCATGTTTTACTCCTCTGCCATCTTGAAGGTTTCCCCTCCCATGAAGTTTTCATATAGCAGTTTATATATGTAAAATGTTGTCTTAAATTTCTGGTCCCTTTCCTTCCTAGAGAAGTTCCTTTAGCATTTGTTATAAATATGTTTTGTTGGTGCTGGATTTTCTTAGCTTTTGCTTGTCTCCAAAGATTTTGATTTCTGTCAAATCTGAGTGAGAGCCTTGCTGGGTAGAATATCCTTGTTTGTAGGTTTTTCCCTTTCATCACTTGAAATATATCATGCCACTCCTGTCTGGCATGCAGAGTTGCTGCTGAAAAATCATCTAATAACATTATGGGGATTCTCTTGTATGTTATTTGTTGCTTTTCCCTTGTGGCTTTTAATATTTTCTCTTTGGCTTTAATTTTTGTCAGTTTGACTAATATGTGTTTCAGCATGTTCCTCCTTGGGTTCATCCTGTATGGAATTCTTTGAGCTTCCTTGACTTGAGTTAGTGAATCCTTTCCCCTGATAGTGATGTTTTCAGCTATATTATCTTCAAATATTTCCCAGGCCCTTTCTCTTTCTCTTTTTCTTCTGGAACCACTATAATGTAAATGTTGGTGCATTTAATGTTGTCCCATATGTCTCTGAAACTGTCCTCATTTCTTTTTATTGTTTTTTCTTTATTCTGTTCCACAGCAGTGATTTCCACCACTCTCTCTTCCAGCTCACTTATTCATTCTTCTGACTCAGTTTCTGCTACTGATTCCTTCTGATGTATTTTTCATTTCAGTTATTGTATTGTTCATCTCTGTTCTTTAAATCTTCTACCTTCTTGTTAAACATTTCCTGTATCTTCTCGATATGTGCCTCCATTCTTTATTCTAGATTTTGGATCATTTCTTCTATCATTGTTCTGAATTATTATTCAGGTATATTGCCTATCTCCTCTTAGTTTAGTTGTTCCTGTGGGTTTTTATCTTGTTCGTTTGTCTGCAACATATTTCTTTGTTGCCTCATATTGTCTAACTTTCTGTGCTTGTGGTCTCTTTTCCAGAGGCTGCAGGATTGTTGTTCTTCTGGCTTCTGGTGTCTAACCCCTGGTAAGTGAGTTTGGCTCTGGTGCTTGTGCAGGCTCTCTGGTGGGTGGGACTGGTGCCTGCCCTCTGGTGGTTGGAGCTGGGTCTTGTCTCTCTGATGGGCAAGGCCATGTCCTGAGGTGTGTTTTGAGGTGGTTGTGAGTTCAGTACGATTTTAGGTAGCCTGTCTTGTGATGTGTGGGGCTGTGTTTCTATCTTGGTGGTTGTTTGGTCTGAGGGTTTCCAGCACTGGAACCTTCAGATTGTTGGGTGGGGCTGTGTCTTGGTGTTGAAATTTAGACCTCTAGGAGAGCTCACGCTGATCGATATTTCCTGGGGCTTCTGCTACCTGTGTCCCTGCCCTCCCAGTGAGTTATAGTTGACATTTGGCTCCCCAGGAGACCCCACAAGACCCCTAGGTAGGTTTAGCCCAGGTTCCTATGGAGTTGCTGCTTTGTGCTGGGTCTTAGTGCATGTGAGACCTTATATGTGCCCTCCAAGAGTGGAGTCTCTGTGTCTCTGTGGAGCTCCTGTACTCAAGCCCTGCTGGTTTTCAAGGTTAAATGTTCTGGGGGTTCTTCCATGTGATGCCAGACCCTCAGACTCTCTTGGAGGACTATTTTAATGTAGGAACGTCCCTGTGTAGCCTGCATGGGTGAGTTTATTTATTTATTTTTGGTGCAGGGATTGGGTTTTTTTTGTAGTTAATATTGTCTAAGGTTTTATTTGTCATTTGCTCTATACATTATACATTGATATTGTATTATTACTAGTATAACAGAATGGCATAAGTATTATACACATGCACCACACCCAAGAAATATCCACATGTTATATGCATAAGAAACATGCTAAGAAAAGAAGAATGATTTTTTCATAAAGAATTGCAAGCTCAAGATTATTTAAAATATAAGAATCTTTTTTAATGAGCATATTTCAAATACAAAGAAGAACTCTACTCGCTTTTCTCTTTCACCAACTTCGAAAAATATATTTAAAAATTTGCAAAAATCTCAATATGTTGTTTAGTTTTAATGTTATCAACCTGCATGGAGACAGGTTGTGCTACCTTCCTACAGAATACAGTATTTCTACTCTAGGACTTACTGAAGTATGGCTCATATAATTCTGTTCACACGTCAACATTAACCAAGCTTAAAACACTAAGTTCATGCTGTACCTAAAAAATATCCTGTTCAGTGTCTAGAAGGAAGACTGTTTCAGAATGCCTAGCAAATGCTTGAGACTGAGAAAAACACAACATCAGGCTCTGATGAGGGAATAGGAGTTTCAATTCTGCCACTACAATTCTTATTTAAAGTTTAGAAGGTACAATTTTTAGTATAGATACATGAAATGCAATGGTTAATAGGGGGTAAAAACATACTTCCTTAGCCTTTTCAGAGGAAAAAAGATAATGAAGCAAAGAACATCGAACACATTATTCCAAGACTAAATATTCACAGATAACCATGATGAGTTATCTTCCATTGAAAGAACACATAAAAATATTTAGTTACTTATATTTTTTAACGACTTGAAGAGACAGTAATTTACTAGTGCCAAACTTTCAAATGAACATTAAAATCGATTTCGGATCTATCTGTGATTAAATTTTCTTTCAAAACTAATGAAGTGAGTATTCTCTGAAACGGGGTAGCAGTTTAAAATCAGTGAGCATTTGGCATGTTTTGTGTTCTGCTTATGCTCTTTGGCAACAACAGTACAGCTAACCAGGATTATTTTTTTTATTGCTCTTTCTGGGTAAGTTTGACAACTCGTTATTCCCATACTCTTTTAAAATGGGGCTTGCTCAGTCAGGGATGCAGATAGCACACCAAGCCCATAAAACAATTAGTGGGAAGCCTTGGCATTGCATTCAAAGGCCTTTATAAAAAGTGATGTAGATGGCTGTGTGAAATATGACATCTTGGAAGCCCCCATAAAAATCTTTTTTTTAAAACATCTTTATTGGAGTATAATTGCTTTCCAATGCTGTGTTAGTTTCTGCTTTATAACAAAGTAAATCAGTTATACATATTCATATGTCACCATATTTTGTCCCTCTTTCGTCTCCCTCCCTCCCACCCTCCCTATTCAACCCCTCTAGGTGGTCATAAAGCACCAAGCTGATCTCCCTGTGCTATGCCGCCGCTTCCCGCTAGCTATCTATTTTACGTTTGGTAGTGTATATATGTCCATGTCATTCTCTCACTTTGTCCCAGCTTACCCTTCCCCCTTCCTGTATCTTCAAGTCCATTCTCTAGTAGGTCTGTGACTTTATTCCCGTCTTGCCCCAGGTTCTTCATGACTTTTTTTTTAGATTCCATATATATGTGTTAGCATACTGTATTTGTTATTCTTTTTCTGACTTATTTCACTTTGTATGACAGACAATAGGTCCATCCACCTCACTACAAATAACTCAGTTTCGTTTCTTTTTATGGTTGAGTAATATTCCATTGTATATATGTGCCACATCTTCTTTATCCATTCATCTGTTGATGCACACTTAGGTTGCTTCCATGTCCTGGCTATTGTAAATAGAGCTGCAATGAACATTTTGGTA
>NC_041232.1:35025040-35025783 GCF_002837175.3 Physeter macrocephalus
TTTATTGGCATAGAGTTGCTTGTAGTAGTGTCTTAGGATGCTTTGTATTTCTGCAGTGTCTGTTGTAACTTCTCCTTTTCATTTCTAATTTTATTGATTTGAGTCCTCTCCCTCTTTTCTTGATGAGTCTGGCTAATGGTTTATCAATTTTGTTTATCTTCTCAAAGAACCAGCTTTTAGTTGTATTGATCTTTGCTATTGTTTCCTTCATTTCTTTTTCATTTATTTCTGATCTGATCTTTATGATTTTCCTTCTGCTAACTTTGGGTTTTGTTTGTTCATCTTTCTCTAGTTTCTTTAGGGGTAAGGTTAGATTATTTATTTGAGATTTTTCATATTTCTTGAGGTAGGCTTGTATAGCTATAAACTTCTGTCTTATAACTGCTTTTGCTGCATCCTTCTTGGATTGATCCCTTGATCATTATGTAGTGTCCTTCCTTGACTCTTGTGACATTCTTTATTTTAAAGTCTATTTTATGGGATATGAGTATTGCTACTCCAGCCTTCTTTTGATTTCCATTTGCATGGATTATCTTTTTCCATCCCCTCACTTTCAGTCTGTATGTGTCCCTAGGTTTGAAGTGGGTCTCTTGTAGACAGCATATATATGGGTGTTGTTTTTGTATCCATTCAGCAAGCCTGTGTCTTTTGGTTGGAGCATTTAATCCATTCACGTTTAAGGTAATTATCGATATGTATGTTCCTATGACCATTTTCTTAATTGTTTTGGGTTTGTTTTTGTA
>NC_041232.1:35026379-35034314 GCF_002837175.3 Physeter macrocephalus
CCTCAGTTATTCTGCTATTGATTCCTTGTAGTGTAGTTTTCATTTCAGTTATTGTATTGTTCATCTCTGTTTGTTTGTTCTTTAATTCTTGTATGTCTTTGTTAAACATTTCTTGCATCTTCTCGATCTTTGCCTCCATTGTTTTTCCGAGGTCCTGGATCATCTTCACTATCATTATTCTGAATTCTTTTTCTGGAAGGTTGCCTATTTCCACTTCATTTAGTTGTTTTTCTGGGTTTTTATCTTGTTCCTTCATCTGGTACATAGCCCTCTGCCTTTTCATCTTGTCTATCTTTCTGTGAATGTGGTTTTTGTTCCACAGGCTGCATGATTGTAGTTCTTGTGTCTGTTGTCTGCCCTCTGGTGGATGAGGCTATCTAAGAGGTTTGTGCAGGATTCCTGATGAGAGGGACTGGTGGTGGGTAGAGCTGGGTGTTGCTCTGGTGGGTCGAGCTCAGTAAAACTTTAATCCACTTGACTGCTGATGGGTGGGGCTGGGTTCACTCCCTGTTTGTTGTTTGGCTTGAGGCAACCCAACACTGGAGCCTACCTTGGCTCTTTGGTAGCGCTAATGGCAGACTCTGGGAGGGCTCACCCCAAGGAGCACTTTCCAGAACTTCTGCTGCCAGTGTTCTTGTCCCTATGGTGAGCCACAGTCACCCACTGCCTCTGCAGGAGACCTTCCAACACTAGCAGGTAGGTCTGGTTCAGTCTCCCTTGGGTTCACTGCTCCTTCCCCTGGGTCCCAGTGCGCACACTACTTTGTGTGTGCCCTCCAGGAGTGGAGTCTCTGTTTCCCCCAGTCCTGTCGAAGCCCTGAAATCAAATCACATTAGACTTCAAAGTCTGATTCTCTAGGAATTCCTCCTCCTGTTGCTGGACCCCCAGGTTGGGAAGCCTGACATGGGGCTCAGAACCTTCACTCCAGTGGGTGGACTTCTGTGGTATAATTGTTCTCATGTCTGTGTGTCACCCACCCAGCAGTTATGGGGTTTGATTTTGCTGTGATTGTGCCCCTCCTACCATCTCATTGTGACTTCTCCTTTGTCTTTGGATGTAGGGTATCTTTTCTGGTGAGTTCCAGTGTCTTCCTTTCGATGATTGTTCAGCAGTTAGTTGTGATTCTGGTGTCCTCACAAGAGAGAGTGAGAGCGTGTCCTCTACTCTGCCATCTTGATTCAGGCTCCCAGAAGCATTTTAGTTTGGTGTAGTCCTACTTGTTTATTTTTGCTTCTGATGCCTTTACTTTTGGTTTCAAATCCAAACTATCATTGCTAAGACCAATGTCAAGCAGTTTACCTCTATATTTTCTTGTAGGAGTTTTGTGGTTTCAGGTCTTACGTTCAAGTCGTTAGTCCAATTTGAATTAATTTTTGTGTATGGTATAATATAGGGGTTCATTTTCATTTTTTTTGCGTTTGACTATCCAGTATTCCTAACACCATTTATTGAAGAGACTCTTCTTTCCCCGTTATATGTTCTTTACTCCTTTGTCAATATTTAATTGACCATTTATATGTGGGTTTATTTCTGGCCTATTACTTCCATTGACATATGTGTCTGTTTTTATGCCAATACCATACTGTTTTGATTACTGTAGCTTTGTGGTAGAGTTTGAAATAAGGACATGTGATACCTCCATCTTTGTTCTTCTTTCTCAGGATTAGTTTGGCTATTTGGGATCTTTTGTGGTTCCATACAAATTTTAGGATTGTTTGTTCTATTTCTGTGAAAAATGCCATTGGAATATTTATAAGCATTGCATTGAATCTATAGATTGCTTTGGCTACTGTGGACATTTTAACAATATTAATTCTTCCAATCCATGAGCACAAATATCTTTCCATTTATTTATTTATTTATTTAATTTTTAACATCTTTATTGGAGTATAATTGCTTTACAATGTTGTGTTAGTTTCTTCTGTATAGCAAAGTGAATCAGCTATGCGTATACATATATCCCCATATCCCCTCCCTCTTGTGTCTCTCTCCCACCCTCCCTATCCCACCCCTCTAGGTGGTCACAAAGCACCGAGCTGATCTCCCTGTGCTATGCGGCTGCTTCCCACTAGCTATCTGTTTTACATTTGGTAGTGTATATATGTCAGAGCCACTCTTTCACTTCCTCCCAGCTTACCTTTCCACCTCCCTGTGTCCTCAAGTCCATTCTCTACATCTGTGTCTTTATTCCTGTCCTGCCCCTAGGTTCTTCAGAACCTTTTTTTTTTGATTCCATATATATGTGTTAGCATATGGTATTTGTTTTGCTCTTTCTGGCTTCACTCTGTATGACAGGCTCTAGGTCCATCCACCTCACTACCAATAACTCAATTTCGTTTCTCTTTATGGCTGAGTAATATTGCATTGTATGTATGTGCCACATCTTCTTTATGCATTCATCTGTCGATGGACACTTAGGTTACTTCCATGTCCTGGCTATTGTAAATAGCACTGCAGTGAACATTATGGTACATGACTCTTTTTGAATTATGGTTTTCTCAGGGTATATGCCTAGTATAGTGGGATTGCTGGGTTGTATGGTAGTTCTATTTTTAGTTTTTTAGGGAACCTCCATACTATTCTTCATAGTGGCTGTATCAATTTACATTCCCACCAATAGTGCAAGAGGGTTCTCTTTTCTCCACACCCTCTCCAGCATTTATTGTTTGTAGATTTTTAAATATCTTTCAATTTATTTTTGTCTTCTTCATTTTCTTTCACCAATGTCTTATCGTTTTCAGTGTATAGGTCTTTCACCTCCTTAGTTAAATTCATTCCTAAGTGCTTTATTCTTTTTGGTGCTATTGGAAAGGGGATTGTTTTCTTTATTTCTCTTTCTGATAGTTCACTGTGAGTATATAGAGAGTCAACGGATTTTATATATATTGATTTTGTATCGTGCAACTTTACTGAATTCATTTATTAGTTCTAACAGGTTTGTTTGTTCGTTTGTTTGGTCTTTAGGGTTTTCCATATATATCATGTCATCTTCAAATAGAGACAGTTTTACTTCTTCCTTTTCAATTTACATGCCTTTTTTTAAAGTTCTTTTAATTTCATCTATCTCCTCTCACCACCCTGTCTCACCCTAAAATGTACATAAACTCTGTGGGAGCAGAGACTTTCTCTGTTTAGTCCATTGCATAGAACAAGCCATAACCCATGGTAAACATTCAATCAATATTTGTTGGAAAAATCTCTTTAAGTAGGGCCTCCAAGGGAGCAAATAACAGTATGTGTAGAATTGCATGTTTTGAAAAGATGATCGTTAAGCACTAAAGATGACTTTGAAAGGGGAAGAGAGTGTCTCCCCACAGGTAGCCAGAGAGGAGACTGGAATCTGAGGAGCACGTCTCATTGGACCGTGAGCACCGTGGGGTGGGCTTGGAGTCTCTTTCATCTGGGATAATGCCAGGCATGTGGTAGATGCCCATAAAATGCTTGTTGCATCAGTTATTTAACTAGTTAATGGGCTTGTATTCCACTCAATTCAGTGCACATTTGAGAACTAGTTATGAGCTGTGGAAGTCACTGGGGAGACAGAAAGATGAATAAGACAAGGTCTGCCGCCTCTAGGGATTAAGAATTACATAAGTAAGCCTCAAGTCTTTTTAGTCCCAGCTATAGAGTTTCACTTTTCTTCCAAGAGGGCTGCATCCCTGAGCCACTGCCCAGGGACCCCATGAAGAAGGTTCTAAAGGGCTGGGCCTGAGGGATCACCCAGGACAGCCCTGCCCAGCAGGGGCAAGATGTAGAACACATCTGCCTGTGTGTACCAGATGACCTGTAATACTTGCTCCTTTACCAGTTTTAAAATGAGGATCCCCTGCTGCCCCCCTGCCATCCCTGAGACCCAGGATTAATGACTGAAGGGGCAGGGACCTCCATACAGTGCGCACCTGGCTGAGTGCCCGTTGTCTTTGTTCAATGTGAGCACAGCGAAATTTGTCACCCTACTTACCCTCTGTCCATCCAGGCTTCCTCACTTTACAGACGAGAACTGAGAAGGTTTAGTCCCTTGCCTAGGGTCACACTACTTGTCAGCAGCTGAGCCAGAGCAGGAATGCATATCTTCTAACTACGAGGCCACTGCTATTTCCAGGACACCATCTTCCCTCAACTCACATTGTGTGGGAGACAAATCATATCAAATGCTCCCCAATTTGTCAAGCAGTGAGGTGTTGATCAACATCCAAAATGAGAATGATTTTAACCTTACTGTGTTAAACTTACCATGAACTGCAGCCCGCCAGCCATAACTGCTCAAGATGGACTCACACGTCTACCTCCATCAGGGACCTTTCTTCCTCAGTTATTTAGTTCTAGATATCACAGACCCCAAGGAAAAATCAGTAGGGCTGGCCTCAGGAAGAAGCAGGAGAGAAGTGATTCCCTCCCTTGCTGACTTTGGGACCTTGAGCAAGTGACTTAATCTTCCTGAAGCTCTGTCTCCTCATCTAGAAAACAGAGATAATAAGAGTGCCTGCCTTATGGTTGTTGTGAGAATTAAATGTATGTCAAGCCCTTAGTCACGGCTTATAGTAAGTGCTCACTGTGTTAGCTGTTGTTAAAGCATAATTATTTTAAAAGATAAAATCATCATCTCATACAAATATCCAATGAGCATGTGTCAAGGATTTATTTAACTCATTAACTGATGAATAAGTAAGATGTTACAACTAGTTCAAAGGAGAATTCAAAGGGTATCTGCATAGATAGGCAACCAAAGATGCTGAAGTGAATTGGCTTAGGAGATGCAAAACTGGCTCCTTCCACAGGGAGAGGGAAAGCAATTGCACTTTCAGGGGGCAAAATGCAATTGTGTGTGTGTGGGCAAGAACTGTTTGCACTCAGTTATCTACAATTTATGAGTTGTAAAATAGCTCAAAGGCCATAAAACATGCCAAGTCCTCATAGTACAAGATAGCTGGAAAGGGTGAACTAGGGAAGGGTGAACTAGGCAATGTCCATTCATCCTTCTGGTGCATTTCAAAAATTTTCACAATTATTTCCTACACAGTTTTCATTTTTGCTAGTTCCTTATTTACATCCTAGGAATGTTTTGAAGACCAATAAAATCATGTATATGGGGCTTCCCTGGTGGCGCAGTGGTTGAGAATCTGCCTGCTGATGAAAATTTTCACAATTATTTCCTACACAGTTTTCATTTTTGCTAGTTCCTTATTTACATCCTAGGAATGTTTTGAAGACCAATAAAATCATGTATATGGGGCTTCCCTGGTGGCGCAGTGGTTGAGAATCTGCCTGCCGATGCAGGGGACACGGGTTCAAGCCCTGGTCTGGGAGGATCCCACATGCCGCGGAGCAACTGGGCCCATGAGCCGCAGCTACTGAGCCTGCACGTCTGGAGCCTGTGCCCTGCAACAAGAGAGGCCCCGACAGTGAGAGTCCCGCGCACTGCGATGCAGAGTGGCCCCCGCTCACCGCAACTAGAGAAAACCCTCGCACAGAAATGAAGACCCAACACAGCCAAAATAAATAAATAAATAAATAAATTTAAAAAAATCATGTATATGAAAAGTTATCTTAACTAAGATGTATTTTGCAAACACTAGTAGTTATAGTGTAAAAGAGAGAGGTGAGGTAGACTTGCCTTTGAGTCCTACTCCTGACACTTTCTTTTAATGTTTTTTATATTGTTATAATTAACATACAAAATTATTTTAGTTCTGATACTTTCATGTGACCTTGAGCAAGTCACTTTGTAGCTTTGTGCCTCTGTTTTCTTAGCTATAAGTCAGTATGTAAGATTCACTGCATAAGGTTATTGTGAGGATTAGATGAGGTGGTACGTGGGGAAATACAAAATGCTGTACCAAGACGAGATGTGATCACATTATTGCTCTCAGCTTAGATTTTTGTTCATTTTTCTTTAAGGACACACTATAGGATAAGAGATGGAGTGATGAGTTCTCAAACTCACCACCAGGTCATTATTACTGCAGGTTGTAAATCATATGGAGAAGTCTTCAACTCAGTAACAGTGATTAATGGCACTACTGTTAACCCAAAAGCACTTCTCCAGTATTCACCCACATGTCCTGATGGCTCTGGAGAGAAGCTAGTGGTGCCAGGAATGGTAATGTTGATGACTGTGGGGCTGTGTGTTCCTAATGAAGCCTGTTAGGACTGTATTTTACTCTCCTCAACTCCTCCCCACAAAGCTGTCATGCCAGAGTCTCTCCTGGTCATCTTGTTAAAAGGGACTCATTCAACCAGCCTGTGGAGACTCTCAGGAATTTGCAGGAATTGGGAAGGAAAACCTTTGGCCCAGCACACTCCTCTCCTGGCCCAGTTCTGTGTTTTAGAATTGAGAAGTGATGAGGAGGGTTTGGAGTGAGTCCAGGACCTGACACTGAATGCACTGAAGGAGATGAACGAGTCCTGAGTGGGAGGCGTTGGAACCACTTGGCCTGGAGAGGAGAGGGAGGGGGCATGACTCAGTGTGGACAGAGGCTTCCAGGGGCCAGCTTTCCCCCAAGGCTGGGACGGGACAAAGGAACTCAAAGATTATGAGCAGCTTATAATCTTTGAGCTGCTTTGCTACTCAAAGCAGCTCAAGGATTATGGTCATGGAGACCAAGGACCTCTCTGCCCACGGTGATGATTACTGCAAACACGTTTATGAAGGCTGTACTAAGTTCCTCTCTAGAGATTTTGTAGAACAAGAATGGGTCTTTCTTAATCTAGAATATTACAGATCATGCTCCCCTAGAGGCCGAGGCCTGGTTCAGATTTGAAGAAGGAAAAAAACAGATGAGGAAATCATACCTTGCTTGTCAGCCCTTGTTTAGTAGGAATTAGGGGCCAAGGGAAGGAGAGCTTGAGCATCCGAGCTGGCCTCCTTGTTCACCTCCCCACCTCCCTGTGCGCTGAGAGGTGACCAGTGCACCCTGCTTGTCTGTCACAGCATTTGTCACACCGTCTTCTAGTTGTTGGTTGACTGACTTCCTCTCCTCAAAGGCAGAGCCTTGGTTTTCATCTCCGTGTCCCCAGCCCCTGGCACGAGGCCTGGCACTTAGCAGGGCTCGACAAATACTTGCTGAATGAGAGCACTGACGAACGACTCCTCGACAGGCTGAGGTCAGGTCAACAGAAACCTCAACGCTAGAGACGCTGACAGAAAACCCCGTTTAAAAGCTGGTTGAGCCTTGGGCTTGAGCTCTGATGAACTGTTCACCATAAAATACTAGGGAAGCCTGGGTCCAGATTTCAGCATTCGTAGTGAGACTATTTTCAGCTTTCTCAGAGACAGCATCTGTAAATAATCAGGCAGTCTTTTATAAAACAACATAGAAAAACCTCAAAGACTATTCTAAGGCTGCAACATTTAAACAGGATTTTTAACCCATGGGGACGCCAAGATCAACATGGAGCTTCCTGCACATAAAAGCCTGGAATTTCATAGCAGTGTGAGGTCAAAAGCTATGATCACCTCTCCCCCTGTCTAAATTATACACTGCTTAGCATTCATGTGAGCAGAGAGCCAGGGTGGGGACAGGTCTGTGGTTATGTAAGTCCCATATGGTCTTCTCTTCTCTTGTGATACAGTGTCCATGGTGACAGTGATGTGGGAGTCCAGTCTGGCTGGACTGATGAAGGCAGAAGGTCACTTGTAGGTCATGCCATGATTGAAATATTCAGTGTGATTTATAACTGGGCTTTCACTCTCCGTAGAAGAATGATCAGGGACATTTGTTGTATAATGTTTTCTCTCACTAGAAGATGCTGTCCTTAAAATGGAGTTTGGGGGCAGCTATAAAAGCCTATCTATAGGGCTTCCCTGGTGGCGCAGTGGTTGAGAATCCGCCTGCCGATGCAGGGGACGCGGGTTTGTGCCCCGGTACGGGAAGATCCCACATGCCGCGGAGCGGCTGGGCCCGTGAGCCATGGCCGCTCAGCCTGCGCTTCCAG
>NC_041232.1:35038041-35040306 GCF_002837175.3 Physeter macrocephalus
CTTCCAGAGCCTGTGCTCTGCAACGGGAGAGGAGGCCACAGCGGTGAGAGGCCCGCGTACTGAAAAAAAAAAAAAAAAAAAAAAAAAAAAAGCCTATCTATAGAACATTCCAAAGTCACTTTCTTTTCCTTCCCAGTTGGAGGAAGGAGCACCAGACCGTCTTCTTCTAAGACGAGAGGGAAAAGATGGCGTTAAAGCTTGAAATCGAATAGATTCCTCAGCCTCTCAACCTGCATAACTGTCTCCTGTGCACTTCTTCCACTGCCCCTGAACCGGGGGCCACATCGCCCAGTCTGACTAAGGTGACCACAATTACAAACAAGGGAAAATCAGAATGACCCCAAACCGTCCTACCATTAGGCCAGCCCGTAAGTGTGTGTATGATGTGACAGCTGCCCAGTTTCTCAAGTTTCCTCAAAAGTCACTCATACGCACTGACCCGGAGTCAGCCTGTCTTGTTACCTGGGAAGGCCAACATTTGAACAACTGTCATTATAACACTTGATCGTTATGCAATGTAAAAAAAATATTTATAATCAAAAGGGTTTTTGAGGTTATTTTCTTTAAAAGTAAGAATTTTATTTGGAAAAATTAGATATATTCATTTAAATCCTGTGTACTCTGGACTTGAGGGTAATTCATTTTTGTACTCCTAGTTAGCGCAGTGTCTGGAAGATGGTCTAAGCCCAATAAATATTTTTTGAATGAATGGAGTGAGAAGAATATTTACAGAGCAAAAGCCTCTGGGCTGGCTGGCTGTGAGTCCAGTGGTGTCTTCTTTCTGCAAACTCTGAAAAATGTGTATAAACAAAAAGATCAGAGTGGGAATTTTAAAAGAACATTTAGTATAATTTTCAACAACTTATACTTTTAACCTCATGAGTACCGTATCTAAAATTGTGTGTGAACACGCATATACCCCAACACTCCCATGTGTATATGCTTAGAATATAATACATAGATTGTGTGTGTGTGCACATATAAATGCATTTTTTTTTTTTTTTTGTGGTACGCGGGTCTCTCACTGCTGTGGCCTCTCCCGTTGCGGAGCACAGGCTCCGGACGCGGAGGCTCAGTGGCCATGGCTCACGGGCCCAGCCGCTCCGCAGCATGTGGGATCTTCCCGGACCGGGGCATGAAGCCGTGTCCCCTGCATCGGCAGGCGGACTCCCAACCACTGTGCCACCAGGGAAGCCCTATAAATGCATTTTTAAAGCTATAGAAAATATAGATAAACCCATCTACAGCACATTCCAGGAATACAATTGGAAGGAGTAAAATTGGAAAAGATATAGGGAACGTTCACATTTTTACCTGATATATTTCTCATTTGTTGAAACCTTCTTATCATGAGTATTTGTTTATCTCCAGTTCTTAACACACGGTGTGGCCCTTAGCAAATATTCAGTCAGTGTTAAGCAAACACATAGGTGAATCAGTCAGTAGGGTGGCATAAAAATTATACTCAAACACCTGACTTTGAGCGAGGTAGGAGTGGGATGAGGATAAGGAAATTGAGCTGAAGATCTAGGGAAAGAGAACATCATCTGGTTCTGTCGCCGGGAGAGGCCAGCAGAAATAAGGGAATAGTTGCAAGGCTGCCATTGCTAAACTGCATATTTCCCACTTTTAGAAACAAAACTGCCCAAATTAGCCACCTAACTGCTGTTGGCAAATAACACAGCATTATGTATAGTAACATAGTGTCACACCGAGTCGTAGGTGTTCCTGTGGGTTTGTCTACTGCCTGCACAAAGGCCAGTAGCCTGGCAAGAAAGGCCACCAGCCCTGGCGACTTGCTCACCTGACAGGGCTGGACATGCATGGAGGTCTGAAAGGCCTTTGTACTCACAGCTGTGTTCAGGCCACAGCTGGTTTCCAGATCACCTGGAGAAGAAGTGAGACTGGGAGGGAGGCAGTAGTCCAGTGGCTCAACCACCAGTCATTTGTCTGAATTGACCAGAAAGGCCTGTCCTACAATTTGATGTCCAGAATCTGACATGATGAATGAGAGCTTTTAACCCCAGTCTGGCTGACATGACCCAAATGCATGAAACCCTTTCCTGACCCCTCATTTAGGACATGAGTTGGTGATATTGAAAATGCTTGAATGGCAGCTTGGAGTCTACTTGAAGAAGCTGATAGAAAGATCCTCATGGCAGGACTGTCTAGATAAAAGTACCATCAGTAGGAATCACTTCTATATATATATATATATATATATATATATATATATATATATATATATATATATATATATTTTTT
>NC_041232.1:35040372-35044585 GCF_002837175.3 Physeter macrocephalus
GCTCCGCGGCATGTGGGATCCTCCCGGACCGGGGCACGAACCCGTGTCCCCTGCATCGGCAGGCGGACTCACAGCCACTGCGCCACCAGGGAAGCCCACTTCAATATTTTAAGTGAAGAAAGCACTGCTCATCGTCAGTCTGGGTGGCAGAGTCCTTTTAAATGTGGCGACAGCCCAGACTTTCTGTGCCTTACTCATGCTGTGAAGTAGGTGATTTAAGCCACTGACTTCCTAAATTAAAGGCACAAAAAGGCAGACATATAATTCTTTTAATTACACCTCCAGATTCCTCCTACATTCCTTTGAGTCCTTCATGTTAGCCTCCTGCTTCATCGACCTACCGGAAGAAAATGAGCAATGGTGAAGGTAGAGGATCTGGAAAAGGAGAAAAGACCTTAATTCTTTGGCTTTCACTGTAGCCTTTCTCAGAAAAATAAAGGCACCATATTTGGAAGTTTTGAAAATATGAAATCTGATTTCTGCTGATAGCAGAGAATAGTAAAGCCTTTCAAGGTAAAAGTGAGTCGTACCTTTCTACATTTTTCACCATCTGTTCTCTACTATATTAATAAAACATATTTGGTTTATATCACCAGGCAAGAAGGTTCAATTTCATCTTGTATTTCTATTAAAGTACATGCTCATTACCTTAATATGTGGCTTTCATCACTCAGCATTAGAGACAGGCTTCATTTTCAGAAGATACGTAGCCCTGTGCAATTTAAAGCTCCATATGCAGCCATTTGGTATTTTACTTAAAAGAATTAATTTAAGTAGGTGCTTATAAAGCTACATACTTTTTCCCTGCTAGATTACATGAGAAACTAAATTTTGGAATGAAGCAGTTGAGTTTCTCCTCTTGTGCTCTCTCTCAACTCCTCTCTCCTTTGTAAGCTGAGAAAAGCCCCTCCATAATTCCATGGTCATTAAACTAGCCTAACCTCACCCACCCCAATTCCCAGCAGTTACTCTTGATATCAGCTAAGTCTTTGACCATGTAACCCTTCGAATGATATTCTAAGAATGTCCATGTTATGGTAAAATAGGGCCACAGTCTTTACTGGGGTTTCCCAGGGAAAGGCAAGGCAGGACAGAGTAAATGGTTTAGGATTAGCTAGTTTAATAATTTTGGAGGGCTTTGGACCATACGGTGTTCTCAGTTGTGTAGTACCTGGCCTGGGGTGACTAAGGCAGAGGAATATTGCCTCCTGGGGTGTACAGACCAGACAGAGGAGGTGTGGCTCTGGATTAGTTTGCTTGTCAAAGACCTGCTCCAGCCTGGGTCCTTTGCCATTTCCAAGGATTGTCTGGCTTCTGGAGGGAGCAGTCCCTCTCCAGCTAGAAAGATATTTTTAAGATGTCAAAACATCATAATATACAGAAGATTAAAAATACATACAATAAAATTGAGTTTAACATATTTGTCTGAATCTTTCTTAGTTACCTCTTGTGGAGTTGCACGATCATTTGCCAAGTATGTTCTAGAAGTAATTTGTCTTCAATGGTACATGATTTTGAATGCATGGTACAGTATTTCTTTTTTAAAAAAAATACATTTATTTATTTTATTTATTTATTTTTGGCTGTGTTGGGTCTTCGTTGCTGTGCACGGGCTTTCTCTAGTTGCAGCGAGCGGGGGCTACTCTTCGTTGCGGTATGCGGGCTTCTCATTGCGATGGCTTCTCTAGTTGTGGAGCACGGGCTCTAGGCATGCGGGCTTCAGTAGTTGTGTCATGCGGGCTCAGTAGTTGTGGCTCACAGGCTCTAGAGCACAGGCTCAGTAGTTGTGGCGCACGGGCTTAGTTGCTCCATGGCATGTGGGATCTTCCCAGACCAGGGATCGAACCTGTGTCCCCTGCATTGGCAGGCGGATTCTCAACCACTGCGCCACCAGGGAAGCTGTCTGGTACAGTATTTCTACAGTCCTCAAGTTATCATCCAATAAGGAGTTTAACTTCTACTGGACAGCTGGAGGGGGGAATCAAGAACCCCCCTCTCCTCACCCAAAAACTTTTTGAGGGCTGTTTATAGATTTTTAGACTTTTTTTCTCTTTCTGCAAAAGAGATTAAGCCTATGTAGATTTTGTTGCTTGACGAAACTTAATGAGGCATTTTCCCTTGCCAGTGTACTTGGAAATACTGAGGAATCGTTCCAATTTGCCATAATTTCTCAGACACCCGCTGGCAGCTAGCCATAGGAAAATGTTTCCCTGTTCTAAGACAAGCAACTCTGGGGCTGAAATTTCATTTTGGTGAGACACACTTTCATGAATGGTCCTCAAACATTTTATTATTTCATGTTTGGATGATTTACTAGCTATCTATTACTACAAAACAAACCACTCTAAAACTCTGTGGCTTAAAGTTACTCTTCTTCTATCTCTGATCCTGTGAGTCAGGACTTTAGACAGGGCAGCAGGTATAGCTCACCTCTGCACCACCATCGTAGGGTCTCAGCTGGGGTGATGGGAATGGCTGAGAGCTAGGCGGCCTGGGGGCAGTTGGGCAACTCTCTCTCCTCATATGACCTCCTCTGGTGAGCAGCTTAGGTTTCCTTACAGAATGGCAGCCTCAGGTAGTCAAACTTCTTATGTGGTGTCTCAGGGCTCCAAAAACAAGTCTTCCAAGAGTCAGAGAGGAGTAGAAGCTCATAGTCTCTTAAGGCTTGAAAATTGACATGGCAGACAGCTTCCTTTCTGCCATATTCTGATGGTTAAGTTTTCACAGAGACACCCCCAATCCCACCCTGCATACTCAAGGAGAAGGAACATAAATTACACCTGTCAGTGGGAGGAATAGCAAAGAATCTGTGGTCATCTTTAATCTACCACAGGTGGCAAATCAAAAATCCCCCCTGCCCCGCCATTTACCGTATCTACAAAAAGGAGATTATTTCTTTCTTTTTTTAAAAAATAAATTTATTTATTTATTTATTTATTTTTGGCTGTGTTGGGTCTTCGTTGCTGCGCATGGACTTTCTCTAGTTGTGGTGAGCGGGGGCTACTCTTCGTCGCAGTGCACAGGCTTCTTATTGCGGTGGCTTCTCTTGTTGCAGAGCACCGGCTCTAGGCGTGTGGTCTTCAGTGGTTGTGGCACGCAGGCTCAGTAGTTGTGGCTCGCGGGCTCTAGAGCACAGGCTCAGTAGTTGTGGCGCACGGGCTTTGTTGCTCTGCGGCATCTTCCCTGACCAGGGATCAAACCCGTGTCCCCTGCATTGGCAGGCGGATTCTTAACCACTGTGCCACCAGGGAAGCCCAAAAGGAGATTACTTCTGTATCACTCTGTGCCTGCCTTAAAAAGATAGATATTCAATGCACTTCATTTCAGAGTTCTTTCTATATAAAGATTACCAACCGCAAATGTTTTGATGGAAAAATTTTGATCTCACATTCAAATTATGACTTCATAATTATCTAAAACATACGCATACATGTATGCAGATATTCAAATGTATATCCTTAAATGTATTAGATATTTTCCAAAGAATATTGAGATGTATTATCTGTTCCCTGCATCAGCTCTTGGGTATTGTTATCTTCACTTTGTGGTTGAGGAAGCTGAGGCTCTGAGTGGTTAAGTGTCCCAGATCCCAAAGCTACTAATGGTGGAAGAGGCAGGACCAGAATTCGGTTAGCTGCATACTTTCACTGATGGCTTCCTTGAATTCGTAATAGAGGTAGAAGGAAGCTACAGACTATGGTAAGGACTTTTTTTTTTTTTTTTAATCTTTATTGGAGTATAATTGCTTTACAATGTTGTGTTAGTTTCTGCTGTACAACAAAGTGAATCAGCTATATGTATGCATATATCCCCATATCCCCTCCCCCTTGCGTCTCTCTCCCACCCTCCCAATCCCACCCCTCTAGGTGGACACAAAGCACGGAGCTGATCTCCCTGTACTATGCGGCTGCTTCCCACTAGCTATCTATTTTACATTTGGTAGTGTATATATGTCCATGCTACTCTCTCACTTCGTCCCAGCTTCCCCTTCCCCCTCCCTGTGTCCTCAAGTCCATTCTCTACGTCTGTGTCTTTATTCCTGCCCTGCCACTAGGTTCATCAGTATATGGTAAGGACTTTTTTTTTTTTTCGGTATGCTGGCCTCTCACTGTTGTGGCCTCTCCCGTTGCGGAGCGCAGGCTCCGGACACACAGGCTCAGCGGCCATGGCTCACGGGCCCAGCCGCTCCGCGGCATGTGGGATCTTCCTGGAC
>NC_041232.1:35044600-35082009 GCF_002837175.3 Physeter macrocephalus
TCTCAACCACTGCGCCACCAGGGAAGCCCCTGTAAGGACTTTTAATAGATATATATCATCATTTTGGATGTTTATCTCCTAAAAGGAAGAAAAGATCCTTTGCTTCAGGCAAATACTTGGTACTTATACGGCTCTTCTACTTACAAAGCATTTTCACACCCATTTTTTTACTTTGTTCTACATGCTGATCTCATGAGAGAGGTAATACTAATAGCACCATTTTTCTGATGAGGAAACAGAAGTACAGAGAGGTTAAGTAAACTGCTTCTGTGGGTCAGAGAGCTAACTGGTAGAGCTGTTGCCCAAGCCCAGAACTTTAAACTCTGAATACTGTGATTTCTCCCTCTCTGATCCTCATTCCCCAACGCCAGGTACCTTGGCTTTGGAAGGCTCGGAACAGCACATAAACGGCCTAATTGTCTAGGGTGGCACCATCCTCTTCAGGGAGAAAAATGGGAGGCCTCAGAAAACTGAGTAACCCAAAGTGGTTAGAGAAAGGCAAAAAGATCAGGGCAGTGCCAGCACCATTAGAGGAAATGGGGAACACTAATTGTAGGCAGTTTCAGCTTGTCTCCAGGATGAACTAATACTGTTACGATTTCTGCTGATGCATGTGAAATCAGTTGCTATAGCAATGACCAATGTTTCTTGGAACTTGCTGACAGCAACAGGCCTTAGAAGTGAAATCTCTCCTCTGTTAATCATGCTTCTGAGGCTGATAGTAATGAACTTGGCTCTACCATTTCAGCACCTCCACCATGTTCACTTCCTACCATCATCTCCTCCCGGCCAGAGGGTAGGGCAAGACTCTGCTCACGTCACTTGATAGACATGTTGACAGTGGCCCTGGGAACGTGGCTCATCTGTGGTTATGCTCTGGGGAAGGGGAGCCAGGCTGATGGCGAGAAGGACAAGGCAGGGTTTTGGAATCTGGGTTTGAACCTGTGTCGGTGAATATTTGGGTAGAGCCAATATCTCACATACATCTATAGACGTCACAGAGAGACTGGGGAATAAGTGAAACAGCATTAAGAAACACCTCCCCTTTTCCATTTAGACGTGAGAAGCGTGTCTGAATGTTGACTGGAGCTAAGGACGTGTTCCTTCGCCACTGCCACCCTGACCCTCTTTCTCTTTTCAAGCTCCTTCTTGTGTTGGGACCTTTGCATAAGCTATTCCTTCTCCCCAGTGTTCTTGGTATGACTGGTTTCTTGTCATTCAATCTCCACTTAATAATCACCTTGATAATAATCACTTAATAATCTCCTCTTAATAATCACTTCCTTGAGGACCCAAGCTCAAAGCAGCCACTTGGATTCTCTGCATAGTGCTGATCACTATCTGATATTTTCATGTTCCTTTTTTTTTTTTTTTTTTTTTGGCGGTACGCGGGCCTCTCACTGCTGTGGCCTCTCCCGTTGCAGAGCACAGGCTCCGGACGCGCAGGCTCAGAGGCCATGGCTCACGGGCCCAGCCGCTCCGCGGCATGTGGGATCTTCCTGGACCGGGACACGAACCGGCGTCCACTGCATCAGCAGGCGGACTCTCAACCACTGCGCCACCAGGGAAGCCCCATGTTCCTTTTTAAAAAATTTTTTATTGAAGTATAGTTGATTTACAATATCATGTAACTTTCAGGTGTATAGCACAACCATTCAGTCATACATATATATATCTGTATATATTGATATATTCTTTTTCAGATTCTCTTCCCTTACAGGTTATTACATAATATTGAGTATAGTTCTCTGTGCTATATAGTAGGGCCTTGTTGGTTATCTATTTTATACATAGTAGTGTGTATATGTTAATCCCAACCTCCTAATTTATCCTTCCCCCACCTCCTTTCCTCTTTGGTAATCATAAGTTTGTTTTCTGTGTCTGTGAGTCTCTTTCTGTTTTGGAAATAAGTTCATCATTTGTGTCTTTTTTTCCTTTTAGATTCCACATATAAATGATATCATGTGATACTTGTCTTTCTCTGTTTGGCTTACTTCACTTAGTATGATCATCTCTAGGTCCATCCATGTTCCTGCAAAATGACATTATTTCATTCTTTTCTATGGCTGAGTAGTATTCCATTGTATATATTTCATGTTCCTTTACTTGTTTATTTTACGTCTCTTCCCCACCCCTTTATGCCCAGCTCAGAGGCAGGTTCATGGGAGCAGGGGCTTTGTCTGGGTTGGTCACTGTAACCCTTAGAATAATGCCTGGCCCGGGTGCTCAACAGTACGTGTGAAATGAATGAACCTAGCTCCTGCCGTTCTTTAAATCTGGCACACTGTCCCTCACATCCATGCCCTTGCACCTGCTGGACCCCCTACCTGGAATGCCTTTTCCCTCCCTCCTTCCTTTTCTACCTCCCCCTGATTAGCCAAATGTCATCTCATGCTGTCGAGAATGCAGGGTGAGACAGGATTTCTAACTTTAATGTTATCCTTAGTTTAAAAAACTTTGAGTACAGAGACGTATTAGAACTTGATCTTCCCTAGAGCTGGAGCTTCCCATGACCCTCTCTGAAAGAGAAGCCTGTGAACAGTGTTCCTGCTGTGTGAGGGGGCACAGCTGGGCGGGGAAGAGTCCCAAAGCTTCGTTACCTCCCTGCTCATAAGGAAAGCCATTCCCTAATGGAAAGGAGGCACAGAAGACACTTAAAGTGAGTGGTGGAATTTCTCTAGGATATCGTAATAAGACATTTAATCAAAATATTGAGGGAGTAGTTAGAGAGACCCACAGCTCATAGATATCATGGCGGTCACTCTTCCTTTACTCTCTTTTCAACCTCTGAGTGGATTCATTTTTCTTTTTTTCCTTTCTTCCAAATCTCCTAAAACCCAGTCCTGTTTCATGTTTCAGTCACCTACCATAGCCAGCATGTGATAAGTACTTCACTCCATGTTCCTGGCTGGCCTTTACTATTTTCAGTTGGCTTTTGGTTTTTGATGAAACAATTCCCAAATTGACTTTTTTGTGGGTCAGCACCATAACAGGTCAGGTTTGAATTTTGATCTGTTAGATATTTATGTTTCTTTAAGAAGAAAATAAGAACTGGATAATCCAGAAAAAGGTTTAAATGTCATCTCTCTACCCCATAAATATCTCACCCACATCTACTAGTGTAATGATAACTCATTTGAGGGCAGTGAAATTCAGTAGCCTGACCAGGAACTAGTGCTATTGACTATCGTTTCTTATTTATTTTTCTTCATTCCAGCTTACTATAAGCCTAACATATTCAACACCAGAGTATTGAGTAGTTGAAGAAAGACAGACGTGAATTACGGTGTAATTAGGTTCATATGTCACTGTGGCAGGCAACTGAATAAATCTCCATGTTATTGCACATGTAGCCAGAAAAGCTCTGTTATTTATTCTATTTCTCTTAGTTCCTGAAGAGCCAATTCCTTTTCTGTGGTGATACATCACCTGCTTGCCAGTGCCTTGTAGAAACTTCTAAAGTCTAAATTCAAAAGGCTTTAAATTTCAAAGAGGTCATCAGATAAGACAGACCGGTGTACAAACAAGACAAGAAAGGCATCTTTTACGAATGAGTCACGTCAATAGGTATCTATTATAGAAGATACAAAGATTAGTATAAGAGAGTTGAACAAATAATTATAGTTCAATTAGCCACAAAAATAAGAGCATGTGGTTGTGTAGAATGACTGGATGGTGCAGAGAAGGTCTGGAGCCAGGATGGTAAGTAATTAAGCCTAACTTGGGGTCTGGAGAGTGGAATTTCCATCCAGGATGGGGTTAGCTTTGTAAGGATTAAGGTATATCTTGTCCCTAGATCTGGGAGAACACAACAGATGCGAGGAACAGGCAGCAGTAACTGAAGATAGAAAATCTAGGTCGGCGCCCTCATTCTGCATTTGCTAGTTTTTAACTTTGGGTTGGTTATATAGCTTTATGGCGCCTTAGTTGCCTCATCTAAAAATTGGAGATGGCAATAATTCCTAGGCCACATAGAGTTGTTGCTATGATCAAGTGAAATAATGAATATATAGGTGTTAATGAACTGTAAAACTTCATGCAAATGTTTATTGTTCTTACCTTGAATTGAACAATGTGTGTAATTCTAGAGGAATGATCATAAGTAATGGCTTCATTCCAAGGTTGCACAAATGCATTTTGAATTCAACGTTTAAAATCAAGGCTACTCCCTTGTCTTTGTGACAGTAGCTTTATTAGGTGCAGAAAAGCAGTGAAGTAATTCAAGTGAAGTAGTCTGTGCTCAGATAAGGAAACAGCTCCTGCATCCCCTCTTAACTACACAGACATTACATGTGTTCATTGTGGCCCACAGGCTCGGTGTCTGGGACCAAGACTGTTTGGTGGTCAGAGTCCCAGGTCTGTCCTTGAGCAAATCAGTCCACCTCTGGGCCTCCATTTGCCAACTTCAGATTAAGAAATCAGACAAGTTGATAAGTAAGGACTCTTTTATCTTTAAAGACCATGTTTCCATAAGAGTTTGGTTTTTGTTTGCTTGTTTTGTTTTGCTTTTGCTTACTTTACCAGTTTGCAAGTCGTCTCTGGAGCATTAAATTTTATAGTATTGTAAATTCACATGCAGTTGTAAGAAGTAATAGAAAGTGATTCTCTGTACACTTTCCCCAGTTTCTCCCAATGGTAACATCTTGCAGAACTATAGTACAATAGCACAAGCGGAGTGTTGGCATCGGTAGGGTCAAGATACAGAAAATGTCCGTTATCACAGGTTCCCACATTTCTCTTATATAGATAGATACACCAACTTCCCTCCCCTCCACCTTCTTAATCTCCACCAACCACTAATCTGCTGTCCATTTCTATGATTTTTCATTTCAAGGATGTTATATAAACAGAATTATACAATGTGTACCCTTTTTTCCCCCCCGTGAGCATAATTCCCTGGAGCTTCATCAAGATTGTTGCATGTAATGCAAATCAAAACTACAGTGAGGGGCTTCCCTGGTGGCGCAGTGGTTGCGCGTCCGCCTGCCGATGGAGAAAATATTTGCATATGAAGCAACTGACAGAGGATTAATCTCCAAAATTTACAAGCAGCTCATGCAGCCTAATATCAAAAAACAAACAAAGCAATCCAAAAATGGGCCCAAGACCTAAATAGACATTTCTCCAAAGAAGACATACAGATGGCCAAGAGGCACATGAAAAGATGCTCAACATCGCTAATTATCAGAGAAGTGCAAATCAAAACTACAGTGAGGTATCACCTCACACCAGTCAGAATGGCCATCATCAGAAAGTCTACAAGTAATAAATGCTGGAGAGGGTGTGGAGAAAAGAGAACCTTCCTATACTGTTGGGGGGAATGTAAATTGGTACAGCTACTGTGGAGAACAGTATGGAGGTTCCTTAAAAAACCAAAAATAGAATTAACATATGAGCCAACAATCCCACTCCTGGGCACATATATGGAAAAGACAAAAACTCTAGTTTGAAAAGATACATGTACCCCAATGTTCATAGCAGCAATATTTATAAGAACCAAGACATGGAAGCAACCTAAATGTCCATCGGCAGATGAATGGGTAAAGAAGATGTGGCATATGTATACAGTGGAATACTACTCAGCCATAGAAAAGAATGAAATAATGCCATTTGCAGCAACATGGATGGACCTAGAGATGATCAAACTAAGTGAAGTAAGACAGACAAAGAAAGAAATATTATATGCTATCACTTATATGTGGAATCTTAAAAAAAATGATATAAATGAAATAGACTCATAGACATAGAAAATAAACTTATGGTTACCAAAGGGGAAAGGGGGGGGATAAACTGGGAATTTGGATTAACAAATGCACACTACTACATATAAAATAGATAACTAACAAGGACCTACTGTATAGTACAGGAAACTGTATTCAATATCTTATAATAACCTATAATGAAGAAGAATCTAAAAAAAGAATATATATATAACTGAATCACTTTGCTGTATACCTGAAACATTGTAAATCAACTATAATTGATTTAAAAAATAAAAAAATAAAAATAATTTTTTTTCAATTAAAAAAAAGATTGTTGCATATATCAGTACTTCATTCCTTTTTATTGGTGAGTAGTATTCCATGAGATGGATACATCACAATTTGTTTCACCATTCATCCATTGAAGGACGTCTGGGTTGTCTTCAGTTTGGGGCTCTTGTGAATAAAGCTGCTATAAACATTTGTATACAGATTTTTGTATGAACCCAATTCTTCCTTTCTCTGGGATAAATGCCCAGGAGTGCCATTGCGTATAGTAGTCGGATGTTTCATTGTTTAAGAAACTGCCAAACTGTTTTCCAGTGGCTGTACCATTTTACATTCCCACCATAGTGTGTGAGTGATCTACTTTCTCCACATCGTCACCAGCATTTGGAGATGTCACTATTTTTTATTTTAGCTATTCTGATAGGTGTGTTGTGGTATATAATTGTGGTTTTAATTTATATTACTCTAATGACTAATGATGTTGGATATCTTTTCATGTGATTATTTGCCATCTGTCTTCTTTGGTGAAATGTCTCTTCATGTCTTTCACCCATGTTCTAATTGGATCATTCACTTTTCTGCTGTTGAGGTTTTTGCAAGTTCTTTATATTCCCTATTAGTTCCTTGTTGGAGATATGGTATGCAAATATTTTCTAACACGCTGTAACTTGTCTTTTCAACCCTTTAACAAGACATTTTTCCAGAGGCAAAGCTTTTAATTTAGATGAAGTTCAACTTATCAATTTTTCCTTTTATGTATTGTGGTTTTGGTATCAAATCTAAGAACTTTTTGCCTATTGGTGATCCTAAAGATGTTCTTCTAATTTTTTCCTAAAAGTTTTATGTTTTATATTTAAGTCTGTGATCCATTTTGAGTTAAATTTCATACAAGGTGTGAGAATTGTCTGTAGATACTCCAGCACCATTTGTTGAAAATTCTGTCTTTCCTCCACTGCATGGCTTTTGCACCATTGTCAAAAATTTTTACTTCACCATCAAACATAATTTAGACAACTCAAGAGGAAGAGAAAAATCGATTGCACTTACATATATTTTTGTTTACTATATTCTTCTTTCCTTTTTTGACATTCCAGGTCTCTTCTGTTTATTTTTGTTTGGAAAATTATTTAGTTATTCTTTCTGAGTAGGTCTGCTAGCTACAACTCATCTTAGTTTTCCATCCTCTAAGAATGTCTTCATTTCCCCCTTTATTCCTGAAGGATATTTTTGCTAGATATAGGATTCTGGGTTAGTTGTTTTATTTGTTTGTGTGTTTTTTTCCACGTTTGAAAATTATTGTTTCCACTTCCAATTTTTCTGATGAGAAAGCCACTGTTGTTTGAATTGTTTTTCCCCCACAAGTAAAACGTTGTTTCTCTCTTTCTGCCTTCAAATTTTTTTCTCTGTCTTTAGCTTTCAGAAGTTTAATTATGATTTGTCTTGGCATGAATTTCTTTGGCTTTACCCTGTTTGGGGCTCATTCAGCTTCTGAATCTGTAGGTTTATGTCTCTTGCCAAATTTGAGAGTTTTCACAGCTATTATTTCTTCAAGTACTCTTCCACCTCCTCTCTCTTCTCTCCTTTCAAAACTCTGATGACATGAGTGTTAGATTTGTTTTGTTTTGTTTCGTTTTGGTCCCACAGGCCCCTGAGGCTCATCTTGTTTTCAATCTATTTTCTTTTTGTTGTCCAGATAAAATACTATTCTACTTTCCAGTTCACTTGTTCTTTCCTCTGTTCCCTCCATTCTGCTGTTGAGCCCTTCCAATCAGCTTTTTATTTTGGTTATTGTATTCTTTTTATTCTAAATTTCCATTTGATTCTTTTTTTTTTTTTTTTTAGGTCATCTGTTTCTTCGCTGAGACTTTCCATTTCCTTTCTGAGGTTTTCTATCTTTTTCATTTGTTTGAAACATTCATAATTGCCCATTGAAGCAAGTTTTCATGACTGCTTTAAAATTCTTGGCAGGGAATCCTAAACTGTGTCTTCTGGGTATTGGTATCGATTGTCCTTTTATTATTGAGTTTGAGATCTTTCAGCTTCTTGGTATGACAGTGATTTCAAATGAAACTGGGATATTTTCATATTATTTTATGAGACTCTGGGTCCTACCAAAATCCGTTTTAAGCTGGCTCTCTCTGACAGGACTTTGGCAGGGCAGGGGTGGGCACCACCTCATTGCTTAGGTGGGGGCAGAAATCCAGGTCCCCCACTCAGCCTCCATTGACACTTGAGGAGTGACATTTTGTTCATTATCGTCATAGCTCATCACTAAGCATCAATCCTGGGCAGGGGTGGAAGTTCCAGCTCTCTCCGTGGTCTCCTCTGACCCCACAGTGGGGTGGCCTTGTTATCACTAGGCAATGGTGAGAGTCCTGATTCTCCAGTGGGCATTCTCTGACACCACTCCAGAGGGTTGTTGGGGCACCTCACGGTGGGGAAGTCTAGGCTCCCCACCTGGGCTTGGCTGGCATGGGTAGAGGTAGGGCCACCATTTTCATGTGTGTGGTATTTGGCTGGAGCACAGCTTTTATTATTTAAATGTCTGCGGTCTTGCTAGGCTGCCCCTTTCCTTGAGAGAGCAGGCTCTTGTTGGGACCTTTTTCATCTGTGCCCTTTGGTGTTTCTAACTTTGGTTAGAGTTGCTGGCTTCAATTCTAACTATGGGGCATGTGAAACAAAAAGAAAGAACAACTCGCCACAGTGTTGTTCCATGGGTCCTGAGATCCCTAGCTAGTCTGCCTTCTTTTCTCCACCTATCAGGGTCTTCTTAAATTTGTTTTAAATCTAATGTCCAGGGTTTTAGTTATACTTAACAGGAGAGATGGGAGAAAGTGTGTCCAATTCATCCTCCTGGAAGCAGGAGTCCTAAGCTTTAATTTTTAGTCAGCTTGGTTTTCCAAGCTCAGTATTTTATGCACATGCGGCATCACTTAACAAACCAGAAGGGCACCAAACCACCTGCAGGAAACATTTGTTTCTAGGATTTATGTAAGAAGAAAAGTGTCTACCACGTGCTTGGCACTTTACGCATAATTTCACTTAATCCTCAGAATAACGCTACAGGGAGGGTATTATTAACCCTGACTTACCGAGGTGAGATCTGAAGTTCAGAGAAATTAAGTAACTTGTTCCAGATCACACAGCTAATAATTGGCAGAGCCAGGATCTGAGGCCAGTTTTGCCCACATTTTTCTCCCACCACAGGCCTCAGTCAGCTTGTCAGCTCACTGACACAGAGATGATCTTTCCTGCTTCTTTTGTGTGCCCATGCCTAGTAAATCCCATGCAACTCCGAATCAGTTAGGTGAAGCCTATTCAGATATGTGTGGTTATGTGTATAAATGTAGATATAACTGCATCAGCAGGGAGGAGTCCTTTACTTATAGGAGGTAATTAATAAATACCTATAGGATCAAATTAGTGAGATTCCACAATGCTAACATGTTCCAGTATTGCTATGTTAAGTGTGCCCATGGTATAATAGACGGATTCCAGTAGTAAATAAATACCTACAGAGTCATAAGTAAAGCAACTCATCAACACTCTTTATAGGAATGCTTGCATTTTGGAGAGAAGGAGACATTTCTTTTAGAGCCTAAAACATTTGTCTGCATGCAGAATATCCAGATAATATTCTTTCAGTTGTGAAAAATCATTGACTTTGTTTAAGGTTAATAAGCTGATCATAATTATGGAACACAGTCCTTTCTGAGTCAGGCATTTCATCCCCTGTTTTAGTGTGAAATAAGTTGTAGCAAAGTTATTTCCTAAGGAGCCCCGTACACATTAATGAGTTTAGACCTATTTCGTGTCTCTGAAATTCGACTTACATAAGCTTAAATCTCTTTCCTTCTTTTTTGCTTTCCCCATTTTTTTCTTTTTCTCGATATTTGGCAATACTTGAATTCCTTGGAGAGTTTCAACTTTGAGACAGCTATGAATAATTCAAGTTTAATCCTGCATTCGTTCCTTTCCACGTTCAAAATCTGACATCTTTTTTTTTTTCTGTTTGTGAACTACAGGAGTTTTTAGTACAAGATCGTGATTGAAAAGAAAGACTGCTAAAGGAAGTGCAGTATGTGATGTATTATTTATTTATTGAAAACACAGGTGGATTACATGTATGATATAAATGTTTCTGTTTCTCAGATTTTAATAAGACTTGATTCTTATGGAGTTAGAGGAAGAGACTGACATTTGCTGTAATCCTATCAGGGGCCAGGCACTGTGCTGACCTTTTATTAGTGTCTCAGTGACCATTATCCTGGTTCTCAGGCCTTAAGACTCAGACTGAAGCTAAACCATCAGCATTCCTGGGTCTCCAGCTTGCCAACCGCAGCTCTTGGGGCTTCTCAGCCTCCACAATTGCATGAACCAATTCCTATGCATCCTATTGGTTCTGTTTCTCTAGAGAACCCTACCTAACACACTCCATTTCTGACTAAGACTTCTAGACACCTTTCCGTCTCTGAGCTTTTTCATACTTTAGCTCCCTGGAGACATCACAAGGAATGCCTTTGAAATGGGGTTTGGATGGACACCCCTCTCAGGTAATTGTGGTCCCGTCACAGGAAGGGCAGCCTGGGGAGTACAGGCACCTTAATATAAGGTGCCCACTGTTAACTCACATTGTCCAGTCGTCTCAGGGGGGGTCTGGGGTCACTCTGCTCAGAGTACTGGACAGGTGGCTAAAGCTGAACTTGGGGTCTAGAGCCCAGCCCTGAGTGGGGAAGTGATTACCCAAAGAGACAAGAGAAAAATGAACCAAAGAGGGTTGCAAGCCAGTCCTAGAGAGCACTGAGCGCCAGGCCACTGTCCCATGCCCGTCCAAGGGGCAAGCAGGGAGCCAGAGAGGAGGGCAAAGTCAAAGGTTCAGAAGCCCAGCAGAGGTAGCCAGGAGAACAGGATGGGATGGGGTGGAAGAGAGATGCAGATGTGAAGGTAGACCAGAAGTCTCCACTGTTGCAATCCGTGACTTGTTTCTATGGCTGCCTGCCATGTGGCCATGAATGAATGGATCCACCTGGTTGAAAGGCCTGTGCAGTGGTAGCTAATTTTCATTCAGTTTATAGAGCCCCATCCTTAGTCCCACTTTAAATCAATATGTGGCTCCATCCTGTCTTTTGAATATTTTGTTTCATTCAGGAGCACAAGTTCATGACTTGGTCAAAAGAAGCCTTAGTTTACAACATCATAATCCAGTTCCCCATAAATTTCTATCACACTGATAATATCTTTAAACATATGAAATGGTACTTTGAGATTCTTGGAGATTATTAGAGTAAATTTTAATTCATTTTAGTGTCTTGTAAATAGCAGGCAGAGGAATGATATTCTTGTTTTATCACTTGCTTTTCTTTCTTTCTATTTTTTTGCTACATTTTTCCAAACTTTGAAAAACAATTGCTAATAAACAAACAAAACCACAGGAATTATTCCAGTTCAAGGGAATAAACAGATTTCAAGGGATCCAAAGAAGTCACCAAAGTTCAGCTAGCAGTGCTTTCGCTACTGTATTACACAAGCACATTGGTGCTGCCATGTGGGAAGCTGAAGACATCAGAGTTTCCATTTCATGCTTAACCTTCACGTGGTTTTGCTATTCTCATTTTACCTAAAATAAATTAAAAAAATAAACCAACTAGAAATACATTTGGGGAAAAAGGGAAAATGACCTGGGCTGGATCTTGGGGTTCTTCCAGTTCCAGAGCAGCAAAAGAAAACCTCTTCCCACCCCCTTTTTTTAAACTATAGGAATGTGAGAACGACAGGTGAGCCAACCCTGCGCCATGTTTACCTGGCTTCAGGTGAATCAGAAGGCTGCCCAATGACCTGGTGAAATTGGCAGTGTGGACATTTTAGATTTGAAAGGATAACTATCCTCTTACCTTTGCCCAAACTGGATAATTTCCTCAGCTCATCATTTTGATTAGCTAATGGAAATACAACTGTAATCATCAACTCCATTTATCTTTTTGATAGAGATTTCCAAAAGAAATTAGATGGATGTGTTTTCAGTTAAAACTGTCTTTTCAGAAGGTTGGACAGTAAATCATCAGTGAAAATAAAACAAATACCACCAACAAAACACTCTTTGCTTAATATACTGTTCTTTAGTGCCTCTATGCAAGTGTGTATAGTGTTAGCACACCCAGTGCTGTCTGTGTTCTGTGTATTCCAGGGTGGGGCAGGTGGGTGCTGCTAGCCTGAATTTTCCCACTCTGGGCATCAGAATCTTGTCTTTTATGGTCACCTGTGTTCAAATCTATTTATAACAACCCCTGAAAGTTGTTTGGTTTGTTTGTGTGTTTTTGTCTGTTTTTTGTTGTTTTTTTAACGCAGGGTCTGTATGAAGACAACAAAAGGATTTCTTGGGAGTGGTTGAAATCACACTCTGTGATAAGTGAAGACCTTACACAATTTGCCACTCATGTGTACATACAACAAACCACACAGAAGGTAAAGTGGGGTTTGCTATTAGTTACCAGTTCCACTCATTAAAGACCTGGTTGCCCTTAGGCAGTGGCTCTGGTCCAGGCTGAGTCCTTCTTTTTTTAAAAAATATAAATTCATTCATTCATTCATTTATTTATTTATGGCTGCGTTGGGTCTTCGTTGCGGTGCACGGGCTTTCTCTAGCTGCGGCAAGCGGGGGCTACTCTTCGTTGCGGTGCATAGGCTTCTCATTGCGGTAGCTTCTCTTGTTGCGGAGCACGGGCTCTAGGTGTGCCGGCTTCAGTAGTTGTGGCACGCAGACTCTAGAGCGCAGGCTCAGTAGTTGTGGCGCATGGGCTCTAGAGGACAGGCTCAGTAGTTGTGGTGCACGGGCTTAGTTGCTCCGGGGCATGTGGGATCTTCCTGGATCAGGTCTCGAACCTGTGTCCCCTGCATTGGCAGGCGGATTCTTAACCACTGCACCACTAGGGAAGTCCCAGGCTGAGTCCTTCTATCATTATTGTGTCATCCCTGATCTAGTTTGTACTTCTTACTTTCAAAAGGTCTCTCCTAAGCTGATCATACATAGCTCTCAGTCTTTGTTTCCTAAAGCCTAGGAACCAAGTATCTCAAAGTCCTCTCAGTAGGATTAGCATTCTTCTGAGTGCTAAGACTATAGATGGAAAGTTGAAAAAAACCCCGTTTGAAGGGCAAAGTAAATTAACCCTTGAAGGAGAAGTGAATCCAGATGGCTCACTGTCAGGAACAGGGGCACCGTCAGACACTTCCTGTGAAACAATTAGATGCTCTCCCAAAGTGGTCACTCAGGCCACGGTTACTTAGTCACTTTGTGCCTGATTTATGTGCTTCTAGCTTTTGTGCACATGCCTCACCCTCCAAGAGGCTCCCAAACATACACCTGAAGGCAAAGAACAAACTATTACTACTGCCCAGGGTGGAGGAGTGGGATCGTTATACCAGTCATGGAGATAGCCCTAATTCACCTACCGCTAAGACCCTTATTATGTGAAGGTTGAACATATCACAAGGCAAGACTTCTCCTGGATCTTTTAGATCCCTGCCAGATTTCTCCTGGATCTTTTAGATCTCTGCAGTAAAGGAGTCATGAGAAGTCACCTTCTCGCCTCACTTCTGGTAGGCTTTGTGTTGTTTGGCCATGGTTAACTGCCATAAATACCCTCTTTCGTACTGTTATGTTACAGTTTTGGTCTACCATGGTCTGCTAGGGTATAATTCTATGTAGAATAGAATTACAGAGTCACACAAATGAGAACCGGAAGGGGTTTGGAAGGTTGTTGAATATACCCAAACCCTCGTTTTACAGGTGAGGAAACCATTAACCACGGTGATGCCATGGTTGAACTCAGACCATTCGTTGTGCCTTCCAGAGTAGAACTCTTTCTGCTGTCTTAGGAGGGAGGCCTTTGTTGGAGCCAAGTGTTAACTGCTCCAGAAGACAAATGTCCCTTTCAGGCCCTCTTGGGTCCTCTGAATTCCAGGTCGTCATGTAGCACAGACGGTTTTCAGCCTTCCTGTCCCTGGACCCTGAAGAAAGAGGGCTTGAAGCCTGCTATGAAGCTCATATGACACGGTGTGGCCACTGCCATGCCCCCAAGAATTATACTGAAGCAAATTTTTGAGCATATTCTCTTGAGGTACTTCTTAGAGGATCTCTAAGGGAGAAGAGAGCCCAACTTCATAATCAAGAGCATTGGGTGCCAGGAGGATGCATTGTGAGTCTAAGCCCAGCCCTGGCCCTGGCCCTCCCCTTGACACCTGGAGACTTTCAGTTGCAGATATCACAGAACACTGAGGAGAAGTCCTTAGTGACAGTTAGAAAGTATCTTTTCTCTTGGTAATAATTGTGCTTTCATGAGGAACTAAGGAGTCGAAAACAGTTTTGCTTTTTGAAAACCTGGTCTGTTTCCTCTGGAATAAGGGTTGAATGCCTTAAGGAAGCCAAAGGTAACTGCATGGCTTCGACTGACAGAGTTGCTGGGGATTTTATAGAGGAATTATTTAAAAGACCAGCCAGGGGGACTTCCCTGGTGGTCCAGTGGTTAAGAGTCCGTGCTTCCACTGCAGGGGGCATGGGTTCGATCCCTGGTTGGGCAACTAAGATCCCACATGCCGTGTGGTGCATGAGCAGTGACAGATCTGAAGCACTATAATGCAAATAAAAATATTTGATTTCACTGATGAATAACTAATTTAAAATACCTAAATACTAAGGAGGTTGAAACCAGCCTGGATGCAGATAGTATCACAACCGAGCATATGCAGTTCCTAGGTGAGAACTGTTGGGTGGGGCTCACATCCATGTGCAAGGTGGTCTGCATCCTGTTAGCCCTTGCCTTCAGAGGCTCTAATGAGATTCATGTCCCCATGTAGATAAGTCCCAAGGAAATAAAATTCCATGAACTAATCTCATCTTGGTTTCACTAGGGATAAAGAATGCATTTTAACAAAATAAGGAAGGACAGTTTATTTTTCAGGAAGCTGTAACCATATGTTCCCAGATGATGCCTTGCTCCAAAACTCAGGGAAAGGAGGTTTAGGCTACTTACTTTGAAAAAAATCCATACTCAAATTGTTATTTCTTAGAACAGAACAACAAGCACTCCGAAATAGTAAATGTTACCAGAACAATAATAAATAATGGCACAAATGCCCATCTTAAGAGACACTGTCAGTCACGTCTCACATTGCACAACCAACAGCCACATGCTCAGGCATTTCTGCAATGATTGAAGACACATCCCTAGAGTTATAAACATCCATCACAGATCCGAGTGTGCGTCTCAGGTTTCCAGAACCACAGTCTGCTGGTTGTTGACCGGTAGTGACATACCAAGTATTACTGAGATCTCTGCAAGACCTCTGGGTTTGGGCTTCCCTGGTGGTACAATGGTTAAGAATCCACCTGCCAATGCAGGGGACATGGGTTTGAGCCCTGGTCCGGGAAGATCCCACATGCCGCGGAGCAACTAAGCCCATGCGCCACAACTACCGAGCCTACGCTCTAGAGCCCATGAGCCACAACTACTGAGCCTGCTTGCTGCAACTACTGAAGCCCGCGCACCTAGAGCCCGTGCTCCGCAACAAGAGAAGCCACCGCAATGAGCAGCCCGCGCACCATAACGAAGAGTAGCCCCCACTTGCCAGAGCTAGAGAAAGCCCGTGCGCAGCAACGAAGACCCAACACAGCCAAAAATAAATAAATAAAATAAAATAAATTGTATTAAAAAAAAAAAAAGACCTCTGGGTTTGTGCAATGCAACTGAAATACTACTCAGTGTAGAAAGTACCTGCGGGTAAAATAACCCTTCAGGAAGCCTAATAAAGAAGAAAGAAATGTATCATTTAAAGCCAAAATTGCTTTCCTGAAGCATGGTCAAATCATACATGAAATACAATGGCCTTTCCCTGCCAGAGGAGTAATAGCTCATTTCTCCTCACGCCCTGGACCCTCGTTTCCTTTAAGTTTATGGCATGATTAAGTCTACATTATTGGTCCTTCCAAGTGCATGAACTTATGACAGACTAAAAGGATCCATTTAGCCTGTAAACTGTTGAACACAGAATTGGCATGATTTAGACTAAAACTTGCTCCACTCTGAGGGCACATCATCATCCAGTACGCAGAGATTATCCAGATTAGAATTTATCTGGGCCTTTTCCATCTTCTAGATACCCACTTGCCCCAGCCTTTTTTTGCAGTTTCATTCCTCCCAGCACTACCAGCAGACCTGTGCTGGGGACACAGATGGAGGTGAAGAGGGTTCTGTATTCATACTAAGAGAGAACGGCAAGTCCTTGCTGAAACTGTCATGGGATTTTCTATAGACCCAGAATAAATAGAGCCTCTCCAGTCCCCCACCCCGAGGCGCCCTCTAACAAGGGCTGTCTGAGGATTGAGCCAAGATGGGGGCTCTGTCCTAGGTTGGGTTAGTCCCAAGCAGACTGTGAAGCAGATGAAAATTAATTTCCCACCATGCTTCTCCCCACACATCCAACCCAGGCCGGGGCAGGGGCCTGCTCCTTCCAAGCACCGGGCATCAGCCTGGATTGAAAAACTCCACTTACTGAACACAAAGCACAGTTCTACCCCACAGCATCTGCCTTTTAACCAGGGTGAAAACTCAAGCCAACAACCTGCCAGAGAGACTTAGAGAAAGCTTCAGATGAAGGTAGAGGCCATGTGTGTCCCATTCATGTGTGTATCCCCAGGGCCTGACCCTTCAGAGGAGTTCAATAAATATTTGCTAAATGGACGAATAAATTAGTGAATGACATGACGTGGGGTGGCAGAGCTCGGGCTGTTCTCGGGGCTGGTTTGACAAGAAAGGGCTCCAGCGGCAGGAGCTCGGGACAGAGGAGAAGGATCCTTTTGAGTGAGCGCTCCTCAGCCCCCACTTGCTGGCCACACCCACCCACCAGATCTCTAGTGCTGGGGTCACCCCCCCCACCCCCCACCCCCAGCCGTCTGAAGTTCACTCTGTCAGTAGCATCTTACACTTGGCCTGAGACCAGCAGGGTAGAAAATGTCCTCGACCTCAGACTCTGTTGTGCATTTTCCAGGATGGCATTTCGGGTTTGGGTTGTTTTGGGTTGTTTTGTTTGGTTGGTTTTGCGTTTTATAAATAGTGCCTTGAGCTGCTGATAAAGTAGCCTGGTTTCCATGGGTGGCCCTGAGATGCTTGGCATTATTTGGACCTACTCTCTTGTCTTAAATTAGTAACAAGATCAGAGGAATCTGGATATGTTTAGGTTAGGTTTCAGGTCTGGATACTGCATATAGGCTGGCATTTGATTCTTTCCTTCTTGGCTTATTTAAGTCCACGGGTATATGAACGCCTCCAAGTAGAGAGGAAAGAAGCAGCATGTGGATGAGAGCAAAGCCGTTAGCTCACGTATCTCCCGCCGGCCCAGAAAACATGGGGGTTTTGCCTGTCTTTGTTCCTGTCTTTTGTTGGCTTCAATGTCAGTTTTCTTCTCGTTCTTTATATAATTATTGACTTCTATGAATTTCATTGTGGATGCCTCTGAGTTGGATAGTTCAGTGTATAAGCTAACTTAGAGTTAGCTTATGGTTAACTAGCTCCTCTAACTCCTCCCTAGCTTGAACCCTCCTTTCCCATCCTGAGGTTTTCTGGACCTTGCTGCAGGCAGCTACCCGCCCTTCCCCCAGGGCCCTGCCCTGCATCAGGACCCACTGAGTGAGCAGAGCTGCTCCCACCTTCCCAGGGAGCCTGGGTGGGACGGGCCGGTTGTTTTCAAGCATTAGAGAAAAGTCTTCACTGGCAACAGTGGAGAAATCTGCTGATGTGGGGTTTTTACCATAGAAGTGGGCGGAAAGGGAATGTGCTGCTTGTTCCCCTCACCTTGACAGTGGTTGCTTGTCTTGGATAAAGTAGCAACATCCCTCTAAAACTAGCAGTTGTGACCCTTGAGATTGAATGTGCCTATAGCAGCTCTCATTTTTGCAAACCCAGAATGGGGTGACAAAAATCAGTTTACTGGAGGTGTTAAGACTGTAGATATTACTGTTGCCGGATGAGAGGCAGCATATGGGCCAATGGGAGGAGGAACGGCATGGTTCCCTCCACTGTCTCGTGGTTCCCATGCTTCCCTGACCTTCAGTGGAGGAAAGACGTGTGAAGACAGGCCCTGATTTGGGTTTCTTTAAACCTAAGAAGCTAGGTCGTATACCTTACCTGCTTCCCTTTAGAGGCATTTGAGACACTGGGACACGTTTGGTATCTGTCGCTTCCCTTCCTTTGTTGGGAAGTGCTCTAAACCAGAAATGATGTAGACGTGGAATCAACTGTGAAAGGAGCATTCTTTTGGCAGCCCCCAAAAAAGTTCCCTCTGCTTTTTTTTCCTGACCTGGTATTAACCCTGAGTGAATGAATGGGCCAGTCTTTAGTCTTTTGTCTCCAGGTTTTCCAATTCAAAGGCAATGGAGTGTCCTGTGCCTGGTTCCTTGTGCCTGGTTAAATGGATTTACCAGTTGTATTATCTAGTTTTAACCTTGACAACAGGGACACATGGCTTGAAAAGACTCCTATAAAGGAACCACGGATTAAAGATAACACTCTAACCATACAGTTCCCAAGAAAACCCGCACAAAAATGGCAGAAGTAGCCCTCTTGCTACTCCCACTGCCAAATGTTTGCCAACCACACTACAGGGTCACAGTGTTACAAGGTAGAAACAGTGGCAGTCTAATTTGATTTACTAAGCAGTTGGCCAAAAAACCTCCAAAAATTTTAAAATGTCACTGGGAATCTGGATGAAAATTTACATGTATAATTGTTATGATAAATCTCAAAATCTATTTTGTGCCTTGAACTGTTAAATAATGGTAATAGCCTGTGTAGATAATGTATATGTTAACAAATAAAGAATTAAAAAAAATAAGGATTTGGAGGATATATGTTCAAAATGCTTAGAACCCACTGCTCTAGGAAATGGCATCTTCTGAGGTTGATGGTCAAAGGTTGGTGGCATGTTCAAAGGTAGAGGTGGCCTCAGAGGACAGGCCTGCCTGCAAAGTCTGAGGGAAGATACAGGCCACTGATGAGAAGTAAAGAACAGGGAGGACATTCTGCACAAACCAGGAGGACAGGAAATCTCCCATCTTTCCAGAGATATGCAGAACTAAGGAAGGACCCAAGGAAAGTGGACACCACCTCACCAAAGGAACCAGTTCCATCTAGGAGGTGCTTCTAGAGCAAAATGAATACTACAGGGTCACCTGGCCAGATGGAAGCCCATTGGGTCTAGATAACTCATGCCAGCCTCTCCATGCAGAGGTCCAGCATTCCGAGAACACAGACAGGGGTGCATGGTAGACTTTTATTCGAGCCTTTGGCCCCTTGCATTTTAACAGCCTGGTGTGGCCTTTTCCAGTTAAGGTGAACAAACTTTAGAGTGTCCATCACTTTTCAAGATTTCTGGAAAGGAAAGGCTGATGAGCTCCTGCCAGTGCTGCAACATTCATTGGTGCAGGTTTTGCTTTGCAGAAAGGCTCCTGGAAGGGCTGAGCTGCCTGGAGGGGGTCACCTTTTTATAACTTACACAAAGGCACCTCTGTGGACCCGCTATGGCCATGACCTTGCTGTGACTTGTGGCCGACTAGAGCCAAAATCAGAAGGAAAAAAAAAAAAAAGATCCAGCAGACAAAATGCTAAGTCTGATGAATTTTCACTTTACAACCTGGAGTGTGGCTTGGTATAGGCCACGGTTAATGTGTGGCCGACTAGAGCCAAAATCAGAAGGAAAAAAAAAAAAAAGATCCAGCAGACAAAATGCTAAGTCTGATGAATTTTCACTTTACAACCTGGAGTGTGGCTTGGTATAGGCCACGGTTAAGTAGGTTCATGCTGCACTCCCTTTTCAGTGTTGTTAGAGAGGCCGCTTGAAATCAGATTAGGTGGTGGAGAGAAACCCAGGTGAAAAGTGTGCTGCAATCACCAAGCTCCAATCCCAGAGACTGCAGGCATTCGGAAAAAAGAGTACTTTGATTTTGCTTTTTGACCGAGGCTTTTTTTGGATGGGTTGCACGCATGCCGTTTGCTTCCAGAAACTAACAAGCCACATGTTCCCCATTAGTTACATGTGGCCACTCTTCCCCAAACACTTTCTCTTTGGGGTCCTCACCAAAGAAGGAGAAGCATTCATTGTGACTGGGGCTGGGAAGTGACAAGAGAGCTCCGTGGAGGCTGACACGGATGTCACCTCCATTTGGGAAGCTGGTAGCAAAGTCATCAAACCCAGCCGGGACCGGCTCCTTGGCCGTGTGCTCAGGGTTGCATAGGGCCTGTAAATTGCATGGTAATGGCCGGCGCCTCAGCAGGAATAGACATGTGCTTTGAGTTTTCCCAATGAGTCAGACGCACGCCGCGAGATAAATGCTGATTGCAAGCAGATGTGACGTGCGCTTTTCAAGAGGGACGGGCAGAGAGGGATCGTGTATTGGCATCTTCCACACTCTTTGAGATGACGGACTGACACTTAATGGAGTCTGGTCCCTTAACAAGAAACATTGCGTGGTGGGTGATTTCCCCCACCCCCTGCCCCGACACCCTTCTTTCTTCCGTAAGAGGAATCTACATTTTAAGCCTTAAATGTAAACGTGTTCTGGCTCCAATTTGTCGGCTGACTCTAATCGCCTCGGAACTTACATAAACTCTAGGTGAGTAATTTCCCCAAGTACGGTGCCCCCTTGGAATGTGTGTGCTGTGAACTCAGATTAAACTTTTAACCTCACATTTTTCTGGGAAGGATTATTATCCATGTTTTTACTGTTTGAAAAAAAGGCAATCAGAAACTCAAAAATGTCTAGTGCTCTTTCTGTGGTTGAGTCGGTACACCTCTCACGAGCCTGCCCTTTGTGTTGTGTGTGCCGAGAGATCGTGGGCACCCTTGGCCCCTAAAATTGGGGATGAGACGGCCTGTTGTAGCAGAATTGAGACTGTAAGGCACCGACACTCTCACCTTCCTTGTGACACTCCCAACTGAATTGCGAACTGTTTGTAGGGCCCTGTGCCCTCCCACCTCAACTGCAGAAATCCCGAGTGTCTTTCTGCTGATGCACGCCATGTCCTGTTGCCAAGTGACCTACATAACACGTTTGTCAGCAGAGCAGGAGGTCTGAGTCTTAGGTTTCTGCTGCATTCTTCCACACTTGGCTTTCAATCACCTCATCTCCTTCCAGCAACTGGGTCAGCGCTAGGTTCTCCCAGAGTGTTTGTCGAACCAGTCCCAGACGCCAAGCTTGAAGATACAGCATCTCTTTACAACCTTAGTCCCTGTACTCATTAATCACTTGCTGGGTCCGTCAACTAAGTCTGTTAGCCCTTTAATACCAGAGTTTTTTGGACTGAGTTGGCATCAACGTGGAAACAAATGGACTGGCTTATTCTCCCAGGAGCTTCTGGTTATTTGTACTTGCTTTTTGTTGGATGCCTACAAAGAGGCAGCCGGTATGGTGTCCTGGGAGGAACAGTGGGCTGGGGGTCCAGTATTGGTTCTGCTGCCTTGGTCTGTGGCCTTGGTCAAGTCATTGTATCTGACAGGGCTTCAGCTTGTGCATTTGTAAAATGGAGGCGTTGGATTCAGTGGTCTTCCTGTTGAAACAGTAATAATCCCATTAGTTTTGTTTTTTTTTTTTGTGGTATGCGGGCCTCCCTCTGCTGCGGCCTCTCCCGTTGCGGAGCACAGGCTCTGGACGCGCAGGCTCAGCGGCCATGGCTCACGGGCCCAGCCGCTCCGCGGCACATGGGATCCTCCCAGACCGGGGCGCGAACCCGGTTCCCCTGCATCGGCAGGCGGACGCGCAACCACTGCGCCACCAGGGAAGCCCCCCATTAGTTTTATTGTTAGATTTTGAAGGAAAGCAAGCACCAAAGCAAGAGACAAAACTGGGAAACCTTCAAGGTAGAAAGTAACTGCTTACCGTATTGAACATTGCTGTGCAAGGCCCTTTTAATATGTCGCGATGCAGCATTCTGCTGAGAACACTGTGATGCTCTTTTCATGTTCTATTTCATCATCCTAAGAATATTCTGGATTCTTGAGCAAACGAGAAACACTCTTCTGGCACTGGAAGAACAAAGGGAGGCTGGAGAAGCATCGTTTCCACCCCAGTGTTTGGAAAATTGATTGAGTAATTGGTTTCTGGTGTTAACTTTCCTTTGCGCTCATATGCATAGATATTTGCCCCCAGGATACCAGGCTGCCTCCCATCCACCTTCCTGGGCCCCTCTCCTCTGGCCTATAGAATCACAAACCAGAATCAGCTGCACTTTTTTGTTTCTGGCTTCCCATGATTGCTGTTCTGGTGCTAGCCTCACCAATGGCAAACAGCTGAAACTGACCAAGTAGCAAATGCCGTAGGTGGTAGTGGGGCGGGGCGGCAGGAGCATCCAAGTATTGCTGTCTCTAGAAGAGAGTTGGAGGATTGGGGTCTGCTCTGAGGACCGGTACCCCACACTCTGGAAGACGGCATCACCGGCCCCTGTGCTTCTAGCAGCCACCACCAGGTTGCGAATGTTAAAATGCACTTTGTTATCAACCTTGGTAACAAGCATCAGAAGGGTCCCACGTGCTGGTGCTGGAACAGGAGCGCTCATTTACTCGTTAATTTTACAAATGTTTGTGGAGGACCTGTTGTACATCTGGAACTTTGTATCTGGAGATACAAAGACAAGTGCCAATGACATTGCCTTCCAGGGGTTTATGATCTAGCAAAGGACAGAAGGGTGTACCTGGTCTACTGTATAATGTATGTGATAAGCTGATGGTGTGGATGAAGAGCTGTACAGGAACAGAGACGGGAACTCTTGCGTTCTGCCAGGCTTTTGCTTGACTGAGAGACAGGTAGAGGGTATTCCAGGCAGGGGAACCTACACAGGCAGGTGTAGAACAACACGAAAGAACACAGCACCGTGAAGGTGTGACGTGGCTCAGTGTGACTGGAGCACAGATTCAGGGTAAAAAGTGGCCAAAGACAAGGCTGAAAAGGCGGATTGGGATCTAGAAGAGGCCTTATGCAGGGCCAATGAGTTCCATACACATTTGTTCTCAAAAAGATTCAGGGGGTTTACCCCAACACACATTACATAGAAAAGAAATTAAAGTGTAGGGAATATAAGGGATGAAAAATAATATAAGACCATGAATAGTTAGTTCATATAGAGTTTATGTACTGTTAGTTGTTAGGGGTGGGAAAAAAATTGACTCTGAGCTTCCTAGATGCCAAAGCAAAAAGGGAACTGTGAACTTTGCTATACCCATATGAAAAAAAGCCAATTGCTCAAAAGAAACAGGCTTTTGCTGTAACTAAGGACCAACGGAAATTTCTCCATTGATTCTCATCGAAGGCTCAATGTGGGGACACAGTGGAAATATCTTCCCTGCACTAGCAATTTTTATAGGACTGTTTCTTGTAATGTCCCTCAATGCAAGCCAATGGCATACTGCCAAAGTGTAATTCAGTAAAACCAGCTGAACACAGGGCCAGAACGATTCAGCCTAAGCCTGCAGCTTTTCCATGGTTTGGCTTGGTGTGCGGATACAATTTAGAGTATCTAGAGAAATAGAAGTTCTTCATATCTTTTAGGCAATCATCCATGAACATTATTTCTTACAATGGGGCTCTTAAAAAGTATTGGACAGCAGGCAGTAAACTTGAGCTTCCATTCATTGGCAGAGACCTCAAGAACAAAAGCATTTGAACTTTGGGTTATGTAACAAAGGAAAACAATATTTTTCCAAAGACGTTTAATCATGGAAGGAAAGTAATTGGTTATCCCGGACTAATAGTGCAATCCCATGGCTCGGCTCCAACTGACCTGGAATTAAGGCTGGGTTGCTAAGTAGAGTTCCCTGACCTGCAGGCATGTGTATTGCTGTGAATCTAGGTTGAAAGTGGTAGCGTAAAAAGTCCTCACATTACAGAAGTAAAGCTGTGGGTTGAGCATCTTTTGAGATTTGGTTCTTTTCCTTAGCGGTTAAAGTAATTGTGTGAAGTGCAAACCTAGGTTCAAGAGGCTGATGTGTGTGTGTGTGTGTGTGTGTATGTGTGTTGCTTCGGTCTCAGAAGGCCTGTGGCTTTCACCAAATAGCATCTAAGGTAAAAGTGTAAATTTTGCCAAACATAAATCAATCCCAAATATTTATACAACATGGTACAACTCGTAAAATGTATTCCCATTGTTCCCATCCAGTATCTAAGTTGAATTGCATAAAAACCTTGAGCAGGCCTGGTATGATTATCCCATCTGACAGATGTGAAAACAGAGGCTTGATCAAGTTGGCATGGATGTGAGGTGGGACAACCAGGATCGTAACCCAGGTCTTTTGATTTTAATATAGTTATTGTTCTACCTTCCCAGGCCCAACTGACTTACCCAAAGGACCAGTGAACTGTAGGTCACGATGACCATGCTCAGCAGCCACCAGGCTAGAGGAGCGCCTGTTGGGAAAAAATTCCAAACACTGTAGGGTTGGAAGGCTCCCTGCAGTTAACTCAGAAAAAATATCAACTCCTTAGGCAGGAATGCTAAAGGGAGGCATCTGTTCATGGGAGGATGAGCACTCTCTAGTTCCTGGACCCCACGCATGGCCCCAGGTATACACTGGCCAGAGACAATGCAAGAATTTGTTCTTTCACCTTTCTATTTACCAAACATACATACATGTTTCCATACATGAGTGTGTGGACGTGTATATTCTCGGTATAATGCAAGAGTAGCTTCAAACATTGGAGAAACTTTAAATAATCTTACCTATTGCTATTCAGTGATCAAATCTTCTCAAAGCTAACTTACTTATTGTAAATAAGTATTGTATTGTATTGTAAATACGAGGATGACCTCTGTATGTTGTAGTAATTGCTTTTCGGAGTACTCTACTTAAGTGGAAGCATTGCCACCTCTTTTCTACTTTTTCATTGAACATCTAAAGAGCTAACTCGTATCTAGTTACTTTGGTGTGCATATACTTTGGTGTTACTTTTGTGGATATAGACTGTTTTCACTTGATTCTCCCTGAAAATACAAAGAGGGGGTGAAATTCAGACATCAATGCCACTGCTGATACAATGCACTAAATTGTAAGCTAGGGTCCCAAAAGACAGCACTCTCCTCCAGATCAGCAAAATTACTTATAACTAGAGAGCCACAAGCACTCAAAAGGGTGATTTCAATATAGCACCAAATATCCCCAGTTTATAGCCAGGGAGGAGATTCCGGATCTCAGAATGGTGGGCAGACCTGGTAACTCAACACGTTACGTATCCACTAAAAAACTGAGACACTTTTGATGCAGTTACTTGCCAAAGGTTCCCAAAAGCAACCCATCTCCAAATTGATCAGGATGAAATGTTCCAGAATGTTCTTCCCTGTTCTCTGTTAGTGCACACACATTACCACTTACCTCTTTCCAGTTGGCACCTGCACACCCTCCCCAAAGGAGAGGATACATCATCTCCTGAGTCTCTTTCAGTTCGAAACTTGGGAGCTTACTGGTTCTGCAAGATGAAAGCAGCTACACACCAAAGAGCCTGCTTCTCTCCAGCCTCCCAGATTGTTAGAGTTTATGTTAATTCAGTGGAAACAAAACCCTTTGACAGCCAAATTTGAGACTGGTTTGGGAAATCCATTGTTTAGAAATGGCTTTGCAATACAACTGGAAATTCAGGTTAAAAAAGAAAGAAGAACAAAAGAAAAAAAGAGTGGAACCAGTTCCCTGTCAACACAGCTCCCTGCACGCTTGGTTACTTCCTGACAAACACCAGTTTGCTGCTGTGGGGACAATGTCTGTCCCACCAGTGTAGCAGCAAGGGGTGTCCAGGTGCCTTCTGTGACCTGCTGCTAAACTGACAAAAGCATTAGGAAAGCAGAGCCTTCTTCACTCTCAGGGATTATAGCACATGCACCAAAGGAGTCCTTTGCCTCTGTTATCGTTTTCATCTTTGAGCACAGAAAAGAGTCATTTGCTGAATGATCCTTAGTGCCAGGAAATAGATAATGGAACATCTCCAAAAACCTCTGGGTCCCAGAGAGTAGTTTCTGCTTCAAAAAATTCCAATTCAAGTTTCTCATCTTGCTTCTTGTTCAAAAATAGCTCATAGGGGGAAAGGTGTAGGCCATCTCTGCTTCCATAACAAACCACGGTTTGTGTATCAGGACTCTCTTCCCTTCCCAGATTTTGGGAGCATCTGAGGCCTGCTCTTGGAGAATGCAGATGTGATTGGGAGCAGTGTCGTCCCCTGCTGGGCAAAGCACTTCCAGGTCCTGGAAACTGCCACAGGTGGCACCTGTGAAACAAGAGTCTGGCAGTGTGTTCGCGCAGTGTTTTGTTTTCTTTTGTTTTTATTTGTGCTTTTAGTGTTAAAGAAAAAAATTCTATTGGGAGCTTATCTTTGACCGTTCACTTAGAACAAAAGCCACTCATCAGAAAGCTATAGATGAGGTTTGTGGATACCATGGTGGAAAATGTATTCCCATCTGTGGCCTGATCTGTGAGTGTGATTCTGACCACGAATGAGATTTCCACATCCACTGGCCAGGCTCGGGGATTAGCAATTTTTTCAGAAGTACCATGCCAAGTTTCCAGATCCATTCTTCAGGCTTGAGTCTGTGGGTGGCACTGAGTGAGCTTGATTCTCTCCGGGAGTAGGGTGAGGGAAGGGGAGGATTATTCTGAATTAGTGGAGGAAGACCAGGGATGACTTTATTTGTGACTTGTGGTTGGATTTAAGAAACTCAAAGGGCGCTTTAGGATCTATAGCGCTATCTCATTTTAAAAATTGGCTGTATATTTTTCTGTAGCGTGGTTCTGTGTGTGTACGGGTGTGGGTGTGTGTGAAATGGATATATGTATCTTGCTTTTCAAACATTCTTTCCCAATTCTCCCTAAAATAAGTTCCTTTCCAAAGTTATATTGGCTGAAAGTGTATCAGTATAAATTCAATGATAACAATAAGCTCATCTTTTCAATTGTTAATACTCTTAGGAGAGTTGTGGTGAGTTGGTCTGTCTTCACACTGAATTGTGAATAATGTGATCATGTTGCTTTCCTTCTAACGCCTGGCTTACACGCTGTCCAGGAGAGGGAGTGTATGTTGTCAGATGAAGAGGTACTTGGAGCGAGGCATTTCCAGTAGCTGGCAGGCACATGAGCCTATGAGGATGCAGAAAGGACGCTCAGAAGAAAGAAGGGCAATGCAGAGATACAGGCAAGGGGCGTCCAAAGCTAAACTTCTACTCGTGTTGAAAATGTGAACAAAGCTGACCCTGGTTTGGGGAGGGAAGGTGTGTGCTCTCCCAAGGGTTCTTCGACCAAAAAGAAAGGGAGATACAGGTAGGTGAGAATCTTATAAGCACAGTCAGTTATGGCAACTGCTGATGTGTCAGCTCCTGTTCAAATTGCCCTGGGAAACAGATTTTGTGGCCAAAACTAGTTTTCATGTCACGTTAATTAGTTGCCAGGAATACCTTCAGTTATTTCCCCAGCACATCCCTCTTTAGTCCATGTCTCTGACATACCAGCTCTCTCGGACATGAGTGGCCACAGGTAGTTAATGAAATGACTTCAGCGTATTTAAACGGACGTTTAAAAACTTCGCTGGATGTGTGGTTGACATCTGGGGAAACCCACACACATACAAAAACTTTGAGTGACTCTCTTTATAAAGAGGCCGGTGGGTGATTGCGCGCTCCCGCTTGGAAGCCACGTGTGCATGCACGGTAATGGTGGCGCCATGCTAATTAAGACTAATGGCCGAAAGAGCCATTGCCGATGATCCAATTAGGCGGATGGAGTTAGAGATTACACAGATAACTCTAAGACATCAATCTAGTTCAATTTTACAAGGCCTCTATTTAAAATGAGGTGGTATTTGACTATAATAAAATAGTATAATAAGTCGTTTACTGGGTCTTGCCATTGTGGAAGCTGAGGGCTACTAACAGCCTTAAAAGTTACCATTTAAGCTGGATCTTTTTGTTTCAAGGACTAATTATGTTGATGGCTTATTACCAAGTTCTTTTTGTTCCTTATGCCTCCTGCTGTCCAGTTGAGACTGTTTTACAGTTCATTAGCCCCTTGACTGGAAGGTAGAATGGACGGAGGTAAAATTCACATCCTTCTGCCTGGCAGCAGATCTGGTAAACTATTTTGTGGAGAAGATACTGAAACTATTGACTAAAACAGACCTTTGTGTTCCCGTGGATTAAATTTTCCTTTGATTTCCCTGGATTCCTGATGTCGGAGAGAGCTAATAATTACCTGAACTGATTATTTCTTGGTAGGGTAAAAAGTAAAGTCAGCAGGCTTCTGCTTTAGATGACATTAATTTTGTCACATGTAAGGAAAAACACTGATAAACCCAACAAGATAGTGAAGCTTTTAAAAATTACACATGGTTTGTACTGTGGTTATACTCATCAAAATGAGCTTTGCTTAACTCTGTAAACATTGTCAACAAAGAGTCTGAAATTTCCTAGAGCACATTATTTTTAAGAGCTATGAAAATACATATACGGTTGTATCTGAATCAATGGTGCCATGAGAGATTGATCAGTTCTCCAGTGTGACATAGGGAAATATCATCAAGAGATTGCTCTATGGCCTAGAAGCCTTCAAATATTTAAGTAGGGAGAGACAAATCACAATGTTTTACTGGTGGAAATTTCCTCATGAGGCTTAGATTATGAGCAGAAGTTTCTCTGCCTCTTGCCATTAAGCATGGATTTGGGGGAGAAAGAGGGGGTGAGAGGATGAAAAAGAGCCAGGAAGGGGTGCTGGAGCCTCAGCTCACTTTTTGTTTTTCGAAGGCACCCCTTCTAGTCACTGCTACATGATCAATTCCTCAGTGTGCCCTTCAGTTTCGTGTCCTGATACAAGAGAACACCAGCTTAAAGCAGGATATACTTTATCCCTCTTGGAAAAAGAAATAACAAATCATTAAGGCCACAGCTCACAGGGGCCCAAGTTTATTGGCAATAAAAGGCAGCTGTGCTGACAACACTACCAATTAATCTGCCAAAAGCAAGCATGTCACTGTTAGAAAACAGGGCTGGAGGCATCCAGGGATCTATATAAAGCGTAGACACCAGTCTTAAACAACAAGGGCAGCAATCTGGCACCCACCCTGCAGCAGATGAAGTAAGTTCTGCATTCTTTGTCCAAGAAAACTCCTTACTATGTAGAAAAACCCCCAGCCTGAGTCAGGTATACACCTGGCCTCTTCCCGAGGCACTGGGTCCCTCAAAGGTGCTGACAGGAACAGAAAAAAAAAAATTGGGGAGTTAAATTTTTTGAGCACCTTGGGCATTTTCAGTTATGTTATTTCACTCAGTCTTCACAATTACACTGCTGAGGAAGTATAAGCATCTTAGTGTCCACAGGTGAGGAAACTGAGGCACAGAGTTTCCCAATTCAGGTCTCCCTGGTTCCCATATCCATTCTTCTCCCATGACAACGTGTATTTACAGATGAAGCATCAAGAAATGCTTGTTCTAGACCTGGCTGCCATGAGTTCATGGTGTGACTTTGTGTAAGTCTCATAACTTCCCTGAGCCTCAGGTTTGTATCTGAAAAATAAGAGATTATTGTTCCAAAACTATACATGCTCTTACCATACGATCCAGCAATCACACTCCTTGGTATTTACCCAGAGGAATTGAAAACCTGCATCTGTGTCCACACAAAAGCCTGCACACAGATGTTTATATCAGCTTTGTTCATAATTGCCAAAACCTGGAAGCTACCAAGTTGCCCTTCAGTAGGTGAATGGATAAATAAACTGTGGTACCAGCAGATGATGGAATATTATTCACCACTAAAAAGAAATGAACTATTAAGTCATGAAAAGACATGGAAGAAGCTTAAATGCACATTAAGTGAAAGGAGCCAATGAGAAAAGACTACATACTTTATGATTCCAACCATATGACATTCTGGAAAAGGCAAAACTATGGAGACAGTAAAAAGATCAGACATTGCCAGGGGATATGGGGGAGGGAGGGACGAATAGGCAGAGCAGAGGATTTTTAGGGCAGTGAAACTACTGTGTGTGATACCATTATGATGGCTACGGGTCATTATACATTTGTCCAAACCCACAGAATATACAACCCAAGAATGAACTCTAATGTGAACTATGGACTTTGGGTGATGATGTGTCAATGCAGGTTTGTCAGTTGTAAGAAATGTACCATCTGGTGGGGGCCGTTGATAATGGGGGAGGCTGTGCATGTGGAGGGGTGGGCAGGAAGTACGTGGAAAATCTCTGTATCTTCCCTTCAATTTTACTGTGAACTTAAAACTACTCTAAAACATAAAGTCTTAATTTTAAACAAATTTAAATGAAAGGATAGAAACTCAAAGGTTTCTTACTGAAGTGCTTCTCCAACTTTAATGAGCATGGGAATCACCTGAGGATCCTGTTAAAATGCAGATTCTGACTCAGTAGGTCTGGGAGAGGCCTGAGGTTCTGCATCTAACAAGCTTCAGGTGATGCTGATGCTGGTGCAGGAACGGAGGTCATAGGGCATCATCACCCTGGGATTCCAAGATGGCAGCCACCACGTCTTCCACTCACCGCTGCAGGCTTGAGTTTGGTAGGTGCCTTGCGTAATTGGTTTTCAATAATGTTAGAGACGTTGGATCTGCTTAGTAGAGTAAGTGGCTCAAAGTAAGGGAAGTTTTTAACTTTAGCTGCTCAGTGATTCTGCAGTTCCCTGAAGGCTCCGTCCTTCAAGGGCCAAACCAGAGCCTGGCCTTCTCCTCCACCCCCACCCCACCCCACCCCATGGCAGGGTCCCTGGTAATCCTTTCTCCACAGTGGGCTTATTCACCCTACCTCTGTCTATGCACAGCTCACTCTGATTGACATGTTCCAGAATGAGACCAACCTTAAAGGACACCTGGTAAATACCATTAAGAAGCACCTTACTCTTCCAAAGATTTTATTTATGTTTGCAGTTTAAATCACATCCTCCCCATGTACACTGTGACATGTAAAGTTTCTTCCTCCACTCCGACACCCCTCTTTGTTCTGGTAACTAATACAGCACGTTATTAGCCGTCTATGATGGCTCCATGCATTTTTTTTCCTTGTGTAGTGGTAGTTACTGCTCTTAGGAATGGTTGCAGAGGCCAGAGGCCAGATTTTCATAATCTCTATGGGGAAACATGTTCATAAACTCAAGACAAAAATATGGCATGAATTCAAAATTTCTTTCTGTCGTTTTTTAAATCTCATTTTAAACCACTTGTTTAGAGTTGGATCTAATTAGAGTACTTCAGAAATAAGGGCTTACTGGGTTGAACCTACAAAGAAGCGGCTACTATTTTTTTAACCTGATCTTTTCTTATAATGCCCAGAAGGACAACACTATGTATTTTGTACCACTGTCAAGGGACAAAGACAGCTCCAAATATTTGACCTAGATAAACAGATTACCATTCATTTCATCTGAAAATATAGGGATAATTAACTTGGACAACCATATAAACAGCAGGGGTCTCCTCCTGAGTGTCTGCCTTCTTAAATCAGCAGATAGCCTCCCAGAGGGCTGCCACCGCGGGGCCGTTCAGCTGCTTCTTTTATCGCTCTATTTCCCATTGTTCTAATGAACTGTATGGTATTGTGGAAAGAACTTCTGGGCATTTCAGTCTTCTGGGGTTTATTCCTAAGTCCCAGTCCACTCATGTTTATCCATTTGGTAAGGTTTATAATGGATTTGTTCTCCTGAGTTAAACAAAATTTTTTTTCTTCACTGTGCAAAGTTGTGATTTAGTCCGTTATTAGTCATTGAGCACTTGGAATCAAAGACATCTGGAATCACAGTTACAGCGGACCCGAAGGGTCACGTGGTCTACCTGTCCGATGCCTGATTTCCCTGTAGATTCCCTGCCCAATGGGCTTCACCATAGTCTGTGTTCGAACCTGTTCAGCCACAGGTTATAAGTCAGTCTTTGCAGAGTTTTCATATGAAAGTTCTTCCGAGTTGGAGCTGAAATCCATTTCTCTCTAGTTCCCACCCTTTGATATCAATGCAGAGAAAACAGAACAGAGTGATTTCGTCTTACACCTGACAGGGCCTCAGGGATTTTAAGTACCAGTTATACTCCCAAGTCGCCTGTCTCTCTTTCCTTTGCCAGTTGTCCTTATGTCAGAGATCAGACTCTTCACCATCCTGGTCACTCTTTGAACAGGCTCCTACCTCACCAACCTTCCTCAGGTTCGTGGCTCAGAACTGGTACCGTCCTCCAGGTTGGAATGGGACTGGCCTTCTGGAGCAGTTGTTCTCAACCTTGACTGTGTGTTGGAATCACCTGGACGGTGCCTGCGCCCCACATTTGGAGATGCTGATTTCATTGACCTGGGGTGTGGTCTGAGTACCAAGATTTGTATCAACTTCTGGGGAAATACCAAATGTAGCTGAGGTTGAGAACGAGTATTCTAAAGTCTTTACCAATCAGAGGCATTGCTGGCCGCCCAGGCTGAGTGTGGAGAAGGGATGAGAATGGGAGAGGGTGTTAGGATCGAGGAGGGGCTATAGCCTATTGTTGAATTGGTAGGTCTCTCCGTAAGCTGGAACTCATACTTGTTTCTTGGGTTTTAGATTCTCATCTTGAAGTTTTTTACATTGATACAAAACCAATATAATCGTAACTTAAGTTTCACAGCTGAGCTAGCTGAGCTTATGTTTTTGTGTTTCATGTCTTATTTATCGTGTTTCTGGCACATATTTTACTTCGCTCTCTGGGATGCTGTGATGAGACATTCAGGGGGTTGGGATGTGGGGAGATATACATCTCCCTCCTGAGAGATCACTCCCCTCCATCACACTACATTATGACTCTTGAGGTGCACCAGATCACTAACTCAAGGTGAATTTGCTATGCACTTTAACTCCTAGGTCTTTTTACTTCTAAACCATTACCCCCCATCTTTTGTTGGCAAATGCTTTTTGTTTTTAAATTTAAAAATTCACCTTTAATACTGATAAAGGCTAGGTGGGAGGATATGGCTTAGGTGTGCCACAGCAGTGAGCTTCCCAATCCTGGACTCCAGAATTAGCTAGACTTTCCTGTGAAGTTACAGGAAGTTCTGGAAAACCACAGACTTCCCATGTGGGGACTGCCATGTAAAACCTGCAGCATGGCGGCACAGACCAGAAAGCGTGTTCTCTGCAGATACCTCCAAAGAGGAATTGCATTTTAAAAGGAGAGAAGAAGAGGAAACTACAACACATTGGCTTAATATGTGCCACATTCACTGTATTCATTGGCAATGCATGGTCTCCTTTAACCTATATAATAATCCTGTGATGTGCATGTAATTATGCCCATTTTACAGATGAGGAAAATAGGGGCTCAGAGGGACTTAAGCACTAATCAATGGGGTGTCAGGATGAAAGTGAGAGTCATGCCCTTTCCACCACACCATCTTGCTGGGGTAAGGAAGGTCCTCCATCCTACTGCATTTCATCGCGTTGGGTTCGCTCCAGAGTTCCAGTCTTTCAGTCGTTCTGAATCCTCTTTCTTTGTGCCATGCACTTACTAGGTTCGGAAAACGTACTCCATTGTGATGAGATGCAGAATTCTTAGAAGACACTCATTCTGTCTTTGAGCAATTTGCTTTGTAAAGTAGTAAGTCAGACAATGTGCTTGTGAAACTAATTGATCCTATATTCTTGACCCTGTGCATGAAAAGTAGAAAGAAAAAGGGATTTTTCCCCCCTGAGTGTGTCTGAATGATTTACATAGGTAGTCCCCAACTTGGAACAGGAAAGGTGATTTGCAAGGCAGATGTTTGATCATTTAAAGATATATTTTGCCCTAGAAATAATATTTTCTCTTCTGGCCATCTGCATTGGCTTTTTAAACCATGGTATACCATATGTGGTGATGAAAATACTATTCCACCTCCATCATGAGTATACTGCCGATTATTATATTCCTGTCTCCCGCATGGTGGCAAGTAGCTTTGTTCAGATCCCTAGACAATCACAGACCTGGTATGCTTGTTAAATATGCCCAGTAATGAGTTCTTGACATTCATAAATCCAGCAATTATTTTCCTGACGAGAAGTGAAGTGTTTTAGTAGAATGCAGAACCAAATTTCAGAACTGCAGAACATTTGAGATTTAGATACCCCTTCTTCCTCCTGTCAGTTTCACGCCAGACTTATTGACAATTAAGGTTTTGGAGCAGAATTATGTCTCAGTACGATGGACTATTTAAAAAATTCCTTCATACGTAAATACCCACTTCTGCGCTTTTCCATGTGTGCTTTGGAATACAGGGGGTCCCTTCCTGCACTTACCTGCCTTTCTCTGAGGCAGGTTCCACTGGCTTTGACATTTATTAAAGTCTCAGCTGCTTATCCCAGCAACTTTGACATTGGGTGGCTCTTTGGGAAAGGGCTAATTAAAAATGGAATTAAAATTGATGGAAATAGGGGACTTCCCTGGCGGTCCAGTGGTTAAGACTCCGAGCTTCCAATGCAGGGGCCACGGGTTCCATCTCTGGTTGGGGAACTAAGATCCCACATGCTGTGCAGTGTGGCCAAAAAAAAAAAAAAATTGATATAATAAATGACTCTTTACATAGGATGACCTGATAAGGGCCATTTTCCCAGGAAGTTGGAAGGGGATCAGGTGTGAGACTCTGCACAAGACCCTGCACCTCCCTCTCTCTGCTCTCACTCACTCTGATCTGCTCTCCTCTCTCAGACAGTGTAGAGTCTGCCTGAGTTGAAGCTGAGGCCTGTGCATATGAGGTCTCCAAGCACTTGAAGCCACTCATTTCCAAGTTTTAGACTTGATTTCTGATAGACCACTTATGCCATTCCATCAATCCATCCCAACTCTGGGGCCCTGGTCAGAAACTTCATGGCAGGGTCCTAACTAAAACCCACAACCCTGGAGATGCAGGGGATGATGGCTGTGTGGGTGTATGTGTAACTAAATGTGTATACATGTAGAATCCAAATGAATGCTACACGAACAGGTGGCATGCATTTGGGGCACTTCCTGTGGGCTAGACACTGGTGACAAAAGAAGGAAAAGATACAGTTCTTGTCTGTATTACAATGAAAGATCATTCTCCTAATGGGGTGGCTCTCAAGTGCAGTGGAGTCCAGGAGAGGGAACCCAGGAAGTCAGGCTTCATGGAGGAGCTAGAGTTTTGAGATGAGTTACAGAGGGAGAGTAAAATCTGGGTAGGCAAGCAAGCAGGGAAAGGTGTTCCAGGCAGAGGGAAACGCGTGTACCAGGGAAGTGTGAGACAGTATAACATGCTCTGGAAAACGGAAATACTCTGAAATCTGAGCCGAGAATGCAGGAAGAAGACAAAGGGGAAGAGGTGGGTGGGGTCCCACCTTGGAAGCCTTGGGTGCCATGCCATGGCGTTTGTTTCATAGACTAGGCAGTGGGAAGCTCCTGAAAATTTTCAGGCTGGGAAAAAGATATGGCCAGACGTGTGGGCCTCAAAGCTGAGGCACATACGCTAAAAATAATCCCAAATCAGAGGGAAGTAGGATTTTTTTCTTCATCATTGGAAAAATAAATCAATAAAGCTCTTACCTCAGCTTTGGGGAGAAATCTTTGCTTTTCCTCTGGAAATACAGCTTCATCTTCTCCTTTGTGGTTTGTGTGCTGGTGCTTTCTTAATCTGGCCTTGCAAGCGAAGCTGCCAGATGGCTCCCGTCCCGTGTGCTGTTCCGGGCACGCTCGCACGTCCGGGTTGATGGATGACCTTCTGCCTTGTCTGTCTGACCTTTGCATCACCGCCTTCCCCACTGTGCGGCTCTGTGCTCGCTCGGTCGGACCATCCTGTGTGGAGATTCGCGAGCCCCCATGAGAGCAGACCACTCCTCTTAAATCACTTGTCAGAGGCCCTGAGAGGCTGCTGCGTAGTGGGACATTAGGAGCAGTTTGACTATTTTGAACTTTGACCTGAATGAGCTGTGATCGCTCTGAAGTGGGGTCTTTCTCTTCTGCTCTTTGTTCTTTTCTTCTTTCTTTTTCCCTCCGGTTTTCCCCCTCTGTTTCCTTCGCTTTTCCAAAATGTGTAGGTTGCATGGACCTGGTCAGGAGTCAGTGAGCCCTTCTGCTTTGTTACAACTTTTTCTGATGAAAATCTAGTGTTGCGATGAAAGGGTTGAGCGATCCATCCAGCCCTTGTCTCCCAAACAAAGGGAGCTGTTGGAAACCATCCTACACTTTTCCAATGTCCCATTCAACCCTCAGCCAAGCGTAGGCAGGCTGCTTTCTGACAGTTTGGATGTAAGGTTCTCAAGGGCACGGATGGGAAGAAAGAACCAGGAGGAAGAAGCACAGCTGCTATAAAAATGGAAGGGACAGCAGGGGAGAGCGTGCACGGGGCGGGGCGAGAAAGGTGAGAACGGAGAGGGTAACAATCTGGGAGTGAAAAGGAAAAGGGGAAATCAATTGGGAAGAAGTGCACGGTGTCAGGAGGGTGGAGAAAAGGCAAGACAAACGTGGTTCTCTTGGCACATCCTCTGGCCCTGAGAATGGCCCCGTGGAGAGCAGTACAGACTGGGACGTGGAGGGAGCCGGTCATGTCCAACTTTGATACTAGTTGCCAGAACCTCAGCGTAAACTCCTGGAGGGCGGGCACCAGGTGCCCTCATTATCTCTCCCTCACCAGCCACACCCTGCAGGACCCGATGTTGGTCAACCCGCGGAAGCACCTGCAGCAATCGCACCTGAGTGTTTGATTCACAAAACATTGCACTTGGGGTTTTTACCCAGTTTCACAGGAATGGAAGGATATCCTCCGAGCCCTGGCACCTGTCCTTCCGGCTACTTTCCTTAAACAGAGGAGCAACTTAAAATGGCCATCTGCCTGTCTGCTTTCGTAACAGCTTTTATTTTTAATTCACAACTGGGGCGGATAGTCCCTCTTCTGATGTCCCATCAGCTCTGTGTGGCCAGGCTACCGCGGAGCAGGGCGCCCTCCAGGAAAAGCACCAGGCAGTGAAAGTTCTGAGTCAACAGTGGAAAGTGTGTTGGCTGCGCTGGGATATTCCACCCACGGGTAATTGCTGTGGTATTTTGTAAACGTCTCTGTCCGGACGCAGGCAGGGCAGATACTCAGCTGGGAGCGCCATGGGGTATCCCTGCTCATTGATTAGTGTTCGTGCCAGGGCATTTATCAAATATTTCGAATATCACCTGGATGTGGAGTTCAGGCTGAAGATGTGCACAGTCAGATGTGCACTTCTTCTATTGGCTGAGCTGGTATTTGGGCTGTGGGATTTTTTTTTTTTTTTTTTTTTTTTCTCTCCAGTACGCGGGCCTCTCACTGCTGTGGCCTCTCCCGTTGCGGAGCACAGGCTCCGGACGCGCAGGCTCAGCGGCCATGGCTCACGGGCCCAGCCGCTCCGCGGCATGCGGGATCTTCCC